>NC_091706.1:44945000-45548125 GCF_041296265.1 Equus caballus | reverse complement strand
CTTGTGTTGTTGCTGATCTTAAAGGGAAAGTTTTCAATCTTTCATTGTTAAGCATGATGTTAGCTGTGGGCTTGTCATATACGGCCCTTATATTGCTCAGGTATGTTGATTCTATACCCAATCTGTTGACCTTTTTACCTTGAAAAGATGTATTTTGTCAAGTGCTTTTTCTATATCTATTGTGATGCTTGTATGATTTTTATCTTTCATTCTATTAATGTGGTATATCACATTTATTTATTTGCATATGTTGAACCAACCTTGCATTCTAGGAGTAAATCCACCTGATCATGGTGTCTGATCCTTTTAATGTGCTGTTGAATTTGGTTTGCTGCTATTTTATTGATTTTTGCATCTATATTAATCAGGGAAATTGGTATGCAATATACTTTTCTCACAGTGTCCTTATGTGACTATGGAATCAGGGTAATTCTGTTCCAGTAAAATGAGTTTGGGAGTATTCCTATCTCTTCAATATTTTTGGAAGAGTTTGAGAATGATTGGCATTAATTCTTCCTTAAATATTTAGTAGAATCACCGGGGAAACCATGTGGTCCTCTGCTTTTCTGTGTTGGGAGGTTTTGAATACTGATTCAATCTACTTATTCATTTCATTACAGGTCTGTGTATATTTTATATTTCTTCAAGATTCAGTCTTGGTAGGTTGTATGGTTCTAGGAATGTTTTCATTTCTTTTAGGTTAAAAAATTGTTGGCATATAACTGTTCATAATAGTTTCCTATGAACCTTTATATTTCTATGGCATCAGTTTTAATGTTTCCTCTTTCATTTCTCATTTTTTAATTTTTCTTTTTTTCCTGGTCTAGCTAAAGATTATCAATTTTATTTATCTTTAAAAAAAAAGCAAGTCTTAATTTTGATGATCTTTTGGTTTCTGTCCTCTATTTCATTTATTTCTGCTCTGATCTTTCTTTTTTCCTTCCTCCCACTAATGTTGAGCTTAGTTTCTTCTTATTCTTCTAGTTCCTTTAGATATAAAGTTATGCTGTTTTTTTGAGAATTTTTTACTCTGTCTTGCTTTAAATTTTCCTCTTAGAGCTCCTTTTGCTGAAAAATTCACAAATATATGGAAATTAAACAACATGCTTCTGAAAATCAACAAATCAAAGAAGGAATAAAAAGGGAAATCAAAAATATCTTGAATCAAACAAAAATGGAAACACAGCATATCAAAACTTATGGAATGCAGCAAAAGGAGTTTATACTTTTGATTTCACAAATTACTTTTTTTTTTTTTTTTAAAGATTTTATTTTTTTTCCTTTTTCTCCCCAAAGCCTCCCGGTACATAGTTGTATATTCTTTGTTGTGGGTCCCTCTAGTTGTGGCATGTGGGACGCTGCCTCAGCGTGGTTTGATGAGCGGTGCCATGTCCGCGCCCAGGATTCGAACCAACGAAACACTGGGCCGCCTGCAGCAGAGCGTGCGAACTTAACCACTCGGCCACGGGGCCAGCCCCCACAAATTACTTTTAATACTGTGAATTCACTAACAAATTGTAGTAGCTACAGATAATTCTAATGTACTTTTCCTTTAACCTTTATAGTTAAATGTTTAATACACTGTTCTATAATAGAGTTACAGTTTTCTAATTCTGACTATTTATCACCTTTATCAGTTTTGTATTCTTTAAATTTTTTGTGTCCCTAATTAGTGTCCTTCCATTTCAGCTTGAAGAAATTCCTTTGTCATTTTTTGCAAAGCAGGTCCATGGTGGTGAACTCCCTATGCTGTTGTATATCCGGGAAAGCCTTTATTTCTCCTTTATATCGGAAGGATAACTTTGCTGGATATTCTTCGCTGGCAATTTTTATCTTTCAATACTTTGAATGTCATTCCACTCTCTCTTGGCCTACAGAGTTCCTGCTGAGAAATCTACTAATAGTTCAATGGGAGTTCCTTTGTAGGTTACTTTCTTTTTCTCTGGCATCCTTTAAGATTCTTTCTTTATCATTTATTTTTGACATTTTCATTATAATGTCCCTTGGAGAAGGTTTTTTTTCATTGACATAAGAAAATTTTCTTTTATCTTCAGGGACTTGTAGGTGCAGTTCATTCCGCAGGTTGAGGAAATTCTCAGCTATTATTTATTTAAATAAACTATCTTCCCTCTTCTCTCTCTTCACCTTCTGTTATACCCATTATTCATTTATTGCCATTCCTGATAGAGTCTGATGGCCCTTGTAAGGTTTCTTCACTTTGTAAAAATCTTCTTTCTCTCATCTTCTGTCTGAATCATTTCTAAATTCCTATCTTCTAGTTTGCTTAATCTCCCTTTCATTTGATCTGCCCTCTCACCAATGTTTTCTAATACATTCTTGATCTCATTCATTCGTTTCTTCAGCTCCAGAAGTTTTGTTTAATTATTTTTTATAATTTCAATCTCTTTGGTAAATACTTCTTTTGTTTATTTATTTTTCTCCTGAGTTCATTGAGTTGGCTTTTTGAGTTTCCTTGTAGCTCATTGAATTTCTTCATAATAGCTATTTTGAATTCTTTATCAGGTAGATCATAATAATCTATGTCTATGAGTTTTGTTCCTGGAGAATTGGGAGAATTGTCTTGTTTTGTATGTGTGGTACAATATTACTATATTGTTCCTAGTGTATGATAAAATGTGCCTCTGCTATCACATTTCAAGTAGTGAACACCTTTCTTATTTATGGAAGGCTTTGCTTATTTTAATTCTAAAAGGTCAACAAACTAGCAATTAGAATCCTTTTTTTTGTTTTCAAGAAGGTGGCGGTACAGCACAAGTTTTTGGTTTCTCTTATCTCACCTGACTTTCCTTGCCACCACACATGGAAGAGCACCCAAAAGAAAAAAAAAAAAGCTAGTGGCAGAGTTGGGGGAGATGTGAGCCTAGCACCTGGGCTTTGAAGATGCTCAGACTGACATTGGGATGGTTGAGTGAAGTGTCAGATATCTGTGGGTGGACTTTCTGCTGAAATCTCAGAGCAGATGGTAGGGAAAACATTCTTTCAATGCATTTTTGTCTGCCTTCTTCCCTTTCGTCTCTCTCCCACCAGTCATGGAGGTCCATCCTCAGACGTCTGTGTTTTGCTGGAGAGAAACAGGTCCTTCCAGCTGTAACGTGCACAGCCAGGCAGATTACCATGTAACACTTTCACTTTGCACTTCGTCTGCCAAAGAGGTAGTCACTCTCTCTGCCACAATCCCCACACATTGCAGCATTGGCTCTGGGGAGCAGGGTACCTCAGAGCCATCCCTCCCTTTCCTCTTCCTCCAAACTCATGTTTGTCCTGCACTTGCATGTCCAAATCTTTCTCCAGGTTTGGGAACTTCTCAGACATTATTTCTTTCAAAAAGTTTTCTACCCCTTTCTCCTTCCAGGACTCCAATGATGTGTACACCATTTATCTTGATGATGTCTTATAAGTATCTGTAGGCTTTCTTTTCTTTCTTTCTTTCTTTTCATTTGTTGGCTCTTCTGATTTGAGTATTTTAATTGGTCTATCTTATAGCTCACTGACTTTCTCTTCTGTTTTGTCATGTCTGCTATTGAAGCTCTTAGATTCTTCAGTTCACCTATTGTATTCTTGAGCTCTAAAGTTTCTGTTTGCTACTTTTTTATCTCTTTGTTGAACTTTTCACTTTGTTCATGTGCTGTTTTTCTGATTACATTAAATTGTTTATCTGAGTTCTCTTGTAGCTCTCTAAGCATCTTTATAACAATTATTTGAATTCTTTGCTGGGCAACTCCTGGGTCCCTATGTCTTTGCTGCCATTTACTGGAGGTTTACTATATTCCTTTTGTTGAGACATGTTTCTCTGAATCTTTAAGACCTCTGTAGCTTTGCATAGGTATCTGTACATTTGAAGAAACAGTCACTTCTCCCAGAATTTAGGGGCTAACTTTGATAAAGGAAGACTTTCACCTGTGAATAAGGCATGCTATCACCTTGGGTCTGGTAGTGCAGGGCTCCAAGGGCCAGGGTGTGTGGTGGCATTAAATCCAGTGGTTTGTGATGGCCCTTCAGCTTAAGCCTCTGTGGTTCACATCATCAATAAATGTATGTCCCTTGGTGGGCACTCTAGGGGGTCCACAGCGGCTACAAGGTCTGTTGTGGCTATCACTGGTACCTCCCAGTTTAGAAGCTAAGGACAAGGGTAGGCAGTGGTGGTGGTTGGGTTGATGGTGTGCACAGACTCAGCTATGGGGGACAGCTGAAGTTAACCATGTAGTGGTGGAGACCAGGGCATGCAGCAAAGGCTGTGGCCAGCTACAGGGGCCCTAGCTGTTGGCATGCTCTCCTGTAGTTTGACAGTTTCTCCTCCTGGACTTGAGCACCACAGTTGAGGCCAGCAATGGGTGTCAGTTGGCTTAGTTCATGTTCACAGCTGGAGGGGCTTGTTCCAAGCACAGATACAGTGCTGTGGGGGTCAGCAGTGTGGGGTTAGGCTGGCATCCTGTAGTCGCATAGCCATGGAGGCCGAGGCTGGCTGCTGGTGCTGTTGCCAAGGTATGGTGAGGGGATATGGGGAAGCAGTGGGGAGAAAGGAGGCTACTGGTGTCAGCAAATGCAAATACCTGTGGGGTTGAAAGCTGGTAAAATGTGATGGATGTCTGTGGTGGCAGTTAGTTTCTTCAATGGTCAAATCTGCTGTGATTGACCATCGCTCGTGCTACATGGCTGCTGTTGGTAGCCACTGCTGTTTTTCCTTGTACTTAGTCATCTGTGTACATTTTAGCTTTGATGGTCTGGGTGGTATGAAACTGAAGCAAGATCTTCATGTGTTCCAAAAGGTTGGGGAAGCTAGTTGCTCACCCTGCTCCTCCTTTCTTGGAACAGGGAACTCTTTCTCCCAGTTCCCTCTTGGTGCTGAGCAGTGCCGGCTTGGGGGAGGGGATGATGTAGGCAAGAGGAAGCTGTCTTCCTTCTCTTCTTGTGCAGTTATCCTCAGATTTTCATTTCATTGTGTTGCTAAAGTTTCTTAAGTGGACTTCAGAGCTCTGCTAAGCTGTCTTTCTGTGTGGACAGCTGTTTAACTTAGACAGAGGCTGAGTTCTCTTAAATCTCCATTTTGGTCTTTAGTCCTGTGATTTATTCTTGAGGAAGATGAAAATTAAAAACAGTGTTTACCAATCAAAACGAATAACATGAAAATGGGATAGAAAGTATGAAATTGCCCAATATTTAAGGAAGTGTAAGTATAATAGATCCTGAGGACTGACACATTTATATCCAAAGATCTTTGCATATTTACTGATATGTTAATTGAATTTGTGGTATATATCTTCACCAATGAAAACCTTCTTGTTTTGCAAATAATTAGAAATAGTACTATAAATACTATTCAAGTAATAGTATTCATTGAATATTCAAATTTAAATGGAATATTTGAATTCAATTCAAATTCATTGAATATTCATATTCAAATTCAAATAACTATTTGAAATAGTTTCACAAATTACCTTTTCATATTTTTAAACATTTTTATACTTATATGGTGGATTTCTTAATATTCTATATACTTAAGCTAATATTTTCTTTCTGTTTAAGAAATCTTGCCTTTATTTAATATTAAAGCCAACACTGGAAATTGACTTTAGGGATACTGTTGGACATAGAAAGAAAATTTTTATCCTTTTTTGAGGTAGTATTGCATTTATCTGTACCAATCACCGTGCTCGGAGCACTATGTTTCAGCTCCACTGGCCATCTTTCTGTTCTTCTAACACATCAAGTCCAATTTTATTTGGGGGCTCTTGCCATTGTTGTTTCTTTTGCCTTGAACATTTAATCTCAGAATTTTGCACATCCAGCATTTCCCATTCAGTCATCAGCTTATTAACTATTTCAGATCTTTTCCCTTGCTATCCAATCATATGTAACTCTGAAATCTCCCAAGGATCTTCTATCACTTATTCTTTTTTATCTTCATAAAACATCACTATCTGAGATTAACTATTTTTTTCACATGTGAGCTTACTTTTTTTTCTCTCCCAACCAGAACAAAGGAGTCAGACCTATGCCTTCCTCATTTGCTGTTGTGACAGCAGCATCCAAAATAGGGCCTGACCATAATGCAGCTCTCTTCCCAACCCCTCCCAACTCCAATTTACTTTCCTCTCTGGGCAAAATTGCTGCCTGGGCTCACTGCCAGCTGAGTACTAGTGAAGCCTCAGTCTGCAAGAGACCCAGTAGGGAAATCTTGTGTCAGGTTTTCACCACTGTGTTTTGTGTCAGCACCAGAACCAAGATAGAGCCACAGGGCATAAGAACTGGAGTGAGTCTGTGTAGAAATAAACTTCAACGATCTGGGAACCTGCAAGGCGAAGTCTTCATCCTTTTTGCCTAATGTGTCTGATGTCCCTAGCCCCATATAGATGAAGAAACTGATACGGTAGCCTGAATATCCCTTCTCTGAGGCTGAGAGGATATTAGAAGACCCAAGTGCCAGGAAGCCTCTTTCAGACTTCTCAGCAGGAGTTGTCTGTTTCTACTCACTAGTCAGCTAGGGGAACCACTGTATTGTCTTCTACCAAACACAGAGCCCAATAACAATCTCTGACTTTGAGCTGGCTTGGTGGACTAAGAAAAGCAGAGTATAGCCATTAAAGTTTCTCCATCCACCAGACAGAGAGAAAAGGCAGTGGGAATAAAATGAGCATAGTCCTAAAGGACTAGAGCTGATGGGGGGCAAAATTGGATAAAGATAATAAGAGTAATTAGGAGATATAAGTAGTTCAAATAAGATTTACTAAGGATAAAATATGTCATGTCACAAAAAAACAATGTAGTAGAGGAAGTGAAGGACCTAAACATTCTTCAAACTTGTATTTACAGACTGAAAGATCAAGTACAGAAAACATCTCAAAGCAATGGGGGAAAAGTATAAATGTTTGGAAGTTGCAAGGAATACGAAAAAACAAAACTGGAGGATAGCTCCAGAGGATCCAACACTAAGATAGTAGAAGCTACAGACGAAAATCAATCAAACGCAGGAGATGTAAAGAATAGATAAGTAACAGACTAATCTATTCTTGGGATGAAGAAAGTCCCAAATCTATGTATACAAAAGCCATTAAGGAGAAACTAGATAGACAGGAAGGAGAGTAAAAGATAGCTTGCTTGATAAAAATACAATTTAATTAGAAGTATTACATAAGTAATTCTCTCACAGAAATGGATCAGTTCAATAGATAATAAGACCAATGACAAGAAGGACCTGCATAATAAGATTTATAAACTCAAAATACATTGTTTATATGTGCTTGTGTGTGTTCCTGTAGAAAGACAGATAGAGAACATAAAGCATCAAAATTATAGATAATACAAACCATTTTCTATAATCATAGTCAAATAAGATTAGAAATACATAATAAAATATTTACCCTCTAAAAATCTAAACTTGCTAGGAAATTAAGAAATACAAAATGAGCTTAAATGGAAATAGAAACTACAAAATAACACAAAAGAGACTGGATTTTTGATCATAAGAGATACTCCCTCATCAAACAAGTGACCCCTTTAACAAACAGGTGTTTCACTTGTCCCCTCAGTCATAAAATATGCTATTTAAAGTTGTGCCTCAGAAAAATTACAAATTTCTACAGATCATGAGCCTTTGCAATTACTAACAGAGTCAATGCCAAGACTCGTAAATCCTCAATGCGGAAGATCTGGTGGATGTCAAAATATTTACACCTGAGTAAGCAAGTGAAGAGAAGGCCTGATTATGGCCTGTGGCACCCCAATTCCATGCTGCCCTTCCTCTTTCTTTTCAAAATTGTGCCCTATAGTGGACCTTTGCTGGGAGACAAACCATGTAAGGCATCAACATTCGTTCCATGCGATCCTGCTCATTTGTTGGTGGTTCTTATGTGCTAATATACAAATAGATTAATACGTTACTTCAAGTCACTGTATTTGCATTTTAATAAGGAGCTTACTCAAAATAACGGTAAAATAAGATATAAAAAATTCAGATAACACTAGCCCAAGAGAAGCTCTATTTCTTTTAAGCAGACTTTTGGAAAACTTCAAATTAGTGTTAGTGGGCAGAGGCTCAGTCTGCCTATTCACAGCGTCTAGACCCTAAAATCTATTTCCCCAGGGCATTAGAAGAGCGAAAATGGCAGAGTGTTAAAAGAGCAGAAAGATGATCTGATGAATGCTGGTATAAACAGGAGATCTTTCTGTGAGGTAAAGTACGTGATATAAATTAGAAATTGAGGAAAATATTAAGTAGTTGTTAAAAGTAACGTTAAGTCTTGGTTTTGATTTTTAGTAAGTGTTTTAGCGAGGTTCCCAAATGCTATCTTGATAATAGCCTCTTATCCTTTGGTTACTCTATATTGTCTCAGAGGCAGAGAAGGGAAAATAGTGATGGACAAAAGAGAAAATGAGTCACTAAGGAAGCTGACACCTCATTTGCTTTAAAAAATTCAGTCTGCTTTTCCATGAATACCATTAAAGCTCTGAGAAGACTAAAAGATCCTATCAAATTCCAGGCAGTGAAAATAAGTGAAATAGCCTGACTAGTTCGAAAATGCATGTCCTACCAGAGCTGAATCCAGATTAATCTAACCACCTCATACGGAACTGTAACTCACCAGATATTTTTCAAGACAAATTGTTCTTTTACATATTTAAGTGTTTTAACCTCCTTAATTCGTGAAAACTTTTCAAGCAAACCTGTTTTTACACAGAAAAGTGATCAAATAAGAGTAACAGTTTCATCAGACATTAATGCAGCAAACCTCTATTAGGTACCTACCGTGGGCAAAGCAGTATAAGAAGTAAACTAGGAAATACAGACATATATACAAGTACACAAAGAAGAGAAATTGTCCCTATTCACAAGATACTTAATGTTGATTGAGGAAATAAACTGGATGTACATGAAATAGCCAGAGAATTTAAGCACATATAGGACAGTGGAAAATATTGTACACAAATTTAATTCAAAACCAGGAAATAAAAACAAGGAAAGTAATTAGTATAATAGCAAGAGAACTGGTCTGGAACTTAATAAAACAATATTTAATTTAATTATCTTGTACTCACTTGGTGGATGACCTTGGTCAAGCCAAGTATCTTTCAATCCCAGTCATTCCAAACTAAGAGCAAGTAATAAAATCTACCTCATAGGTTTGATGTAGAGATTTAATGAGACAATGAATATGAATGTGCTTCAACAATTGTAAGTTACCAATAAAGTGAAAAATTTTGTCAGGAAGAGTCATTTTACTCTGGAGTGGATATTGCCGCTCTGCAATATTCAGAAGATAACTGGGCGGGACATTTTTACATCATTTTTTTCTACAGCTTCATTTTACAGATAATTAAATTGTAGCTCGCAAAAATTGAAATACATTTGATGCCTCATTTTTTAAAAAATGGCTCCAGGAATATAGTAATAAGTAAAAACATGTAGCTGTTAATATTTCTCATTTACTTAGCATGTTTTTAAAGAATCAATACTTCATGCATTCTTTCTGACATTAGACATACAGAGATGGAAAATTCATGGCCCTCTCAAGAAATTCAAATTCTAGAGGAAAGACAACTATTAATATTCCTCCTCCAAAAAGTGTATAATAATATGTTTTAATGATTGTGCTTATAGAAATATGAGATGAAAGGTCAACTAATTAGAAATACATGCCAACATATATCTAAATACACTCTAAATTTAGATGCACATTTCAATCCTTTTCAATTACATAAAATCTTTCCATTTACGTGTAGTCTAGAAATGCCTATTGCTGCTGAAATCATTGCCTTCTGTTTTGTCTGTAATTAAGTATTCATGGGCATGAATCACTTAAAGCAAACTGCATTATGAAAAAATAATGTTCATAATTTTATTCTAATTTGCTGATCATATTTGCTTAAAAGATCACACCTTTCCACTATTATTAATAACAACCAGGCTCTAGCAGTCGTAGATTAGATTGGTTGTAATTATACAACTTGGAAATCTTGCCAAAGATTTTTTTTGAAAAGAAGGTTTTGTATCTAATCATTTAAGTTTTGCCTTAGCCAAAGGTTACAAGTCCTGTTAATTCTATCCAAAATGCCAGGAATTCTTTAAAGACTATAAACTACAACGTTTGTTCTTATTGCACATAAAATATTTTGGTATGTACATAAGTTTTTACAGTCAGTTTGGTAGATTGCATGTTTCTATTAATACTAGACTCTTCTGATCCTTCGCATTTCTATGGTATCAGTTGTAATGTTTCCTTTTTCATTTATAATTTTATTAGAGTGCTCTCACTTTTTCCTTGTTAAGTCTAGCTAAAGGTTTGTCCATTTTTATTATCTTTACAAAAAACCCAGCTCTTAGTTTCATTGATCTTTTCTATTGCTTTTTAGTTTCTATTTCATTTATTTCTGCTCTTTGTTATTTCCATCCTTCTACAAACTTTGGGCTTCCTTTGTCTTTCTAGTTCCCTGAGGTCTAAAAGCTAGGTTGTTTATTAGAGATTTTTCTTGTTTATTGGTGTCGGCATTTATCACTATAAACTTTCCTCTTAGAACTACTTTTGCTCCATTCCATATTTGGCACGTTATGTTTCCATTTGCTTTAAGGTACTTTTTTGCTTTCTCTTCTGATTTCTTCTTTGACCCATTGGTTGTTCAGGAGCATGTTGTTTAATCTCTACATATTTGTGAATTTTCATGTTTTCTTCATGAAATTGATTTCTAGTGTCCTACCACTGTGATTAGAAAAGATACTTAGTATTATTTCATTCTTAAATTTATTAAGACTTGTTCTGTGGCCTAACGTGATCTATCCTAGAGAATGTTCCATGTGTCTTTGAGAAAAATGTGTATTCTGCTGCTGTTGGATGGAATGTTCTGTGTATGTCTGTTAAGTCCTTCTGGTCTAAAGTATAGTTTAAATACAATGTTTCCTTATTTATTTCTGTCTGAATAATCTATCCATTGTTGAAATTGGAGTATTGAAGTCCCCTGCTATTACTCTGTTGCTGTCTATTTCTCCCTACAGATCTGTTAATATTTGCTTTATATATTTAGATGCTCCTATATTGGATGCATAAATATTTACAAGCATTATATCCTTTTGATGAATTAACCTCTTTATCACTATATAATGACAATTCCTGTTGTTACATTCTTTGGCTTAAAGTCCGTTTTGTCTAATATTAGTATGCCTGCTCCTGCTTTCTTTTGGTTTCTATTTGCATGAAATATCTTTTTCCATCCCCTTTCAGTCTATGTGTGTCCTTAAAGCTGAAGTGAGTCTCTTGTAGGCAGCATATAATTGGGACTTGTTTTTTTATCTATTCAGCCCCTCTGTAGTTTTTGGAGAATTTAGTCCTTTTACATTTAAAGTAGTTATTGGTAGGTTTGTACATACTATTGTCATTTTATCAGTTGTTTTCTGGTTGTTTTAATAGTTCACTGTTCCTTACTTCCTCTCTTGTTCTCTTCTTTTGTGATTTGATAATTTTAAGTAGTGGTATGCTTTGATTCCTTTTTATTTATCTTCTGTGAATCCACTGTAGGTTTTTGTCTTGTCATTACCATGAGGTTTACATAGAAAATCTCATAGATGTAACAGTGTAGTTAAGCTGACAACACATACTAAACTATACATTTTTACATATCCCCATCTTATGTTTTTGATGTCACAATTTACCTCTTTTTATATTTTGTATCCATTAACAAATTATTGAAATTATAGGTATTGTTAAATACTTATTAAAACTTTATACTACATTTATGGGATGTACCTACCACCATTACAATGATAGAGTATTTTGAATTTAACTATATATTTACCTTTACCAGTGAGTTTTATACTTTCATATGTTTCATGTTACTAATTAGTGTTCTTTCATTTCCACTTGAAGCCCAGTTAATATTTCCTGTAAGGCTGGTATCATGGTGATAAACTCCTTCAGCTTTTGTTAGTCTAGAAAACTCTTTATTGCTTCTTCAATTTTGAAGGACAACATTGCTGGGTAGAGTTCTTGGTTGGCAGTTTTTTCAGTACTTTGAATATATCAAACCATTTTCTTTTGGCCTTCAGGATTTCTGGTGAAAAATTCTATTATAGTTGATGACAGTTCCTTTGTAAGTAACAAGTTGCTTTTCACTTGCTGCTTTTAAGATTCTCTGTCTGTAACTTTTGACAATTATAGTATGTGTTGGTTTTGTGGTCTTTAGATTCATCTTGTTTGGTACTCGGTGGGTTTCCTGCATCTAGATGTCTGTTTCTTTCCCAAGGAGGGAGGAGCTGGATGTGTCCCCCACTTTCTCTAGTCTCCGGGAAGGATTACAACCAGCCCCTTAGATGTGAGCTAAGTTAGAAGGCTGTCCCTCAGTCAACAGTTTTTAAAGTATGCAGATAAACCCCTTTTAGAGAAATGCTGAGAGGTGGACATTTTTGCTTGTTCTTCCTGTGCTGATCCCTAGGTAGAGAGCCAATTAAAACCTACCTCTTTTTGGCTACAGTTATCTGTATCTCTATCTGTCTATCTATATAGATCTTATATGAATCACTTACAGATGATATATTATATATAAAAACTCTAAAGATTCCCCTGTGGGTAATCTATACATAGAAAACCCTAAAGACTCCACCAAAAACCTGTTAGAACTAATAGACAAATTCAGTAAAGTTGCAGGATACAAAATCAACATACAAAAATCAGATGTGTTCCTATACATCAATTACAAACTATCAGAAATAGAAATTAAGAAAACAATCCCATTTACAATTGCATCAAAAAGAATAAAATATCTAGGAATAAATTTAACCAAGAAGGTGAAATACCTGTACACTGAAACCTATAAGATACTGATGAAAAAAATGAAAGAAAGAAGATAGATATAAACGGAAAGATATTCCATGCTTATGGGCTGATGAATTAAATACTATTAAAGTGTCCATACTACCCAAAGCAATCTACAGATTTAATTCAATCTATATCAAAATTCCAATGGTATTTTTCACAGAAACGGAAAAAACTATTCTAAAATTTGTATGGAACCACAAAAGACACCAAATATACAAAGCAATACTGAGAGAGAAGACCAAAGCTGGAGGTATCACACTTCCTGATTTCAAACTAGATTACAAAACTATAGTAGTCAAAACAGTATGGTATTGGCATAAAACAGACACATAGATCAATGGAAAAAAATAGCCCAGAAATGGAGCCATGGATAAACGATAAATTAATTTACAACAAAAGAGCCAAGAATTTGGGTATTGGGCAAAGGATAGTCTCTTAGTAAATGGTGCTGGGAAATGATACAGCCACAAGCAAAATAATAAAACTGGACCACTATCTTACCTCAAACACAAAAATTAACTTAAAATGGATTATAGACTTGAATGTGATACCTGAAATCATAAAAATCCTAGAAGAAAATATAGTAAGCTCTGTGACATTGGTTTTGGCAATGATTTTTTGGATTTGACACCAAAAGCAGAAAAAGTAACAAGTAGGACTACATCAAACTAAAGCTTCTGTACAGCAAAGGAAACCATCAACAAGATGAAAGGGCAGCCTAACAAATGGGAGAAAACATTTGCAAATCATATCTGATAAAGGGTCACTCTCCAAAATATATAAAGAACTCATACAACTCAATAGCAAAAAAACACCCAACAGTCCGATTTAAAAATGAGTAGATCATCCAAATAGAAATGTTTCCAAAGAAGACACACATATCACCTACAGGCACATGAAAAGATGTTCAACATCACTAGTCATGAGGGAAATGCAAATGAAAACCACAATGAGACATCACTTCACACCTGTTAGAATGGCTGTAATAAAAAAGACAAGAAATAGCAAGTGTTGGCAAGGATGTGGGGAAAAGGTAATCCTTGTACACTGCTGGTGGGAAAGTAAATTGATGCAGCCACTATGGAAGTTCTACAAAAATTTAGAAATATGATCCAGCAGTTCCACTTCTGGGTATTTACTAGAAGGAAATGAAATCACTGTCTCTAAAAGATATCTGCACTGTCATGTTCATTGCAGCATTAATTACAACAGTCAAGACGTGGCAACAACATAAGTGTCGTCAACAGATGAAAGGATAGAGAAAACGTGGTATATATACATAGCGGAATATTATTCAGCCACAGAAAAGAACAAAATCCTGCTATTTGCAACAACATGGATGGACCTAGGGGTCATTATGCTAAGTAAAATAAGTCAGACAGAGAAAGACAAATACTGCATGACCTCACTTATATGTGGAATCTTAAAAAAAAAAAAAAAACCCACAATCCTCAAAGATACAGAAAACACACTGGTGGTTACCAGAAACAGTGGGTGGGGACTAGATGAAGGTCATCAGAAAGTATAAACATTCAGTTATAAGATAAATAAGTTCTGGTGATCTAATGTACAGCATGGTGACTATAATCAAAAATACTGTACTGAATATTTGAAAGTTTTGAAGAGAGTAGATCTTAAAAGTTCTCATCACAAGAAAAACAATTGTAACTACGTGGTGATAGAAGATAACTAAACTTATTGTGTTAATCATTTCACAATATATACACGTATCAAATCATTATGTTGTACACCTAAAACTAATACAATCTTACATGTCAATTATATCCCAATTAAAAAAAGAGCAAAAGGCATTAGGAGATACCCAGACACTTACACACACACATATAATAAACATTTAAAGAATTCATTTGTAATGAAAAAGAAGTACTGCCATGAAAAGGCAATTTTCTAATTTGATATCCAGAGCAATATTGTGCTCTAATCAACGCTGGAGCGGCATTGCCCAACCCGTGATCCAAGCAGCGGTGGTTTCTGGAGTTCCTAAGGGGAATTCTGTGAACAAAAAAAAAAAACAGAATGGAGTATTCATAGGCAATGAATTTGAGGGTTAAGGATTAAATTTAACTGATTTATATGAAGAACAGCTTCCCAGAATCTTTAAAAAGGCTAATGTGCATGAAGAAAATATTTATTGACATAATTCTGTAAACTGGTTTGGCCAAAGACCCTGCTACTTTATTAACATTGCAGGAAACCCAGGTCCTATTAAACTCAGTTTTAGAAATCCTGTTTTAGTGGAAAAATTCTGTTACCTAAATTTGAAATATTTGTATTTGCATGAAATTCTCAGAGAAAACATCTAACACCCAAAGTTAATTTCCTGATACATACTGGGTTGCCCTTTTTTGCTTTAAAAATAAGCAACATAAGGGAGTTTTAGAATCCTAGCAATCTCAAGGAACACAAACACAATTGTAAGCAATAGACATCAAAACAGGGATTCAAAAGCAGGATAACAATTTCTCTGAGCTGCAGAGCTATCCCCCAACTCTAGCCAGCATCCTGTAGGCTGATGATTATTGAAGAACTTCCTGAGATTTATGGTAGTTGTAGTTGCTACACAGAACAGCTGCGTCAGCTTTGTATAAACAACTTGAATTTGTGTCTGTGCTCTCAATGTTTACTTCATCATATCTAGCTGAATGAACAAGAATATAGGAAAAAAGGAACTTTGATGAGACAATTCCATTTGCTACACTAATTAATGGGATAACTCATTTCATTTAATTAATTCATTCAAGTATTAATTCCATTTTTTGTTCTAGTTAATGTGCTTAGAGTATCTTCAAGAATATCATATGTTGTCTTTCCTAGAGGTGAGGGAATGAATTAGACTACCTCTCACATACATAAGTAGCTACTACATACCATTTATATTACTTATTTACAAAAACAAAGGGTGACTGATGGACTGTTTATTATCACAAGAATAATCAAGAATTTTAGTCATATAGGAAGGAAATGTACCTCATTTGAAGCCACAAGGCCCAGATTCAAGTTCTGAGTATGGTATGCAATGGCCACATGAGACCCTCTCTACACCTCATTGACAAAATGGTAAAAATAACGCCAGCCCTGAAACATCGAAGAGATGTTTTGGGAATTAAATAATATATATATCAGGCAAAGTATAAAGCACTAAAAACATTTAAAATGCCATTAAATATGCTTTTAACTTAAACTGTCTTTCATGATATCACCATTGAGAAGTTGTAAGTTACCTCAAGTGAGTGAAACCTACTCCTGCTCCCATGTAGGATCTGCATGCATTGATGTCAACTTAAGCCGCATCATATTCCATAAAATGGGAAAGGAATCTTGATTAGAATAAATCTTCTTGAAATAGCTATAAAACATTTTTTAAATGTGTATTTTATTATAAACATGGATTACTTTACTTAGTGCTTTTCTTTAATTCCAGTTCAATGATATTTTTATCATTTGAAAAGTCTGATGGCAAAGGTATGTCTTTCCTGCTTGAACAGCTGAAAAACTTACTTTTTAAATCATTGCCTAATCCTGACTCATACAACAGTGTGTTTCCAAATCATAAACATCTCATGTGGAGTCAGTTATTTTCTAGGTATTGGAATTTCCTTTCAAAGTACAATTTCCACGACAAATTCAAAATCCAATCTCCTGGAAAAACAGCCACTGCCAACAAAACAAAACATTTCTGTAAAATTCTGCATTAGTTTTACACTAAATTTGAAGTTATGTAACCTCCAGGCAACACTTCCTCAACACCAGATATGTACAATATGTATGTGAAAATAAATCAGATATTCCCATTAGGTATTTTTGTGTGTGTGTATAACCAGAAAAGTTGTACTATAGAAACATGACTATACTAACTAGTTTTAATATCTAATTCAAACAATACTGCAAGTAAATTTAAATAATATTTGTACAGAATCATGGAAACAAGATGTAATGACAATAAAGACAATTTCAAATAAACTAATAGATGGCAACACCCATAACTCATTTTTTTTTTTTTTGAGGAAGATTAGCCCTGAGCTAACATCTGCTGCCAATTCTCCTCCTTTTGCTGAGGAAGACTGATACTGAGCTAACACCCGTGCCCATCTTCCTCTATTTTATATATGGGATGCCTACCACAGCATGGCTTTACAGGCAGTGCCATGTCCACACCCGGGATCCAAACCGGCCAACCCGGGCCGCTGAAGCAGAACATGCGAACTTAACCACTGCGCCATGGGGCCAGAACACCCATAACTCTTAATTTCCTAGTCCAATGATATGGTTGGTGGACATCAATAATGTTCTGAAAGAGTCAAAAATAATTTAGCATTTTACCCTTAATAGTTGTTTCTGAGCTTTCTTTAAATTAAAATCTTCTATTAAGATTTTTAAAATTTAGAAATTACTAAAAATACAGGTAAGAAAACTAATTTTATAACTCTTACAAGACTGAAGTGATCAATACCACATTTACGCACTTTTAAGCACATTTATAAACAAATTTGACATCACATTGAACAAACAAATTTTATCTTGCATTTGTGTTTCCCCACAATTAAAAGCTTTATAAAAGTTTGCTATGACTGCCTATAATCATTTGAATATATCTAATCTACTTATTAATTTATTTATTGTAAGACAGTGTATTTCAATTTTCCCCTTTTATAATTAATCCTGGTATGCATTTTCAAGTTGAAATATCGTCTTATCTTTTGTAAAATGGATGTACATTTGCATTATGGAATTTTTCTTTTCAGATTTTTTTTCAGTAATGCAAATGCAGATAGGGACTATATCAATTACATATACTCTATATTGTATGTATATACATATATATATATGTATGTATATATATATACAAATCCCTATTACAGCAACAGCAACAAAAGAAAAAAACCTCTGAAAAGTGTGAACTGGAAATGCTTTCAAAGATATGAGAGCGTTAATTTTTTTCTAATGCCTCACCTCCAACTGGAAGCTTCCTCATCTAGTTGAATGAAATGAAGTCACCGTGACTCGCTGCAAGCAGCAACGGTAAAGGATTTAGGCAAAAATGTAGCTTTCAAAATGTACTTTTCAAATAAATTACTTCCTTTAGCAGACTGATGCCAAGGAGAATAAAACCTGAGGACCCAGAGGTAGAAATGACTTATGAAATCACGACATTTGGGGAGTTAGGAGACAGAGTGAACCTCCATTTAACCTCCTCTCTGGCTCCCATGTGTCTTAAAAAAAAATGCCAAGGCAGTTTCATTTAACCAGCTGATTTTAAATCGTTCCTTGAGGCTAATTTTGTAAAACTTCTTTGATATTTTATGGTTCTACGGTTTTGTGAGCACCATAAATGCCACAAACCTCAGAAATGGGATAGCAGTTCGACAGAAACACCTTTTCTTAGAATCAGGATGAAGCTAAGCTATTAACTTCAGAAATCTATTAACAGTCTCACTCTGGTTTAAATTTCACCAGGCTACCTAACATGACCATTAGTTTAGCGTAATATTACCCTGAGTACTTTTATTATAGATCTTCATTACTTAAACATTTCTTTTTTTCTGAGCAAATAATCTATATACAGTACGGTACTTTCGGGTGCCTGTCTACTAAATTAAAAACTTAGCGACACATCTATAAGCACAGTGAAGTTACTCTTCAGAAGGCACTAATCACATAGGCACTGGGGATTGACACTCCAGGGAGCAAATATTTATTATTTTTCTATCAGGATACTAAGCAGCTTAAAAAAAAAATTCTAAAATCTTACTGTTGTATGTGAAAGGCCCATAACTGCATGAAGACCATCAGATAACGCTGGCTGAGTGGACCTTAATGCCTGTATCTCATGTATTCTAGTACATTAACTATGTTCCATACGTAAAAACACCCAGAATGTGGCATTTAAAAAGGTGCAATTTTCATTTTGTGTCTTGGAAAAAATAACAGGAATGCTGTTGTTGTTTCCTGGGTTTTTAAAAATTTCCTTTAGAGTCGAGTCCTTTTTTCCACATGCTATATTCTTTAAAGGAATTGTAGCAAAGCATGTGAAGCCATAACGGATGCAATTTCCTTTATTATAAGTGAAATCACTCCTGCTGAGATCATAAGGACTCTCTAGCACTTCTGCTTTCCTTGAGAGAGCAATACTTGCTTATTCTAAACCTTAGCACTGCCACTCAGGAAAGAAGACAGTCTCTAGATACACCTGCAATGCTTTTGCCAAGTTGAGCTATTCAAAAGATGATGTGGATTTCACAAATACATTATTGTGGTTTGTGATGAGAAGCAAGAAGCTCACACAAAAGGCTGAAAAGGGAGTAATTTTAACCTCAAGCAGAAAGCTATTATTATCTCTATCCAGGATTCCAATTAAAGAATATCCAAGAGAAAACAACACTAGTGGAGATAGTAACGAACATTTCAGATTAGCTTTTAAGAGCTGCATGTTGAAAGAGTAAAAATAATGAACCTGAACTACATCCAATAAATTACATAAAGGTTATTTTCACAATTAGTCAGTATAAGTAAAATGGAGCCATGAGAATTGGGTATCCTTAAACTGATAACACCAAATTATTTTGCCCTTAAATACATGGGAACAATGTGTAGGTTTGCATTTTACGCTAGTGAAAGAGAGGGATGAGGAGTAAAGCACAAGATGGTGGACATTGACTAACCTTATTCTACCTGCCTAGGAACATATGACTGAAGTGACGTTGCAAACCATTGTCAAACATTAGGTATATATTTTTACAAACTAAGGCACAGTAAAAAGTGTATAAGGATGGGTAATAATATCAGCAACCTCATTACAAACAATTACTATAACAAAGATGCCGTTCTTTGAAGAGGCAAGTCTTTGTTAAGTTATTCATCTCATTTAATCCTCTCAGTAACCCAGAAAGGAAACACAATAAGTACATTTTACAGATAAAATCAATAGATTCTGTGATGTGCTCACACTAATGTAACTAGTAAGTGACTGGATTTAAGATTAGACCCTGAGCCAGTCTTCCTGTAATTTGTTTTTAATCCAAGTACAGCAAGCTGATTTTCAAAAAGAATAGCCTTTGTATCAAAGTACACAATGATTTTTCTAATTAAATGGATGATTACAAAACCCTATGAGGTAAACCATAATTATTATTCCTATATAGAAAAAATACGAGAGAGATTTAAAGAGGTTGAACTGGTTTACAAAACATAAAGCTGGCAATAGCCAAGACAGGATTTATACTCAGGCTTTCCAATTCCAAATATAATGTTGTTTCATATATTCCACCATGGGGAATGCTTCAGAACAATGGTTCCCAAATTTTCTTTAATACACATATGATTCATTCAAAGACCTGGGGCCCACAATGGCAGAATAAAAGATACAAGTTTTCCAAGAATAGAATTTATATGCTTGCTAACATTTTAAAATATATTTAATATTTAAGATAGGATATCACAAAAATCACAACAGTGTTGGTAATGCAATTGATATATAATTCAGTACTTGCTTAACTATGTAATACTGTTGAGCAGGCATTTTACTACTATGTTAAATATAAATAACAGAAAACGATATTGGAGATCATGCTAGTATTTATTATAGTAATATAGATAGTTCCTACTTCCTGTAGTTGCATGTTACTATAGATTAGCCGCTACAGCACACACTTTCTGTACTTATTCTTATTTGATCCTATAATAAACTAGCATGCTAGATATTGATATCCTTATTTTCACAAGAAGACACTGCTAATAAAAGTAATTATCTATGTTACCAACTGCCATAGGGCAAGTAAATGGCAGAACCAATTTGAACTGATGTTCTTAACCATCACACTCTACAGTCCAGGTCAAAATAGAAATGATCTGTATATAGACAGTGATACTCCACTAGGATATACTTGGAAAGGGTAATAACTGAAACAAAAAATGTAAATTTTAAAGGAAAAATGAATAGCTATTTTTCAAGAGTAGCAATTTCAGCCTTCCCGAATAGAGACAAGCAAAATATGTAGTGAAGAATTATGTAGCATGACAATCCATTCATGAAATCTACTGATTTATGACTCAGTCTATGCTTGTTTGCAGGCTGTGACTCTTAGCATCCAGCTCTCAAACTCAGCCAGACCCTTCGTTCAGTCTCAGCCAACAATCTCCCTTTTCTCCTAGGATCATATTCCTTAGCCACCTGCTAAAAAGTAGTTTTAATTTTCTCTAAGTGATTATATTTTCTACCGCAGTGTGTTTAGCTGCTATTTTTAAAGAAAATATCATTTCATCACAAAGACATTTTGGACTAGAGAAATAATTTTCCCAGTACAGTATTCCTCCCATCATGCTAGGGGAATTAATGGGAAAATATGATTAAATTAATAGAAATTGTCATTGCAGCTCACTGTGCTATGAAGTCACAACTTAAAAGAAATACCGAGTTTTAAAATTTACCAAATTATCTCCCTCTCACACATACATATTATTGTTCATGAATAGCATTTTTCTAATTTTCCAATTATGTAATTATCAAGCCTCTATAACTACTCAGTGCCATCCCATTATCCTGTACTTATTTTTATAAAGTTTTCTCATATTCAATTAAAGCAGATAGCAACTAAGTCACATTACATATTTTTAAAGAATAAAATGGAATTTCATACTTAACATTTTTTAAAGATATTATGTTCATTTTACTGAGTAATCTGAGCTGTATTACATGGTCTTTACACTTTGAACTAAATTGATTTTTTAAATTTCTCCATATTCTGTCCAAAATCTATGTTTTGCAGTTATTCACACTACAATAGTTTACTATTATAAACTCTAATCAAACTATTCACCATTATTCATGCATTAGGGATGGCCAATTAATATCTGTTACTGTCAATTGGTAGTGGATGCCTGGAGTGCTATGTTGAGAAGGACTATGAAGTTGCATCAAGTTTCAGTGAAGATTGCTGTGATCACTTAAAGATACCGTACAGGAGCCCAGAATAGGGAAGGTATAGCATTCATTAATCACATTCTTGCAAGTGAATACTTGACAACTTGAGGTCTGCAAACTTTATCCCCATACCACCTCTGTCGAGTGATCAAAAGCTAAGCATACAGCAAGGAGCAAGTCAGATTCAATGTCCTTGATGAGGCATATTTTGATCTCTTGGAATTCCCATAATGTAATACTTTAACTTTTTGTATCATTTGTTATGGTTTCTAATTTTTTTAATCAATGATAAAGTTGTTTCCACATTTTGCCTATTCAAGGAACCCAAGCAGGCCAGTATAGTTGACTAAGAAAGGGTAATAGGGAGCAAGGTCTATGACGGGATTGGGAGGTAGTTAGAGGCATGACTTAAAGTACTAGAGGCTAATATGAAGCTGCAAGTAGATTTATATTTTCAAAAGATACTTCAAGCTGCATTGAAGAAAATGGAGTTTATTGCCTCAAGAGTAAAAACCAAGAGTCTCTAACTAGAGTTTAGGTCTTTTAATTAAAGAATATTTTTTTCTGGCTCCAGACATTTAAGGAAAGTGACAAAACACTAGCAGACCATTAAGCTATTTGAACACAGACTTCAGTGGCCCCGTAAAAAAAATAAAGGATGTTGCAAAAGCAGTTAGAAAAGTCACTAAACAGGTAATAACAATGAAATGTCCAGTTTTCAACAAAAAAATATGAGACATACAAAGAAAAATAAAGTATGGCCATTACATAGGAAAAAAAGAAATTAGCAGAAATTGTCCCTGAGGGAACCCAGGTATTAGACTAAATAGACAAGGGTTTTAAATCAACTATCTTAAATGTACTCTAATTGGTAAAGGAAACCATAGACAAAGAGCTAAGGGGAACAAGGAGAATAATGTCTCGCCAAACAGTATCAACAAGGAGGCAGAAATTATAAAAAGGAATGAAATAGAAATTCTGGAGCTAAAAAGTACAATAACTAAAGAGAAAATCACTGGAGATTTGATTAGCAAATTCAAGGAGGCAGAACAAAGAATCAGCAAACTTAAAGACAGGGCAATTGAGATTATTGAGTCTAAGGAACAGAAAGAGAAAAGAATGAAGAAAAATCAAAAGAGTCTAAGAGCTCTTGGGATGCTGTCAAGTGTGCCAACATACACACAATGGGAGTCTCTGAGGCAGAGAATAAAAGGGGAGAGAAAGAATATTTGTAGAAATAATGGCCCCAAATTTCCCAATCTAATGTAAGACATGAGTCCACATCTCCAAGAATCTCAACAAACTCCAAAAATGATAAATTAAAAAAGATTCATATCTGAAAGCCAAAGAGAGAAAATCTTGAAAGCATCAAAAAGAAGTGACTTGTCACATGCACATGATCCTCAATGACATTAACAGCAAATTTCTCTTCCTAAAACATTGAGAAGCAGCCAGACGGCAGTGGGATGATATATTTAAAGTGCTGAAATAGAACACTGATAACCAAAATGTCTGTAAGTGGCAAAATTATTCTTCAAAAATGAAGGAAAAACTAAGACATTCTCATATAAGAAAAACAGAGGGACTTAAATAGTGGACTTGCTCTAAAAGAAAGGTTAAAGGAAGTACCACAGACTGAAATAAAAGGACACTATATGGCAACCAGAATTCATATAAAGAAATAAAGAATGGAAAAAGTAACTACACAGCTAAAAATAAGAGTCAATGGGACTGCACACTGATTTTGTAATTCCTTTTTTATCCTTATATGATTTAAAAGATAAATATAAAAATATATATTAAGGGCCACAAAATGGATAAAGATGTAATTTTTGACAATAAGAAAATAAAGTGAAGAGAGTTGAAAAGAAGTATAGTTTTTGTATACTATTGAAACTAAGGTGCTATTAATTAAAACTTGATTGCTATAAAATTAAGTTGTTAATTGTTATTTCCAGAGTAGCCACTAAGAAAATAACTTGAAAAAAATACAGAAAAAGCAATCAGGAGGTCAAAATATATTGTATATTATAAAATATTATAAAATATAAATTAATCAGAAAAGAAAGCAGTGATGGAGAAATTAAAGGCAAAATAATATGATATATAGAAAAAGCAAAATGACAGAAGTAATTAATATCTTACCAGTAATGTCAGTAAAAATAAATTGATTAAATTCTTCAATCAAAAGGCAAAGATTGGCAGAATGGAGCTGGTGATCCAATTATATGCTATCAATAAGAGACTAAGTTTAGGGAAAGACACAAAATGTTTGAAAGAATGGAAGATATTCTAGATAAATAATAGCAAAAGAGAGCTAAGTGGATATAGAGTTATCAGATAAAATATAGTTTTAAAGTTGTGTTAAGAGATGATGATGACCTTTATATATTGATGAGTTGATCAGTCAAGAAACTATAATGATTATAAACGTGTACACAAAAAAGAACAGCTCCAAAAAATATATAAAGCAAAACCTGCCACAAGTGAAGAGAAAAATAGCTCTACAACAATAGAGACTTCAATAACACACTTTCAATAATGAATAGAACAACTAGGCAGAAGTTCAATAAGGGTGTGGAGGACTTTAACTCCACTATAAACCAATTAAACCAAAGACATAAAGAACACTCCACTCAACAATAGCAGCATATTCTTCTCAGGTGCATGTGGAATGATTTCAGGGATAGACCATATGTGAGGCCACAAAGTAGGTCTCAATAAATTTTAAAATATTGAAGTCAGCTAATCTATCTTCTCCATGATGAGATGAAATTTGAAACAATAACAGAAAGAAAAGTGGAAAATTCACAAATATGTGGAATTTAAACATCATACTCTTAAACAATGTGCTAAAGAAGAAATTACACAGGAATGATGTCAGTAAGATGGTAAATTAGGCAGTTTCAGCCCTTGTCCTCCCATAAAAACAATGATTAAACAATTACCTGCCAATGAAAATAGCTCTGGGAAAACTCCTAGTTATAGTTCAGAAGCTGTGGCAACCCAGTGGGGCACAAAAACTGAGGATGGCCACATAGAAAGACACAGGAAGCATTTTCCATCTGTCACCATACTCAGCATCCCACAACAGCTCAGCACTAAGAGGGATACTCTCAGCTGTGACCTCTCCGATGGGGAAAAGGATAAGAGGACCCTGCCATCTTCACCCACACTCACCCAGCTGAGAGAGCTGCCCAGAGTCCAAACTGATGCACCCCTCCAGAACAGGAGCCATACCGCACACCTCTCCCCACCAGACCTTAGTGCTAAGAGGGATCTCTCAGCCACAATGTTTCCACATAGGAGAAAATGAGAACAGGAGGACCCCAGTGTCCCTTGCTACCAAGGAACCCAGAAGCCCTGCCACTGCTGCAGACACCCTCAGCCTTAGTTACCAAGAACCCCTGAAATCTTCACTGACACTGACTTCAGCTTACAGAACTGTCTAGAGTCCCTGCCACTGTGCCTCCCTAGAGATAGAGCTGATTTTGCACCCACTGGGAACAGAGCTGCTGCATACCACACAGACAGCACCCTGGCACCCACCCAAAGCCAGTCCTTAAAGTCTGGAAGAGGTGACTATTCATTCAAATGAGCAGACATCAAATCAAAGATACAAGTAATATGGAAAACAAGAAAAAATGACACTACCAAAGGAATACAATAAATCTCCTGCAACTGATGCCAAAGAAATGGAGATCTATAAATTATCTGACAAAGAATTCAAAATAATGATTTTAAGGACCTCAGGAAGGTATAAGAGAACACAGATACACAACTCATTGAAATTGGAAAAGTACATGAATGAAAAGAGAAATTTAACAGAGATAGGACTCATTAAAAACCCAGAAATTTTGAAGCTGAAGAATACAGTGAATTAAATAAAAAGTGCAGTATAGAGCTTCAGGAGCAGACACGATCATTCAGAATAAAGAATCTGTGAACTCCAAGAAAGATCATTTGAAATTATGCAGTCAGAGAGGAAAACAGAAAAAAATGAAAAACAGCAAAGAAAATCTACATGAAAATGGGACACCAAGTGAAACAATATTCACATTGTTGGAGTCCCAAAAAGAGAAGAGAGAAAGAAAGGGGAAGAAATCTTATTTAAGGAAATGATGGCTGAAGGCTTACTAAATCTTGGGAGGGAAATGGACTCCAGATTCATGAAGCTCATGGAACTTCAAACAGGATCAGTCCAAAGAAGACTACACCCAGACACATTATAATACGATTCTCAAAAGACAAGAACAAAGAGAGAATTTTAAAGCATCAAGAGAAAAATGACTCAAAACATAAAAGGGAACCTCCCCAATAAGGCTAGCAGAAACTATGCAGGCTAGGAGAATGGGATTATATATTCAAAGTATTAAATGAAAAAAAAAATGCCGACAAACCAAGAATATTATACCCATCAAAATTATCCTTCAAAAATGAACATGAGACAAACTCTTTCTCAGACAATCAAAAACCACTTGTTAAGCCATGCTGTGGCAGCATCTACATAAAATAGAGGAAGTTGGCACAGATGTTGGCTCAGAAACAATCTTCCTTGAACAAGAGGGGGAGGATTGGCAACAGATGTTAACTCAGAGCCCATTTTCCTCACACACACACAAAAAAATCATAGGACCATCTCAAAAGATGCAGAAAAATCATTTGAAAAAATGCAAGATTATTTCATGATAAAAATCCTGAGTAGCTTGGGTATAGACAAAATCTACCTCAACATAATGAATTTATATAGGATAAACTAACAGCTAATATTATAATTAATGGTGAAAATTTGAAAGTTTTTCCTCTAAATTCAGCAACAAGGCAAGGATGCCCACCCTCACCACTGTTACTCAATATAGTACTAGAAGTCCTAGCTAAAGCAATTAGGAAAGACAAAGAAACAAAGGGCATGCAAATCAGAAAGGAAGAAGTAAAATTGTCATTATTTGCAGATGGTATGATTTTGTATATAGAAAATTCAAAACACTCAACCCAAAAACTATTGCAACTAATCAACAGATTCAGCAAACTTGCAGGATATAAAATCAACACACAGAAATCAGTTGCATTGTTATTCACTGATAAAGAAAAGTCTGAAAAAGAAAAGAAAACTATTACATTCACAATAGCATTAAAAAAAAAAAACAAAAAACCCTAGGAATAAATTCAACCAAGGAAGTGAAAGATCTATACCACAAAATCTACAAGACTTCATTGAAAGAATTGAAGACACAAGCAAATGGAAAGACATCCTGTGTTCATGGATCAGAAGAATTAATATTGTTAAAATGTCCATACTACCCAAAGCCATCTATAGAATCAATGCAAAACCTATTAAAATTCCAACGGTATTCTTTTACAGAAGTAGAATAAACAATCCTAAAATTTGTATAGAGCCACAAAAAACCTGAATAGCCAAAGTAATCCTGAAAAAGAAGAACAAAGCTGAGGGTTTCACACTTCATTGCCTCAATCTATACTACAAAACTAGAATAAAAAAAATAGTATAGTATTGAGATAAAAATAGACACATAGAGCAATGCAACAGAATTGAGAGTCCAGAATTAAACTGCATATATGCTCAACTAATACTTGGCAAGGGAGCCTAGAACGCCCAGTCAGGAAACGCTATTCTCTTCAATAAGAAGAGCTAGGAAAACTGGATAAACACATGCAGAACAATGAATTTGACCCCTATCCTACACAACTCACTGAAACTAACTCAAAATGGATCAAAGACAAACATAGACGTGATACCATCAAACTCCTAGAAGAAAACCATGAGAAGAAGTGCCTTGACATGGATTTTGGCAAACATTGTTTGAATATGATACAGAAAGCACAAACAACAAAATCAAAGCTCAACAAATAGGACATAAAACTTAAAAGCTTCTGCACATCAAAAAAAAAAAAAATGAAAAGGCAGCCAACAGAATGGAAGAAAATTTTTGCAAAGCTATGATTAGATGAGTGGTTAATATCCAAAATATATAAAGAACTCATATGACTCATTAACAAAAACAACAACAAATTTGATTTAAAAATTGGCAGAAAGGGGCCAGCCAGGTGATGCAGCAGTTAAGTGCGCATGTTCCTCTTCAGCGGCCCCAGGTTCACTGGTTCGGATTCTGGGTGTAGACATGGCACCACTTGACAAACCATGCTGTGGTAGGTGTCCCACATATAAAGTAGAGGAAGATGGGCATGGATGTTGGCTCAGGGCCAGTCTTCCTCAGCAAAAAGAGGAGGATTGGCAAAAGATGTTAGCTCAGGGTTAATCTTCCTCAAAAACAACAACAAAAATGGGCAAAATAATTGAATAGACATTTTTCCCAAGACATCCAAAGGGCCAACAGGTACAGGAAAAGATAGTCATATCACTTATCATCAGGGAAATTTAAATCAAAACCACAATGAGATATCACTCACCCCTGTTAGAATGGTTATCATCAAAAAGAAAAGAGATAAGTGTTGGTGAGGATGCATAGAAAAGGGAACACTTGTACCATGTTGGTGGGAATGCAACTATGGAAAACAATATGGAGATTCCTCAAAGATTTAAGAATAGTTGTACCATATGATCCTGAAATTCCATTACTGTGTATATACCCAAAGGAAATGAAAACAGGACACCAAAGAGATATATTCATCCCCAGCTTATTATAGCATTCTTCCCAATAGCCAAGATATGGAAACAACCTTAGTGCCCATCAAACAATGAAAGGATAAAGAAGATGTGGTATTTATATACAATAGAATATTATTTAACCATGAGAAAAAAGAACATCCTGCCATTTGTGACAACATAGATGGACCTTGAGCACATTATGCTAAGTGAGATAAGTCAGATAGAAAAGACAAGTACTGTATGATGTCACTTATATGTGGAATCTACAAAAGCCAAATTTGTAAAAACAGAGTGTAAAATCATGGTTACCAGGAGTTGGGGTGTGGGTCGATTTGACAGATGTTGTTTAAGGGTACAGACTTACAATGAGTAGTAAATAAGTCCTAGAGATCTAATGCACATTATTGTGAATGTAGACAACAATATTGCATAATAATTATCAAACCTGCTAAGAGACTATAACTTAACTATTCCAGTCACTAAAAAGAAGTTATATTTATGTAATGTGATAGAGGTGTTTATTATTGCTGCAATGGCAATCATATTACAATATATAAATATATCAATTAAAATGCTCTACACTTTAAACTTGTATAATATAATATTGCAAATATATTTCAATAAAAAAAGTTAAGATGCCATCAATTTAAATAGTTATAGCTATAAGATATTTTATGGAAGCCTTGAGCTAATCATAGAGGGGGAAAAAACCTACAATAGATGCAAAAAAGATAAAGATAAAAAAATCAAAGAAAATCACTACAAAAAACATCAAATAAGAAAGGAAGACAGGAAGAAAAAACAAGAAGGATAAAAGAACTGAAAAGGGGCAAAAAAAAAAAATAAACAAAATGGCAATAGTAAGTTCTTCCTATAAGAAATTAATTTAAATATAAGTGGATTCAACTCCCCAATCAGAAATTATAAAGTTGCTGAATAGAACTTAAAACATAATTCAACAATATACTGTCTACAAGAGACTCACTTTAATTTAAAAGACACGCATAGGCTGAAAGTGAAGAGATGGGCAAAGATGTTCCATGCAAAGGGTAACCAAAAGAAAGCAGTGGCTATATATCAGATAAGATATACTTTACGTCCAAAAGTAGAGTCACAGAAGGTCATTATATAATGATAAAATGGGACAACTCAAAAGGATGATATAACAAGTACAAACGTATATACATCCTACATCAAAGCACTTTAATATATAAAGTAAATATTCAAGATCGGAAGGGAGAAATAAAAAGCAACACAATAATAATTGGTTGACTAAATAATCCACTTAACAAAATCGATGGAACATGGAGACAGATAATCAATAAAAAAACAGCTGACTGGAACAACATTATAGAGCAAATTGATCTAGCAGACATATACAGAAATTTCAATCCAACAGTAGCAGAATAGGCATTCTTTTCAAGCACACACAGAACATTCTCCAACAAACCTAACACATTCAAGAAGGTGTAAGCATACCAGGTATCTTTTTGAGCTATGATGGAATGAAACTAGAAATCAATAATAGCAAGAAAATGGAGAAATTCACAAATATGTGGAAGCTAAACACAATCTTGAACAAGCATTAAATCAAAGGGGAAATCAAAAGAGAATCTTAAAACATCTTTAGACAAGTGAAAATGAAAACACACCATAAAACTTATAGGATGCAGCAAAAGCAGTACTAAGAGGGAATTTTATACTGATAAATGCTTACATTAAAAAAGAAGAAAGATCTCAAATAAACATCCTAACTTTTCAACTCAAAGAACTAGAAAAGGAATATCCTAAGCCCAAAGTTATCAGAAAGAAGGAAAGAAATATAATAAAAATGAGGGAAGTAAATCAAACAGAGAATAGAAAACTAATAGAAGAAAATCAATAAAAATAAAAGTTTCTTAAAAAATGATAAATAAAATAAAGAATTCTTATCTAGACTAACCAAGAAAAACAGAGAATAGATGCAAATAAATAAAATCTGAAATGAAAGAGGAGATATTACAACAAATGCATTAGAATAAACTGTATCATAAAGGACAATCATGAACAATTATACTCCAACAAACTGGATAACCTAGAAGAAATGGAAAAATTTCTAAAAACGTACAGTCTACCAAATCTGAATCAAGAAGAAATAGATTGCCTGAACAGACCAATAACAAGTAAAAAGATTGAATGGGTAATCAAAAATCACCCAAGAAAGAAAATCCCAGGACCAAAGTGCTTCACAGGTGACTTCTACTACACCCTTAAAGAAGAATTAATGCCAGTATTTCTCAAACACTTCCAAAAACTCAAAGATGAGGGAACACTTCCAAACTTATTTATGAGACCAGCATTATCATGATATCATCTCCAGATAAGGGACTACAAGAAAAAAACATTACCAGCCAATATCTCTGGTGAACACGGATGTGAAATCTTCCACAAAATAGTAGAAAACTAATTTCAACAAAATAAAGATTCAAAAGGATCATTCAACACAACCAAGTGCTATTTATTTATGGAATTCAAGGATGGTTCAAAATATGGAAATCAATCAACATGATAAACCACATCAACAGAAATAAAAAAAATATATGATCATCACAATAGATAGAGAAAATTATCTGAAAGAGTTCAACATTCATTCATGATTAAAACTCTCAAGAAACTACGTATGGAAAGAACTTACCTCAACACAACATAGGCCATATATGAAAAGCCCATAGCTAACAGCATACTCAATGGATAAAAATTGACAACTTTCCCTCTAAGATCTGGTCCAAGGCAAGGATGCTCACTCTTGCCATTTCCTATTCAACATAATACTAGAAGTCCTAGCTAGAACAATTAGACAAGAAAAAGAAATGAATGGCATCCCAATTGGAAAGGAAGAAGTAAAACTGTCTCTGTTTGCATATGACATGATCTTACATATAGGCAACCCTAAAGATTTCAACAAAGAACTATTATAACTAACATACTAAATCAGAAAGTTGCAGGGTTCAAAATCAATATACAAAATTTGAGTGTTTTTCTAAGCACTAACAATGAACTATTTGAAAAATAAATTGAGAAAACAATCCCATTCAAATAGTGATTGCTTGGGCAATCACAGAAGTTTGAGAAACAACCAAGAACGAGGTGGGGGTTGAATGACAAGGTTCATCTCCTATACAAGGCCACTTCTTCAAAATTGGGGGAGGTGGTTGTTTCATCCAATGCATAGAAACCAATACAGAAAGTCAAGCAAAATGAAGAAACAAAGGAATATCTTCCAAATGAAATAAGACAAAATCTCAGAAATAAAGCTTAATGAAATGGAGATAAGTAACTTATCTGATAAAGAATTCAAAGTAATGGTCATAAAAATGCTCACTAAACTCAGGAGAATAATGGATGAATGATGTGAGAAGTTCAACAAAGACAGAAAATATAAGAAAGTACCAAACAGAAGTCACATGGCTAAAGAATGCAGTGATGGAACTGAAAATTACACCAGAGGGGTTCAACAGCAGACTAAATGAAACCGAAGAAAGGATCAGTGAACTCAAAGAAAGGCAGTGGAACTTATCCAATCATAACAACAAAAAGAAAAAAGAATGGAAAAGAGTGAAGATAGGTTAAGGGACTAATGGCATAACATCAAGCAAGTTAACATTCCCATTTTAGGGGTCCCAGGAGATGAAAAGTGAGAGAAAGAGGCAGGAAAATTACTTGAAGAAATAATGGCTGAAAAGTTCCCTAACGTGGGGAAGGAAACAGACATTCAGATCTAGGAAGCTCAGAAAGTTCTAAATAAGATGAACTCAGAGAGACTCACATCCAAGACACATTATAATAAAATTCTCAAAAGTTCAAGACAAGGAGACAATCTTAAAAGCAGCAAGAGAAAAACCACCTGTTATGTATAAAGGAACACCCATAATACCATAAGCAGTCCTTTCAATAGAACCTTTGCAGGACAGAAGGGAGAGGCACAATCTATTCAAAGTGCTGAAATTTAGAAACTGCCAACCAATAACACTCTATCCAGCAAAGTTATCCTTCAGGATTGAAGGAGAAATAGAGTTTTCCAGACAAGAAAAAGCTAAAGGAGTTCATCATCACTAAACTGGCCTTATAAGAAATGTTAAAGGGACTTCTGTAAGCTGAAAAGAAAGCTTAATTAGTAACAAGAAAATAATTGAAAGAATAAATTTCACCGGAAATGAAGGTGGTGGATGAACCACTTATAAAGCTAGTATGAAGGTTCAAAGAAAGAAGTATTACAAACAACCGTAACCACAATGATTATTTAAGGGACACACAAAATAAAAAGATGTAAAATGTGACATCAAAAACATAAAATGTGGGGTGGGGGAGTAAAAGTGTAGAGCTTTAGAATGTGATTAAACTTAAGTTACCAACTTCAAATAGACTGTGATGGATACAAGTTTTATATGTAAACCCCATGGTAACCACAAAACATAATCCTATAGCAGACGCACAAAAGATAAAGAGAAAGAAGTCTAAGCATAACAATGAAGAAAGTCATTAAATCACAAAGAAAGAGAGCAAGAGAAGAAGAAAGGAACAGAGGAACTACAAACTAGCCAGAAAACAGTTAACAAAATGACATAAGTACATAGCTATGAATAATTACTTTAAATGTAAATGGGCTATATTCTCCAATCAACTGACAAAGAATGGCTAAATGGACAAAAAAACCCAAAACAAGACCCATTTTATATGCTACCTACAAGAGACACACATTGGATGTAAGGATATACAAAGACTGAAAGTGAAGGGATGTAAAAAATATGTTCAATGCAAAAGGAAACCAAAAGAGAGCTGAGGTATCTATCCTTATATCAGATAACATAGACTTTCAAACAAAGACTATAATAAGAGAGAAGGGTGTTACAAAACGATAACGGCGTCAATTCAACAAGAGGATATAACATTTGTAAACATTCCTATGAATGTATCCAACTAGGAGTACCTAAATATATAAAACAAATATTAAATGCATAAAGGGAGAAATAGACAGCAATACAATGATAGTACCCCACTTATATCAATGGACAGCGCACTTACATTAATAGATAGATCATCTAGGCAGAAAATAAACAAGGAAAAATCAACCTTAATTGACACGTTTCACCAGATGGACTTAGATATATACGTAACCTTCCATCCAAAAGCCACAGAATACACATTCTATTCAAGTGCACATGGAATATTCTCCAGTATTGCCCATATGTTAGGCCACAAAACAAGTCTTAATAAACTTAAGGGATTGAAATCATGTGAAGCATCTTTTCTTTTTCTTTCTTTTTGAGGAAGATTAGCCCTGAGCTAACTACTGCCAGTCCTCCTCTTTTTGCTGAGGAAGCTTGGCCCTGAGCTAACATCGTGCCCTTCTTCACTATTTCATATGTGGGATGCCTACCACAGCACGGCATGCCAAGCGGTGCCATGTCCGCACCTGGGATCCGAACCGGCGAACCCCAGGCCGCTGAGAAGCTGAACGTGCACACTTAACCACTGCGCCACCAAGCCGGCCCCAGTCAAGCATCTTTCTGACCACAGTGGTGTGAAACTAGAAATCAGTTATAAGAAAACTGGAAAATTCACAAACATTTAGATATTAAACATGCTACTGAATAACCAATGAGTAAAAGAAGAAATGAAAAGAAAAATCAAAAAACACTTTGAGACAAATAAAAATGGAAATACAACATACTGAAATCTATAGGATGCAGAAAAGCAGTTCGAAGAGGGAAGTTCACAGCAACAAATGCTGATCGCAAGAAACAAGAAAAATCTCAAATAAATAACCTAACTGTACACCTCAAGGAATAAGAAAGGCAAGATCAAAAGAGGCCCAATATTAGTAAAAGGAAGGAAATAATAAAGATCAGGGCAGAAATAAATGAAACAGAAACTGAAAAGACAATAGAAAATTTCAATCAAACTAAGAGCTGGTTCTTTAAAAAGATAAATAAATTTATAAACCTTTAGCTAGACCCACCAAGAAAAAAAGAGAGAGGATTCAAATAAATAAAATAAGAAATGAAAGAGGAGACATTAGGGGTCAGCCCCGTGGCTGAATGGTTAAGTCCACACACTCTGCTTCGGTGGTCCAGGGTTTCGCTGTTTTGGATCCTGGGCACGGACATGATACCACTCATCAAGCCATGTTGAGGTGGTGTCCCACATAGCACAACCAGATGGATCGACGACTAGAATATACAACTGTATACTGGGGGGCTTTGGGGAGAAGAAGAAGAAGGAAAAAAAGAAGAAGAAGATTGGAAACACATTAGCTCAGGTGCCAATCTTAAAAAAAAAAAGAGAGAGAGAAAAAACCTCCTTTAAAAAGAAGGCAGACATTACAACTGATACTACAGAAATACAAAGGATTATAAGAGATTACTATGAACAATAATATATCAACAAATTGGACGACCTAGAGGACATGGATAAATTCCTATAAACACACAACTTACGAAGACAGAATCATGTTGAAATAGAAAATGTGAACAGTTCATTTACTAGTAAGGAGATCAAATCAGTAATCAAAAACCTCCCAACAAACAAAAGTCCAGGACAAGACAGCTTCACTGGTGATTCTACCAAACATTCAAAGAATCAATACCAATCCTTCTCAAATTCTTCAAAAAACAGAAGGGGGAATGCTTCAAAACTCATTTTATGAGGCCTGCATTACCCCATACCAAAATTACACAAAGATACCACAAGAAAAGAAAATCACAGGCCAATATCTGTGATGAACATAGATGCAAAAATCCTAACAAAATGTTGGCAAACTGAATTCACCAATCCATTAAAAGGATCATACACAATTATCAAGTGGGATTTATTCCAGTGATGCAAGGATACTTCGACAAGTGCAAATCAATCAATGTGATACAACACATTAACAAAATGAAGGATAAAAATCATATGACCATCTCAGTAGATGCAGAAAAAGTATTTGACAAAATTCAACATCCATTTATGATAAAAACTCTCAACGTGGGTATACAGGGAATATACTTCCACATAATAAAGGCTATATATTACACGCCCACACCTTTTCTATGTACCACTTGTGCTACTTTTCATGGATTTATTTTTGACTTAAGTTTAAATGATGTGCTATATATGTGAGTGTGTGTGTGTCTACAGAAAGAGACAGGAGAGAAAGAGAAAAAAGGGAAAGAGAGAAGGCCAGAGGTATATGCATACATACATGAATGGAAAAATACTCAAATAGTCTAAAAATATTATATTTTGGTATGACATAGTTCTATTCTAGGAAATAACTGCTGTCACTGTTTCATTTATAGCATTCAGACAACTTTGATTATGTGCATAGATGTTATCTACAAATATGGAAATAATTTAGATATTCTCCCGTAGTTTACATTTACTCATTCAATACAATATCTGGCTATGCTTCAATATCAGTGATTGAGGAACTTACGATTTTACTAATAGTTTTATATCACTTTATGGATATACCATGCTTTATATAACCATTGATATTCATTGCATTTATTCCAGTATTTTACTACTGCCAATGCTGCTTCCATAAATACTCACACATTACACCTGCATGTACAAATTAAAAGAAAGCATCCTAGAAATTAAGTTTTGCAGTCAACACTTAGGAGAATTTTACAATTTGAAAGTATGGCCACATGCCTTCAAAGGAGGCAGTCATTCATACCTTCATTTATTTTAATTTTCTTCTTAGAATTGTCCGTTAATGTTTTAAATTATCTCTTGCACAAGGAGAGACAAAATTCATTAGAATAGAGTACTGAATCTTATCGTGGACTCTAGTATAAAACAAGCTGCTATCCTGACCTCACTCTGTATCCTGTGTATAAACCCAAGATCAAAAATAAACATCAGTTTAGGAGAATGGGTTACTTATCACAAAACCAGATGCCGTGATGAAAAAGATGGATACATTTTATAGTTTATGAATTCCAAAATGTCACAAACTAAAGGCAAAGTGTTAGTCAATATTGGTAATAAATTCAAACTTGTAGGAAATCTTCATGATTATAAAATATTCCTAACATACACATTGTTGAGTATTATGGAAGACAATTCCAAACTGGGCAGATATATATGACTGTAAATTCACGACCTCTTACCTCAGCTGGGCCTTCAATACTGTTGGCGTCATTACCTCGTTAATATTAGTTTAATCTCCCACTTGTCATCTCACCCCTGCTCCAATCTGCACAAGTTTCTGATTCCATTTTCCTCACTCCTCAATCCTCCACAGCCTTACCTCATAATTCCTAGAAAAAAACAGAAGCCATTAGATTGAGAAATCATTCCTCTTTGGAGCAACAGTTATAAACCTGCCTGCACTTGTATATCCTTTTTCGTTGTTGCTCTTTAGACTGGTTAGTGATTTGCTGCCTAAGAAGAGATCACAACTGAACTCCAGCCAAACCTGCCTTCTCATGGCCCTGTTGCAACACGTCCTATTTTCTCCCTTCCTCATCTTCAGGGTCTCCCTCTTCATGGTATTTTTACAGTCAGTTATACTCACACATTTTCAAAATATTCAGAAACAAGCAAATATACCTAATGCAAATCCATACAACTATCTCAGACAAATATCTGCAATAGTTGACTACATATACGGTCACTTCTCCTCAACTCTCATCTATATTTTTATCCAGTTCAATTTGGCTCCTGCCTCCACCATTAATCTAAAATAGTCTTTGCTAAAGACCTCAGTAACTTTTATAGAATAAAATACTTGAAAACTTTCAGTCCTGATCTTACTTGGCCAGTATTTGTTTTTACTTTTTTAATAACTGTTTTCCTTTGGAGTCTACAAAATTCACCATTTTTGTTTTCCTCTTACTTCCCTGGCTCCCTTTTTCAGTCTTTTTTGTCCATATTTGTATACCTTGGTGAATACAAGGTCTTCAAATATTCACACGCAAAAAATGTCTCTATCTTATATAGCTTCTTCAAGAATTTCTCAGTCCAATACAGCAGCCACTAGCCACATGTAGCAATTGAATATGTGAACTATGGCCAGTTTCAATTGAGATGTGCTGAAGGATTAAATATACATTAGATTTTGAGGATTTAGTATGAACAAAAGAATTCCAAAATATATCCTTAATAAATATTTTATATTTCTTTATCTATACAAATAATATTTTGAATGCAGGGTTAAATCTTTTATTAAAATTAATTTCAGTTTTTTGTCTTTTATTACTGTGGATACTAAGAAATTTAAAACTACACATGTGAGTCACATTTGTGGTTCGCATTATATTTTTAATGGACTGCATTGTTCTAGCTCATGAAATGCAAACATGGTATATGAGGTGTAGAGATTCTGATCCTTCATTCCATCACGGAAACAATTCTGGAACAAATTACTGGAAGTTTGTTTGTAAAAGTTTGATGTAAGCTTACTTATCTTTACTGTTTCTCTTATATTTATCACTGTTTTGGACTTTGTAAATATATCAGCTTGTGTCATGTTCTCTAACCATGTCCTGGAGAATATCTTTCAATCTAAAATGTGTCATCATTTTTTTTGCTATAAAAGTGTTTGTTCCTCCCTTAAAAGGAAATCTTCCATCAGCTTTTAAAGTAACACATTGGCTTTTACCTATATATTTAAAAGTTATCAAAATTATCCTTTAACTCATTGATTCATATTACTTTAGGATTAAATATGTTCAATATCTCAAGTGAACAGATACTTAAACTATTTAAACATAGAAAATATGAAAAAATATGTAAAACCTCTATAAAGCTTATTTAATCCTAATTGTAAAATAAAACACAATATATCCTATTGGTTAGGATATATTATGCTATAATTACAAATTATCCCCAAGATGTGAAATAACTCAAACATAAACAAATTTATATATTATTTGGCTAGCAGTCAAATATATATTTCTTGTCAGCAGATGCTCCTCCTCTAAAAAGACTAGAAGACCAAGGCACCTTCCATCTTGTGGATCCATTACCAGTCACCGTCTGCATCCAACTGGAAGAAAGGGAAAATCAGTGTGGAGGAGACATAGTTGCTTACTAAAAGTCTCGGTCAAGAAATGTCTTACAGCCATCTTGAAATTCTAGCAGCTACAACTCAGATACATGGCTACACTGAACTGCAAGGAAGAAATATAGCTAAGCTGTGTGCAGAGGGAGAAGGACAGATTTTACTGAGCATTTAGCGGTGTCTGCTATAAGTTGGATCAGATCATACATGAACAATCTCACAAATGTGTATAGAAACAAAAATCCTCAGTAAAATTCTACCAAATAAACTTCAGCAAAATCCTAAAGAGTATAAAGTGTTCAATTAAGCTGTATAACAGTCATCTGAATATAACTAAATAACTTCTTTTGGGGCCAGCCCAGCGATGTAGTGAAGGTTGAGCGCTCTGCTTCAGTGGCCTGGGGTTCATGGGTTCAGATCCTGGGTTCGGACCTACGCACAGCTCATCAAGCCATGCTGTGGTGGCATCCCACATAAAATAGAGGAAGATTGGCACAGATGTTAGCTCAGCAACAATCTTCCTCAAGCAAAAAGAGGAAGATTGGCAACAGATTTTAGCTCAGGGCCAATCTTCCTCATGCACAAAAAAATAAATTAAAAAGAAATAACTTATTTTAAGAAATAAAGTAATATTATTACAGATATCAGGGAGCCAATGAAGGAAAAATACATACTTTCATTCCAAAAAAGGCAGAAAATCTTTCTTCTAAAATTAACACCTTATTTTAAAAGAAATATTGTTTGCAAACTAGCAGTTATAAAGAATTTTATTTTGAAAAACATTTTAAAGGAAACCCATCTTTGGCCAACAATAGACAAAATCAGAAGAGGCAGGCATATCAAAGCCTTTGAGGGGCTAGAATGGCAGTGATTGTCACCCTTACGAACAATGCTGATTATTTAGTCTAATGCAAAAAGACAAAAGAAATAAAAGTGTACTTTTTAAAAAAATGAAAGTGAAGTTTTCATATTATGAGCGGATATGATGATGATCAACTTAGAAAATCTAAAAGATTCACTTGTAACATCTTTAAGACCAACAGAAGTTTTAAATAACATTGTAGGCTATGAAATATATTTACAAAAAACAATGATTGTCCTACTTAAAAATATAGACAGGTAAAATCATATATACATATGCATGCATTTACTAATGTAAGCACTCATACAAGGAAGAAAGAATTATGGAGATTATTTATGACAGAAATTTACTGGAAAATATAAAAAATGAATTCTCTAAGTGAAAATAGTGTTCCTGATTGTACTAAAAAACACATTCTTTTCTAAATTAATGTATGTTTTTATATTTTCAGGCAAAACTGTGGGGAGGGGTTGGAAAGGTGGTGGAGGAGACATTTCTAAATTTTTATGTTTTCCTGAAAAAATAGTCAAGAATGTCCAGATTCATTTTGCACTGGAAAAGGAGCACTGTGACTTATTACTCATTGAAATATAAACCTGTTACAATTATTACAATGTTTTACTTATACAAATAAAGTCAAATGGATAAAAGTAAAAGATTGGGCAGCTGGAACAAATCCTTTCCTAATGGCACAATTGGTGCTTAAAATTAGTGGAGAAAAGAGAAGCTACTAAGACATCGGGCTAAAATTTGGGCAAAAATAAGTCTTTTTCATACCTTGTACTTTATATTGACATTATTTTCAACTAGATTAAATATATAAATGTGAAACAAATGGCTTGAAGCAAACATTCATGAACATTTAGTTATTCATGTGGTGGGGAGGTTTTCAACTAGTAAAAAAATACGCAAACACTTCCAGTTTCCAGTCTGGCATGTAAGGAGTTTGGAAGTCTCCACGCCATCCTAACAAAAGTAAAATGCTGAACAAACTGAAACTTCAACAGCTCTTCTTGCACACATAAGAGGAGTGAACTCAGAAGGAAAAGCGCTACCCCCAAAACTGGAGAGACACACTGACGAATACAGAGCTTCACCACTTATCTGAGCAGAAACCTCCGCGGGAATCAGGGCTGGTCTGGTTTCTGCTCAAGTCTCAGAATTCAACGCTCCAGCTGACCAAGTCACATGGGGGCCCTCACACTTGTGTGAGTTTTACTTCCAGGAGCGCAACTGTTCTCACAGTGAATATTGGAGAGAAATCTCTTCACACCGCTGGCAGGGGGAAGGGAAAAGTAACTATTTAAATACTTTTTGAAACGAAAGAGAATTCTGTTTTTCTTAGAAAGGCCTATCTTCAAGGGAAACTATTTTCCCAGAGCGTAACCTGCTGTGATGTATCAAAGGTTAAGCAACCTGGGGTAAGTGGTATACTCAACTCCACCATACTCTAGCCTTCTGTGTAAGGGAACGGAAACATCCAGCTCCAGCTCAATCTGGCTTTCTACATGAGAAAAGAAAAATACCCAACTCTGCCCCTGCTTGCCTTCCATGTGAAGCAAGGGAAATACTAACTCTAGCACACTTGAACCCTCCTGTCCCACCTAAGAGGGTGAAAAACACCTGAGAATCACTGTGAAGTTCACAGTCCAGAGACACAGGCTCATTGAAAGACTGAAATCAAATAATAGGACTATAGAATGCTTCTCCTTCCTCCACACCTTACCATCACATTACTAAAGGCCTATTTATAACAGTTCCTTTTACCTGGTACATTATGTCTGCGTATCAAGAAAAAATTACAAGGAATATTAAAAGGCAAACACCACAGCCTGAAAAGGAAGAACAAACATCAGAACCAGACTCAGATATGGCAAGAATGTTGGAATTATCAGACTGGGAACTTTTTTTAAAAAACTATGATTAAAATTCTAAGGGTTTTAATGGGTAAGTTAGATAGTGTGCAAGAATAGTTGGGTATTGTAAGCAGAGAGATGAAAATTCTGAGAATGAGCCAAAAAGAAATGATAGAGATAAAAAAACTCTATAACAGACATGAAGAATGCCTTTGATGGGCTTATTAGTAGACTGGACATGGCTGAGGAAATAATCTCTGAGCTTGAGCATATCTTGATAAAATCTTTTAAAACTGAAAAGCAAATAAAAGAAAGATAGGTAAAAAGCTAGAACAGAATATCCAAGAACTGTAGGATAACTCCAAAAAGTGTAACACAGATGTAATGGGTTTATTAGAAGGAGAAGAGAGAAAGGAACAGAATGAGTATTTGCAACAATAATGACTGTGAATTTCCCCAAATTAATATCAGACATCAAACCACACAACCAGGAAGCTCAGAGTGCACCAGGCAGGATAAATGCAAATGAACAAACAAAAATACAATAAAAAATTTAAAACACTACACCTAGGCATATGATGTTCAAACTACAGAAAATCAAAGTTAAAGAAAAAAATCCTAAAAGTGGCCAGAAGGAAAAACATCATACCTATAGAGAGGCAAAGGTAAGACTACATCAACTTCTCTCTTGAAACCATGGAAACAAGAAGAGATGCAGTGAAATATTTCAAGCATTGACAAAAAATAAATACTAACCTAAATTTCTGTACCTTGTGAAATTATTCTTCAAAAATGAAAGAGAAATAAAGACTTTCTCAGAAAAAAATGAGGGAATAGGTTGCCAGTAGACAAGCCTTGCAAGAAATGTTAAAATGAATGTTTTAGAGAAAATGAAAATGATATAGTTCAGAAATTTGGATCTACATAAAGCAAGGAAAGCATCAGAGAAGGAATAAGTGAAGGTAAAGGAAAAACATTTCTTATTCTTTCTCTCAAGTGATCCAACTGATAACAGTTTATTCAAAATAATAGTAACAATTTATTCAATTATGAACCATATGTATATACATATGGCTATGTATAATGAGATAAAATGAGCGACAGCAATGATTCAAAGGACAGGAGGGAGGAATTAGGATTTTTTAAATAAAGTTCTTGCACTACGCATGAAGTAGTACAATGCTATTTGAACATGGACTTGAGTTAATTTTAAATGTATATTGCAAAATCTAAGGTAACTGTTAAAAACAGTAAAAGCCAAAGTATAGCTGATATAACGAAAAGGAAGAGAACATGTAATCATAAATGCTCAATTAAAACCACACAAGGTAGAAAAGAGGGAAAAAGTTAAAAATAAAAACAAAGGACAAGGGCAATAAGTAGAAATAGTAATAAATAATCCAACTATATCAATAATCACTTTGAATGCCTATGGTCTAAATGCACCAATAAAAAAATAGAGATTATCAGAATGGATCAAAATAGGTATATAAATATAAAATATAAAATATAAATTAATATAAATATAAAAATATTTATATAAATATAAAAAATGATTTAAATATATATTTAAATGTATGATATAAATATAATTTAAATATAAAAAATGAATATAGATTAACTACAGAGTGCTAAAATATGTGAGGCAAAAACTGATAGAATTGCAAGGGAAAAATAGGTAAATTGACTATTCTAGTGGCTATTTCAACACCCTTCTATCAGAAATAGACAGATCCAGTGGGCCAAAAATCAGTAAGGACATAGATGAACCCAACAACATGATCAGTCAATAGGATATAATGCGCGTCTATTAACCACATCATCCAACAACAGTAGAATACACATTCTCCTCAAGATCATACAGACCATTCACCAAGATAGATCTCTGCTGGGTGTCACAATACTTATATGAGACAAAGTAGACCTCAAGATAAGACAGGTAAAGAGAGACAAAGAGGGGCAGTATATAATGATCAAAGGGACACTACACCAAGAAGAAGTAACATTTATAAATATCTATGCACCCAACACAAGAGCACCAAAGTTCATAAAGCAATGATTAACAAACCTAAAAGAAGATATCAATAATAACACAATAATAGTAGGGGACTGCAATACTCCACTCATATCAATGGATAAGTCATCCAGACAGAAAATCAACAAGGGAACAGTGGAATTAAATGAAAAGGTAAACCAATTGGACTTAGTAGACATATATAGAACACTCCATCCCAAAACAGCAGAATACACATTCTTCTCAAGTGCACATGGAACATTCTCAAGGATAGATCATATGTTGGGAAACAATCCAAGCCTCAATAAAATTCAGAATATTGAAATAATAGCAAGCATCTTTTCTGATCACAATCCTATAAAGCTAGAAATTAATTAAAAGAAAAAAGCTGAGAAAGAGACAAACACGTGGAGACTAAACAACATGCTATTGAACAAGCAATGGATCATTGAAGAAACTAAAGGAGATATCAAAAAATATCTGGAGACAAATGAGGATGATAACGTACCATACCAACTCATATGGGATGCAGCAAAAGCTGTGTTAAGAGGGAAATTCATCACAATACAGGCACACCTGAACAAACAAGAAAAATCCCAAATAGGCAATCTCAAATTATACCTAACTGAATTAGCAAAAGAAGAACAAACAAAGCCCAAAGTCAGCAGAAGGAGAGAAATAATAAAAATCAGAGCAGAAATAAGTGCTATTGAAACAAAAAAGGCAGTAGAAAGGATCAAAGAAACAAACAGCTGATTATTTGAGTAGATAAATAAAATTGACAAATTCCTGACCAGACTTAAAAAGAAAAAAAGAGAGAAACCTCAGATAAACAAAATTAGGAATGAAAGAAGAGAAATAACAACAGACACCCAGAAATACAACAGACTATAAGATAATACTATGAAAAACTATATGCCAACAAAATGGATAATCTAGAGGAAATGAACAAACTCTTAGACTCTTACAACCTCCCAAAGCTGAATCAAGAAGAAACAGACAATCTGAATAGACCAATCACAGGGAAAGAGATTGAAACAGTAATCAAAACATCCCAAAGGATAAACGCCCAGAACCAGACGGCTTCCCTGGGGAATTCTACCAAACTTCAGAGAAGACTTAATATCTATCCTTCTCAAGCTATTTGGAAAAATTAGGGAAGATGGAACACTTCCTAACACATTCTACGAGGCCAACATCACTCTGATAGCAAAGCCTGACAAGGACAACACAAAAACGGAAAACTACAGGCCAGTATCACTGATGAACATAGATGCAAAAATCCTCAACAAAATTTTGGCACTCAAATTCAGCAATCCATCAAAAGGATCATATATCATAATCAATTGGGATTTATACCAGGGACACAGGGATGGTTTAACATCTGCAAATCAATCAATGTGATATAGCACATCAATAAATTGAGGAATAAAAACCACATGATCATCTCAATAGATGCAGAGAAAACACTTGACAAAATCCAATAGCCACGTATGATAAACACTCTTAACAAAGTGGGGATAGAAGGAAATTACCTCAACATAATAAAGGCCATATGTGACAAACCCACAGAAAACATCATACTCAATGGGCAAAAACTGAACGCCATCCTTCTGTGAACAGGAACAAGACAAGGCTGCCCACTGTCAACACTCTTATTCAACATAGTACTAGAGGTTTTGGCCAGAGCAATCAGGCAAGACAAATGAATCCAAATAGGGAGTGAAGAAGTGAAACTCTCATTGTTTGCAGAGAACATGATCTTATATATAGAAAAACCACAAAGAATCCATGGGTAAAATAAGAGAAATAATTGATGACTACAGTAAAGTTGCAGGGTACAAAATCAACTTACAAAAATCAGTTGCTTTTCTATACTGTAATAGTGAACTTACAGAAAGAGAACTCAAGAATACAAAATTGCATTTACAATTGCAACTAAAAGAATAAAGTACTTAGGAATAAATTTAACCAAGGAGGTGAAGGACTTATATAATTAAAACTATAAGACATTACTGAGAGAAATTGATAATGACGTAAAGAGATGGAAAGAGATTCCATGCACATGGATTGGAAGAATAAACATCGTTAAAATGTCCAAACTACCCAAAGAAATCTACAGATTCAATGCAATCCAAATCAGAATCCCAATGACATTCTTCATGGAAATAGAACAAAGAATCCTAAAATTCATATGGGGCAACCAAAGATCCCAAATTGCTAAGGCAATCCTGAGAAAAAAGAACAAAGCTGGAGGTATCACAATCCCTGACTTCAAAATGTACTACAAAGCCAAAGTGATCAAAATGGCATGGTACTGGTACAAAAACAGGCACACAGATCAATGGAACAGAACTGAAAGCACAGAAATAAAACTGTGTATCTATGGACAGCTAATCTTTGACAAAGGTGCCAAGAACATACAATGGAGAAAAGACAGTCTCTTCAATAAATGGTGTTGGGAAAACTGGACAGCCACATGCAAAAGAATGATGCTAGACCATTATCTCATGCCATACAGAAAAATAAACTAAAATCAATCTCCATTTTCACACCTTAGAGAACCAGAAAATTAAACCCAAGAAAGAACAAGAAATAATAAAAATTAGAGTAGAATCAATGAAATTGAAAACAGAAAATCAATAGAGAAAATGAACCAAACTAAACCTGTTCTTAGAAAAGATTGATAAAGTTGATAAGCCTCTGGACAGGTGAACTGGAAAAAGAAGAGAGAGAAAGATCAAAAGTCTTAATACCAAAAAATGAAAGAGGAAAATTCACTAAATATTCCCTGGACAAAAAAAATATATATATTAAAGGAATATTATGAACAACTCTGTACTCACATATTTGATAACTGAAACAAAAATGGACCAATTCCTTGGCAGAAACAGTTTTCCAAAATCCACACAAGAGGAAATTGACAATGTGAAGAGGCCTATATCTAGTAAAGAATCTTAATCAATATGTAATAACCTTCCAAAACAGAAAGCACCAGGCCCAGATGGATTTACTGGTGAATTCTACCAAACACCTAAGGAAGAAATTATACTAATTTTCTGCAATCTCTTTCAGAAGATAGAAGCAGAGGGAATATTTCCTAATTCATTCTTTGAGACCAGAATTACCCTAATAACTGAAACCAGGTAAAGACATTATGAGAAAAGGACTGCAGACCATTATTTTTCATAAACATAGAGGCAAAAAATCCTCAACAAGATATTAGCCAATTGAATCCAACAATGCATTAAAAAAATTTTACCCCACAACCAAGTGGGATTTATCCTAGGTATGCAAGGCAGTTTCAACTAATTTAATCTATCACATCAACAGACTAAAAAAGAAAAATGGCATGATTATATCAACAGATACAGGAAAAGCTTTTGACAAAATCCAACACCCATTTATGATAAAACCTCTCAGTAAACCAAGAAGAGAGGGAAACTTCCTCGACTTGATAAAGAATATCTTTACAAAAGCCCACAGCTAACATCGTATTTAATGGTGAGAAACTAGAAAGTTTCTAGTTTCTAGTTTCTCCTAAGATCAGGTACAAACAAGGATGTCTCCTCTCAACGCACATTTTCAATATGGTACTGGATGTCCTAGGTAGGTAATGTAATAACACAAGAAAAGAAATAAAAGGTACATTGATTGGGCTGAATGTATAAAACTGTCTCTGTTTGCAGAAGACATGATTGTCTGTGCAGAAAATCTATAAAAATTGACAAAATCTCCTGTAACTCAAAAGCGATTATAGTAAAGCTGTAAGATGTATGTTTAAATTAACAAAGTCAATAACTTTCTCATAGACATCAATGAACAGGTAGAATTAAAATTAAAAATACAATGTCATCTACATTAACAGCCTAAAAAATGAAATAGTATAAATATAATAAAATATATATAAGATCTATATGAGGAAAACTATGATGTTCTGATGAAAGAAATAAATGAGGAGATATTCCATGTTTAAGGATAGGATGACTCAATAGTGTCAAGATGTCAATTCTTCCCAACTTGACCTATAGATTCAGTGCAATCTCAACCAAAATCCCAAGTTTCTTTATGGATATTGACAGACTAATTCTAACATTTATATGGAGAGGCAAAGGACCCAGAATAGGCAACACAATATTGAAGCAAAAGAACATAGTCAGAGGACTGACACACTACCTGGCTTCAAGACTTACTAAAAGACTAGAGTAATCGAGATACTATGCTATTGGCAAAAGAATAGAGCAATAGATCAAAGAAATATGATAGAGAGCTCAGAAATAGACTCCATAAATACAGTCAACTGATCTTTGATGAAGAAGCAAAGGCAATACAATGGAGCAAAAGGTCTTTTTAACAAATGGAATTGGCACAACTGGGCATCCACATTCAAAGAAATGAATCTAGACTAGAACTAATGGCCATCAGAAAAATTAATTCAAAATGCATCACAGACCTCAGTACAAAACACAAAACTGTAAGACTCCTAGAAGACAACAAAACAGAAAATCTAGATGACTTTGGGTTTGGCAATGACTTTTTAGATCCAACACCGGAGACATGATTATGAAAGAAGTTATTACTACACTGAACTTCATTAAATTAAAAATTTCTGCTCTGCAATAGACAACATCAAGAGAATGAGAAGGCGAGCCACAGACTTGGAGAATGTGTTTTAAAAAGACATATCTGATGAAATAATGTTATCCAAAATATACAAAGAACACTTAAAACTCAACAATAAGAAAACGAATAACCTGATTTAAAAAATGAGGCAAATACCTTAACAGACACCTCACCAAAGAAGATATAGATGGCAAAAAAAAAAAAAAAAACATAAAAATTTCCCCCATATCATTTGCCATAATGGAAACACAAATTAAAACACCTATTAGAAAGTCCAAAACTGAACACTGACACCACCAAATGCCAGCGAGGATGTGAAACAACAGGAACCCTCATTCAGTGCTGGTGGAAATGCAAAATAGTACAGCCACTTTGGAGGACAGTTTGGCAGTCTTTTACAAAAGTAAACATATTCTTACCATATGATTCAGCAATCACACTCCTTAATATTTACCCAAAGGAATTGGAAACTTATGTCCACAAAAAAACCTGGTCATGAATGTTTACTGCAGCTTTATTCATAATTGCCAAAACGTGGAACAAACAAAATAATCTTTATTAGGAATTGGATATATAAATCTTGTTCATCCATACAATGGAACTAAAAAGAAATGAGCTATCAAGCCATGAATAGACATGGAGGAAAAAAATGCATATTACTAAGTGGCAGAAGCAATATGAAAAGACTACACATATTGTATGATTCCAGCTACACGACATTTTTGAAAAAGCAAGACTATGGAGACGGTAAAGAGATTGGTGGTTTCCAGTGGATCAGAGGCATGGACGGATTAATAGGAAGAACAAACAGGACTTTTACGGCAGGGAAACTGCACTGTGTGAAACTATAATGGTGGATACGTGTTAATACATTTGTCCAAACCTCTAGAATGTATACCACCAAGAATGTGCTCTAATGTAAACTATGTACTCCGGGTGATAACAATGTGTCAATGTCGTTTCATCAGTTGTAACAAATGTACCACTCTGATGAGGGAATATTGATAATGGTGGGGGCTACACATGTGTGGCAGCAGGGGGTTTATGTGAAATCTGTGTACCTTCTCAATTGCCCTGTAACCTAAAACTACCCTAAAAAATAAAGTTATTTTAAAAATTGGAATATTCAACCGAAAACTGATGAAATAAATACTAAAATAAACAACATCCTCTATGTTAAAATGCCAAAATAAAATTAAATGCTAATCCACATCAGAAAAAATATAATGACTCTCCTAGAGTAATCCATATGTTTGACACTCTCAGTATTCATCATAAAAAAAGTTAACTTATACTACAGGCAATATTATAATAATATGAAATGTTTATGTCACATTTTATTTACATAGTAATAATTTTGAACTTGCTCAATGTTTAACACTGCTATTAATAAAATAAATTGAGCAGTTATTAAATATGAATTATCTAATGGTTTGCTGTTGTTTTTATGAGATAATAAAGGAAGAATTATTCTAAATATATTAAAATAATTATGTATTTGTATAACAAATTTTAGAAGAAACTTTGTTCCTTTTCTGTCTTACTCAATGTGTGCAAGGTATTATATCAAATATATATACTTTTTTTAACAAATCCCAAGATTTGTTAAATTAAACCCAAGATTTAATCTCTGCTCATTTCCTCACAATTTTGTGGTTTCACAGTTTGAAACAGTTTCACAGCTGAAATGGCTCTTTTTTACTCCCCTTGGGGTCAGCAGGGCTCACTCATGGAGTTGGCAAGTTCACTGGTAATGGCTGATCTCCTAATAACTCTTAAATAAGTATGGCAGTTGTGTCGTGCTGTTGGGCTGGGGCACCCAGGTATGCCTCTCCACAAGCAACCGCATATGGCGGCTGGGCTCCCAGAGGGTCAAAGCAGAATCTGCAAAGCCTCTTGAGGCCTTAGCTTGGAAGTGACACAATATCACATCTACCATATTATAATGGTCAAAGAAGTTCATGGGAACAATCTAGATACAAGGAGTAGAAACATTAACTCTACTTACTGATGAAAGAACCAGAAAAGTCACGTTGCAAAACCAAGTGTCTATAAGAAATGTTGGTCATTGTAAGCCAACTCCACGACAATTGACCCTAGTAGAATGAATATTTTAGCTGTTCTCAGGGAAGGTACAGGTTGGAAAGACTTGTAAAGCTCTGCTTTGGGTTTGAAAAACATGAGAAGTTCATAAATGGCAGAAAGGAAATGAAGCCTCTGACCAAGATGCTTATCTATGGATGCCATACCTGTAAATAGATTTAATTTCACATATTGACGAGTTTTGCACACATCTGAGGACAAAATCCTTGGCTCTGATCTCACTGTTTTTAGTCAGCCTACTTCCACTCATTGATACTGAGTGTTCCCACAATTGTATTATTACTTGGGATTAGCAATGATGTCATTCATTTGAAAATGAATATAGTGCTTCCAGTTCTTAAATTCTATAAGATACTCTTTGATCATCAGGCTAAAAAATGAAAGAAAAAGATCAAATGATGAACAATGGAAGAAGACAGAATAAAAAATTCAGAAAGAAAATATGCCTGTGAGAATCATGATATGTACATCAACTTGTTAACATAAATCCCCACTCGTATCCATTAATTTGAAATTCACTTATAACAAATAACTAAGTAATCTCCAAAGACAATAATAATGATTCTAATCACTTTTTTCCCCCCTGGGCTACCAACAGTGTAAAAATAATGTGCTAAATTTTTATGAGATCGTTGGGGGCAAGAAGCTAACATTTTCTTTAAAAAGTGTTACAGATCAAATGAAGCAGGATTCTAAATCCTCCTAAATCCAACTAGCAGAATGATTCAAATAGAAATATAGTTATTGCAGACTAATGACTCATATATATCAGTTACATATATATACACATACATACTTATATGTATTTTAAAATATATACATATATTGTTTACATATGTATTGTAAAACTTCTTATAAATTAATAGTTAAAAAGAGTTATTGCTAAGACAATCAAATTTTATCATTATCCAAAAACCAGCAAACTTAAATTATATATATATACACACACACACACTCACAAACTCACACACACATATGGCTTCTAGAGTCCAAGGGCTAAAAGCTCCTTCTGATAGTTGAGAATATATATGACTAGACACAAAGTAAAATTCTTCATCTTAGAGCTTAGTTTAGCCATAGATGGATTTATCAGTTACAGAGCTTAACTTTAACTTTTCATGTATTCATTTTCTATTTTCTCTATAGAAATTATTTCTTTCCTCCCAGGGGTTCAAGGTATTTTATAATATCTTTGATACTTTCTCCCATCTTTAAAAAGAAAGACCCATTATCATAGGAATAAACTGGAGACAATATGTTCAATGATCAAGGTATCAGTTATTGTACCTTCCTCGACACTGAATGGCTCCTTCTGACAATGGATCATATCCACAGGAGACTGAAACTGTTCCCTCACTGCCCTATTTATGTCAAGCATCACATAAGTAATGGGAAATACTGTTAATCTATTTATTCTCTTGATGATTGCTATCTCTTATCTTACTGATTCAAACTCTTCATTGTTAACTCAGTTAAGACTGTTACTTAGGTGTGTTTTGTAATATGGGCATGTATATACCTTCAGATCTTTTGGGTTGCTTACATTCTGACCTCTGAAGCAAACGTGTTGAAATGTAGAGAATTACCCGTAATGTTAATGTGATAATAGGACATAAATTAAAGATATTAATAGAAATCAAGCTCAGACATATCCAGGTTGTATTTCTATTAAAAATATGTTTCTTGATGTGACATGGTTTTTCATGCAGTTACTATTTAAAGTGAAAAACTTGCATGTCACTATTAGAACTGTGTAAAGAAATTTCGATGGATAACTTTTCAATATCTATTCTACAGAGAATGACACCATTGGCCTTTGACTTCAGACTGACCCAAACAGGTTTCAGTCCACACAGACGTGTATGTGAATAGTTTAGGGGCCTTAAATAAGCTGGGATATGAGAGAGATTATGGTATTGTTTTTCAGTTTTTCTTTTTATCTCTGCCTTTCTGATATTCAAACTGGACACTTTCTCTTCTGTCCTTTTAATTTTCTCAGTAGTTTAATGGAAAACACATCAATGTGCTTGCATAATTAATCTCAGCTTTCATAAAGCATGCTGCTTATTCCATTCCATCTTTGAAAATTCAAAACTTACTTCTCCCTTATTTCTCTGTTAGGAGTGACATAATTACCTCCCTGGATACCTTGGCGTATACATGATCCAGGGAGCATGAGAAAGTCAAACACTTTTGTCAAGTCTTTTATGAGGATCATGGGCTCCTTGAGAATCTGATTAGAACTATGGTTACCAGACCTAGAAAAATTCAAATGCATAATTTTACATATACCATATACTTTCAAGAAGCTCATAGATCTCATAAATCATATTCACAGACCACCTAGGGTGCATGGGCTAAAAAAACCCTCCGTTCTGATAGTTACATATCTTATATACTTATATATCTATATCTGTCCCTTACATTTGATATGGAATTGTTATTGAATAGTTGATGTACAGATCAGCAATAAGCTTTTGAGAGAACAAAATGACTCTTTATTGGCAGTTGTTTTAAGAAAAATAAAGATCAACCTATTGCCACCTTACATCAAATCTACCTACAATAGGAGAGAGTACAGTATGTACAAAAACCAATAAACACATGCAATAAAAAAACAAACTCACACACTTGTAGCCAAATATATTTTGAGATATTAAATTTCATATTTTACTCTCAGTTCTTTTCATCTCACTGTAAGTACAACTTTTTGATTGTTTGCCCTAAGGATTGAAGTGGGGTTGGGATGATACCTAAAAAGGGAACACGGAAAGCAAAAATCTTCTGACGGGGCAGATTTTTGTAAAAAGCTTGAGCTAAGTGAAGGGGATATGTTAGGTGTCCTGAAAAATAGATTGTCTTTGAGAAGCAGGGAAGTAACTTGGGGAGATTTCCAAGGACTGGGATGGGCCAGAGTTCTGTAGGCCTTGGAAGTGGCTGGGATCCAAGCCTTGCTTCAAGGCATAATGCTGAGGAGGTTTGCTAGACCTCTTAAAGAACCACTGACCATTTGCATTTAAGAAGGCAGACTCTAGGATTCTGCCACTAAGACTGGGTAAAGTTTACCCTACCCAAGCCTGGCACAGAATTGGCAGGACTTCTAAGAACCCTGCGGGGATGAACAAAGATGAGGTAGAAGGTGAGTTATAATTGATGTCATCCTTTGATGGTGCCATTCACTATAATGGGGAGCACAGAAGCAAATAAGCTTTTTGGAATGTGGAGATAATATGGTGACTTTAAAAAAAAATATTTTGGGGCCGGCCCTGTGGCCGAGTGGTTAAGTTTGCGTGCTCTGCTTTGGCGGCCCAGGGTTTCCCTGGTTCAGATGCTGGGCACAGACATCGCACCGCTGATCAGGCCACATTGAGGTGGCATCCCACATGCCACAACTAGAAGGACCCACAACTAAAATATACAACTATGTACTGGGGGGATTCTGGGAGAGAAAGCAGAAAAAAAAAAAAAGAAGATTGGCACCAGTTGTTAGCTCAGGTGCCAATCTTGAAAAAAAAATTTACTTAAAATGATTCAGCCAAAACTCTTATTTAGCCAAGAAGAGATGTCTAAAAGGCAGGTAGACATATGAAACAAAAGATCAAAGACAACTCTGGAGATGTCATTTGGGGAACCGTCTTGTATCATGTCCAAATACTCAGGGAAATTTGATCCATAAAAAAATGCTTGTTATAACACTGTTATAAAATACTATTTTAAAAATGGCATAATATGGGGTTCTCAGCATGCAAATCTCTACTCTCCATATCACATTTTCTAAGAAACACTGATTATAAACTCTCCATACCTGTATTGATTGTTAATTGGCTTCTTTTTTAAGAAGTTAATTTTTGTGTTATTCGCTAAATATCTTAAGAAAATAATAACTTAATTTCAATAAAATAGCTCAAAATTTTTATTTATAATCATTTCTCCACAGAGGAAAACACATACACATATCTACACACATGCATACACACACATATACAAATGAAAGAACATGGAAGTTATCAAAGTCATTGTCTCAATAATCTGTTTTTTTCTATATCATCAATGAAGCTAAGATAAAAATATACTTGTGGTTACCAGATAGAGTTCAAAAAGTTCAAGGAAAGTTGGTGCTATGCCATAAAAATGTCCAGTAAGTTTCCCAAGAGTAGATTTTCTGAGGAAAAAAAAAAGTGTGTAATATGCCCTGATGTATAAGTAGGTAAGGCTACATGTTTATTTAATCCAGATGCAAAGATTTTTGATCTGGCCTCTTCAATCAAGATATTAAAAGTTCAGGCACACTATACGAAGTACTGCTGTATATAGAAAGTAATGTACACAGAGTAACTGCACAAAAGTGACAGTGCAATGACAGCACAATGTCTTTTTATCTGTAAAATGTCAGTCTTTATAAAAACAACATTCAGCTGCCAATACTTTAGCGTTTATCTTCCATAATGTAAAATCAATATTTCAATGGAAGCTAATTACACTGGGCATTAACTAACAAAAACATCTTGTCATTTCAAGTGACTTGGAAATAAAAGGAAATTCAAGAACAAGTCAGCTATGAGTAAACGTTAATTGGACTGTGGGCTATTTATTAAATTGTTACAGGGAAAAGGTGATTTATTTGATGACACAGTTTTCATATTCTGCTGCTAAATTGGCGGAATCATCTTTGCATTCTTCCACTATAACTGGTGAGTGGAGGATCTAGCTTGGAATATTTGGAGAAATGAGGCTCCACATACTTTCCTAAGAAAGGAGGGGATAGTATTTCCACCTGAGATGATGGAACCCTCTAGACTCAAGTAAAACAGGCCAAAAGCAAAGAAAGACACTTCGTTGTTTTCCCTAGAGTCTTCCTTTATGAAGACCCTCCCACTCACCCCCTGTCAGCCATCCACATATTTGAGCACATTGAAAGATGTGGAAAGATTATAGAATATGAAAAATTGCCAAATGGTAGAATATCCACTAAAATGTGAATGCAGGCTCAAATTTATACATAATTAAAGTGAATATTCAAACAACAATGTGCAATTTTCTCATTCCTAAAAAAAATTTATAATGTCTGTTTCTATCTAAGATGTGGGAAATTACCTCTATTAGTTGCTATAACAAATTGTCACAAATTCAGTGGCTTAGGAATACAAATTGGTTGTCTTGCAGTTCTGGAAGTCAGAAGTCCAAAACAGGTCTCACCAGGCTAAGATGTCAGTAGGGCTGCACTCCTTTCTGAAGACTAGGGGGGGAATCTGTTTCTTGCCTTTTCCAGCTTCTAGAGCCTACCTGTATTCCACGGTTCCTGGCCACCTTCATCTGTCTTCAAAGTCCATAAATATGATGTCTCTGACTTATCTTCCATATTCACATCTCCCTCTGACCACAGACAGGAAAGAATCTCAGCTTTTAAGATCTAGTGTGTTTAGAGTGAGTCCTCCTGGATAATCCAGTATTACCTCCTATCTTAATTTCCTCAACCTTAATAATAACTACAGAGTCCCTTTTGTCATGTAAGATAACATTCACAGAGTCTGGGGATTAGGGTATGGACTTTCGTGTGTGTCTAGAGAGGTAGTCATTATTCTGACAATCATAATTACATTTCTCCAAGAGAATTTTTGCTGCTCATAAATTATGAGTATTCAGGAAACTTCTGCATACTTCACTTACTGTCTCTCACTCTAAAAGCGGATGTATGACAAAGGGGCAGAGGACACCACAAATTATGACCCTGAGAAACCCACATATCTGACAGCACTTCTGATGGGGATAAAAATGGGTCTAATTCCCTTCCAAATCTCAAGGTAATTCTTCCCAAGGACAGAATATAAATCATGTAGAGAACTCTGGATGAATGTGGCTCTGGGAAATGTAGTTTCTAAGCTTCCAACCTTTATAAAAAAGAGAAAGAAGAGAAGGATATAGAGATAAATGCTGATACTAAAAGGAAACATATCCCTTGACGGCAGAATTAAATTTAAATCACTAATGTAGGTATAAGTCATGCCTCAGAGTACAAAAGTTTTTTTCAGTCATGTTTGCAGTTAAAAAAGTTTCAGGTTTTAAGTGATTAATGTGCCTCAAGTTATTAAAATACCAAACTATATGTCTGCGTATGTTTGCCAGTTTGTTTTAAATAACCTCTGTTTGTGAACCTTTACTTTTGAGAACTGCACTTCTATATTTCTCAGAGGAATTATAACATAAACAATGCTATGAGTTTACCAGATAAATTCATTTTCCTAGGCGTAGAGCAAAGTTGTCTTTTTGAACCATCGTGCATCTCAGTGGGCTCATGTCTAATTCTGAAGATTGGAAGGTAGACATAATGTATTACCAGTTGTCTCAATCACACTTAGTAGTTGAAAGTGACTTCATATTTTTTTTTCACGTTTCATGATAGATTACTGACCCATGAGTTCAAAATAGGACAGTTTTTCCCTAAAAGGGAGGAGGGCAGGTTAGCATGCATTTAACTTGAAATGGAAGGAATGATAAAAGCTTGTATTGTTTATCACAAATATTTTTGGAATTTACTTCATACCAGAATATAGCTTACCCTATCCTGACTACCATAGAAATAGCCTCTGATTTTGTTGAATTATTAAGTACAGGAAAATGTTGATAATAGTAAATATATCTAATACTTATCATTTCACATATTTCCTACATTTTTTCTTTATTTTCTACTCTGTGCATGGCATTATGCTAGGCATAGATGTGCCATATTAGAAACTGGCCTCTAAGTGAAATTATACATTTTGTAAGTACCTAAAAAAATTATGTCCTGACACTGTGACATAATATATTTCATATATATACACATTATTTTATATTCAAATATTATTTCATATATATTTCATATATGTTATTAGCAGAGATGTTCGTTGTGGGAACCTCAGATAATTTCAAAATAAATAGCTTACTAATTGCTTTGGTACAAATGTGAGAGTGGCATAATCATAATGCCCATTCTATAGATAGTTATACAGAAGCATGAACAGCAGCAGAGCGCTGTCTGATGGAGCACTGGAAGGTGAGAGGATGGCGCAAAAAAGACCAGGTAGGGCTCCCCTCTGCTAACAGAGATGCTAGGAGTTGGAATGGACTTGACTGCACTAACAACAAAAATACGGAAGCACATAAAAACTAAGACTAGCCCCAAAATGATAGTGGAAGAGAATCGAAGTCCCTTTTTCTGACCTCATATGCTTTCTATTTTTCAGCTTGTATAAGCTCATTCTCTGCTATACATTTGACATTTGGGAAATGGGAGAAAATAATCTCTCTTGGGAGCAAAATGACATTGATAAACTTGGCAGAGACTTGACTGCCATTTCCCCAATTTGAAACACTTTTCCTTTCTGACACAGAAAATGCAGTAGTTATAAATGGAAAAAAAAAAAAACTTAAAAGAAAATTTCTTCAAAGCAAGAAATAGTTTTATATTAAAAAACCGAAGAATCACAGAAATATAAGGTCATCAAAATTACCCAGAAAAAAACAGAGGATTTTCTTTTTTCTTTCTTTCTTTTTTTATAAACAAATCTGAGTTGTCTCTAAAGGTACAATTAACTGAGATAGAAAAGGGAACACTGCACCAAACTACAAGTAGGTCAGCTCATTTGAGGTTCTCGGCTGCACGGGCTCTGACAGCTGGCTGAATATATATATGAGATATACAGGTTCTAGTGATTTATTGGTCTTTTTTCCCCTAATGCCTGTTATATAAAAACATGGAATAGAAAACCTATAGTTTTTCCTTCTTTCTTAGGAAAAACATACATTGGGGACTTGAGTGTAATTATGAAATGGAGTTAGCTGTACCCAAGAGCATGAAACACATTGCTAATTACACTCAAACACAGAGGAACTATGATTGATGAAAAAGAGCTGTGGTACTTTCTGGCCATATTTAAATATCTTATATCTAAAAATTTAGATCTTTTATCTAAAGTTTACTTCATATTCATATATCAATTAAATTTTAATATTTTAAAAATTAAATGTAGCTCCCCTCTTCAATAAACCTCCAACACAGAAATAAACACAGAAATATTGTCATTTCCCCCTCCCCCTTAAAAAATCTTTCTTAAAGTTTGAAAGTAACAACATTCTAGAAAAGTCAAAATGACCTGTTTTCAGACATGAGCAAATCCCACCATGCTTGATTCATGAGACTCATTTGTCCCACTTCAAGGACATCCAGAACAATTCATCACACGTACCTCCCTAAGTACCCCATTATCTGCAATATTGTGCTGGGAAAGCAAGCTTAACTTTATCCTCTATTTTGGAAGTCAATCCTCTACCCTGAACATAGTTGAACTACTTTATCTCTGAACCTTGGCTTAGAAGTTTTGAGTATTTTGCACTATGCCTATTATCATATTCTTGTCATTCTTCCTCCAAGAAACATTCCAATCCCCTTCTACTCGGAAGCCTATCTCTTCGCCTGTGTCACATCAGTCTTTGAAGACCCAGCTCATGTGAAACTACTACATCTCCTTCCTGCCTTATACCTCTGCAAATGGGCTTCTCCCATCACCCCACCATGCTATAGATAATTTTATTGCTAAGGCCAATGAAAAATATGGCCCAAATATTACCTAAAATTGGCCAGAAGTGAGACTATTATACTCTGTATCTCATTCATTATTCTTTTTCCTTATATGGTTTCCAAGAAATTACATTTTGACCTCTTCCTCTTTGTCTCTTTTCAGAGCTCTTGTTCCCCAGCCAATTTCTCCAGAGAAGCTGCAAATAATCTCTTCTCCACATTTCTTTACTTTCTCTGAAATATTTACGTAAAAACTATAGGCTGATGACTATGAAATTTATACATTCAAAAAAATAAACACACTCACTCTTATTAGTAGCTCATCATCATTGTCTCACGTGCCTGTCAAAGTCAACACATTTAACATTGAATTTATATTCAAAAAGCTCTTACAACAGACTCTCTTGCCCAACATATTTGTTAAATAAAATTTTGCATAGTGAAGTGTGAATTTTATAGTCAGCCACATCAAACTTGAATACTAGCTTTAATGAGCATATCATAATACTTGCTTCATACTGTTACAGTCCTTATGAATATTAAATAAAATACTTATCATACTGGACAGCATGCACAAAATGCTTAGATATGTTATTATTTTTGTTAATAGCATTTTAAAACTAACTCTATGTTCTATTTAATTTTCCTCCTAGGTGTCCTTGAAATCTATCCCCATTTTATCATTCTCACTAACACTGCTTTAGTTCAAGCCCTTATAATTTCTCACTTGTATTGTTGAAATAACCTAATAAAATCCTCACCTTTCAAGTTCAGTTCTCAAAAATTCCATGAAAATATTTTTCTAAAAAACAAATTAGTCATAGCACTTCTCTATTTAACTTCATTCATGGTTTTGCATATCTTTACTGAACACTTTTAAACTCCTGAGTACAGCTTCAAGATTTTCTTTTACTTCTCCAAATTTACCTCCCATCACAATGCTCTCACACTCTCTGCTACAACCATACTCCATCACTTTTAGTACCCCTGATGGATCCTATTCACTGTCATCTTTGGGCCTTTTGACATGAAGTATTTTCTGTCCTGCCTCAAGTTTATCTTGACTTGCATAGAACACTATTTTCTTTCAAAATTCAGACAAGGCAACCCCTAATCTTTTTCTGATACTTCAACCTGATTTTCTTAAATCCTTTTCTATGCTTTCATAGTTTTCTGAGTACATCTCTATCATAGTACATAATAGTCTATTTTTATATTTTAATAGTCTGTATTTTAATCATCAGTTCACTTATCAGAAGTGTAGGAAACATGATTATCTTTGTATTCCTCATACCCAGCACAGTGTCTGGCACATCATAAGGCAATAAGAGTTATGACAGAGTATGAGTAAAGTGATATAGAATCCAAGCATAATCAATTTTAATCTAAGATCTTAGAGAGCAAGCAAGAATTATGTATTAGACTTTCTTATATCTTTGCATATGTCAATAATAATTTATTAATATTTGCAACTTTTCATTGCTATCTTTAAATCATTTATTATGTCTTTGTCTTTTCTATGCTAATGAGGTCTAGCAAGTTGCAACAATGATGCAGATCTGTGATGGCATCACAGGCTTAGGAAGTGGATTCAGGGAGAAAGTCAGTCCATTTCTCTCAAGAATGTGGTAATGATGCCATCCAGTGTTTGTCTTACTATCACTGATTCTCCTCACCACAAAGAGTACCACATTTGACAGAACCAAAGAAAAGTTTGGTTCCTTTTGCCAAAAGGAATAGTTGCTGCTTGGGGAACTATGGAAATTGATCAATAAGAATACTCAGAAATTTAAATAACACACAAATTTTATTACGTTCTTCAAAAAGCTTATTCTGATATCCTATCTAATTGATACATGCTACTTTTTAATTCTGGATCTAGCAAGACTTAAAGGTATTAAAGAAAACATCCAAGATATTCTAAAAAGTTTCTGTAAATTTAATAAGTGGGTTTACCCATAGCAAACTACTTGTCAGGAATCTCCTACACCTTGTATCTATAGGCCAGGAAAATAGCATTGAAGGAGAACAAATAAGAAGCAGATAGAACAGGTTTTAGAAGTAGCACCACATATGATCTGTCGAAAAGAGCAAGAAATTACCCAAAAAACTAATTTTAAATTGTCAAGTGGCCTTTGTTCCTTAAAGGAAGCAATTTCCTCATAATTGTCCAAAGATATGGCATTAATATGGCTCAAATATGACCCTTTTCTGCCCTCATGACAGAAAATAAAATTACTTTGAATAACATTTGAAGAAAACATATCCCTATATGAATTTAAACTTCAAAAAAATTTACTGTCTGAAGGGGCATGAAAGTTATTCTGTCCACCATAAATACTCTCTAACTTCTGTAACTCAAGTGTCAGCAAACTGTGACCCATAGGCCAAATATGGTCCATTGCTTGTTTTTATAAATAAAGTCTTCTGGACCACAGCCATATCCATTTCTTTGTATTATTTCTCACTATGATGGGAGAGACGAGTAGTTGCAGAGATCATATGACCTTCAAAGCCTGAAATATTTACTAAATGGGACTTAGAAAAAAAGTTTGCTGACCCCTGATCAAACTATTATAATAATTTATATCTGATAAAATTAGAAGAAAGTCTTCTTAAACTACAACATTCAGCTAAGATAGATTTCCAAATATTTTGATATGGATACAGATGTGCACGCACACAAGCATATATATGCAGGTATATATAGCATTTTTTTAATCTGACCATATCCAACAATTTTTACCATGCTATAACAAATCTTTAGTGTCCTTTAATAACACAGAAGAAAGTCACATGAGATATTCAGGGACTGACCCATCTTTGGATAGGTGACAAGGCAGAAATACCTTAGCTTATAAAATTAGGAAGTTCACATTTGGTCAGTTCAAGAAGAGGATGAGATAATTTAGCCTAAGAATATGTTTTCAAAATTGATAAGAATAAGGTCAATTTACAAGGGTAGGAAAAGGGAAAGTGAGATACAGGGGAATATCAGACCAAGATGGAGTAACAAAGCCTAAAACCTGAATAGGAAATGTGCCCTTCAGCCTGAAAAGGAGTTGACAAGATATACGCAATAATGGGTCTCAATAATTGAATATCAGATAACAAAGGACTATAATCATTTAGAGGTAAAAAACAAAGGAAGTGAATCCAACAATTTTCATAGCTTGCCTGCAGAGAGCTTTCTGATTGTTGTGCAGGAAGGGACAATGCAGGCAAGCTCAGCAGTCTGCATGAGTTGTGGAATGGGGCTGGGTTGTTATGGAGACTAATGCAGGCAGAGTCCCTAGGCAGAGTATTGTCAGGGAAAGAACTGCACAGAGAGAGAACTCTGAAGAGATTTGAGGGCTCCTCTCTTAGTATTCACCTGAATACTTGATCAGCTTACATATATGAGGCAACTACCCAAGGCTGGGGGGAAGACAAAAAACAAAAAAAATAGGAAGATGAGAGGGAAAAACTCCTTGAACTTACAACCTCAGTGACTGAGGGCTGTTCCCATAGCTAGAATAGAAACTCATAATTTGTTAACATTGGATAAATTATTCAAAAGGGTTTCATTTAATAATAACTGCTCTAGTCTGACCTAGAAATGCCTGAAAGCAAGATTCTAAAGGATCAGGGTATTTTCAATTAACTCAGCCATGCCCCAGAACAAAGCTCAAAAATATTTAAACAAATACAACAATATTTACAATCCAACAAAGTAAAATTTCATGATGTCTGACAACTAAAAAATACCCCTAAATAAAAAAAATTATCAGGCACCATAAAAGCAGGACTATAAAGTAACTAGGAGAAATACCAATGATTTGAAAATCGCCTAGAAATAAACATGAGAATTAGTAGACACAAACAGTAAAGTAGTTGTTAAAACTGTTTTCCATGTTGAGAAGTTAGGGGAAAGATTGCATATGTTAAATAAAGACATGGTAAGTATGAATAAAGATGCAAATCAATGTTTTAGAGATGAAAATTACAATGTGAGAGAGAAAAAAAATACTCCATATGGGAATATCAATGAATTTGAAGGTACTGGAATAAAAACTACCAAAAATGAAACACAAAGGAAAAAAGACTGAAAAATAAGGGAAACAAAATTGGAGGAGATGCAAAAAAGTATTTATATAATGATCAAAATTTTTCCAAATTGTATGAAAAGTGAAAACCTACACACTGAAAGTCTAAATGAATCACAAGCACAAGAAAAATAAAGAAAACTAAACAAAGGCACATCATAATGCAATTACTTAATCAGCGATAAAGAGAAAATCTTATCATTTTCAGTGTACAGATCTTTCACCTCCTCGATTAAACGTATTCCTAGGTATGTTATACATTTTGAGACAATTGTAAAAGAGAGTTTTTAAAATTCTCTTTCTCATAGTTTATTATTACTATGTAGGAAAACAATAGATATTTTAAATACTGGTTTTGTATCCTGCAACTTTTTGTATTTGTTGACGGGTTCTAACAGCTTTTTGGTGGAGTCTTTACAGTTTTCTCTATATAATATCATGTTATCTGCAAAGAGTGACAGTTTTACTTCTTATTTTCCAATTTGGATGTCTTTTATTTCTTTTTCTTGACTAATTGTTCTGGCTAGGACTTCCAATACTATGTTTAATAAAAGTGGTGACAGTGGGCATCCTTGTCCTGTACCTGATGTTAAAGGAAAAGCTTTTAGCTTTTCTCCATTGAGTATGATGTTAGCAGTGGTTTTGTCACATATGCCTTTATTGTGTTGAGATACATCCCCTCTATATCCACTTGTTGAGAGTTTGTAATTATAAATGGATGTTGAATTTTGTCAAATGCTTTTTTTGCATCTATTGAGATGATCATATGATTTTTATCCTTCATTTTTTAATGTGGTGTATCACATTGACTGATTTGCGGATACTGACCCTCCTTGCATCCCTTGAAATAAACCCCACTTGGTCATGATGTGTGATCCTTTTAATGTATTATTGAATTCAGTTTCCTAATATTTTATTGAGGATTCTTGCATCTATGTTCATCAGAGATATTGGCTTGTAATTTTGTTTTCTTATGGTGTCATCTGCTGTTGTTGTTAGAGTAATGCTGGTCTCATAAAATGAGTTTGGAAGTGGTCCCTCCTTTTCTATTTTTTGGAAGAGTTTGAGAGGGATTGGTATTAATTCTTTGAATGTTTGGTAGAATTCACCAATGAAGGATCCAGTCTTGTACTTTTGTTTGTTGGAGGTTTTGATTGCTGATTTAATCTCTTTACTACTAATCTGTTCTGTTCAGATTTTCTATTTCTTCATGATTTAGTCTTGGAAGATTGTATTTTTCTAGGAATGTATTCATTTTTTTTAGGTAGTCCAATTTGTTGGCATACAGTTATTCACAGTAGTCTCTTATGATCCTTTGTATTTCTGTGGGATCAGTTGTAATATCTCCCCTTTTATTTTTATTTTATTTATTTGAGCCCTCTCTATTTCTTGGTGAGACTAGCTAAAGTTTTGTAATTTTGTTTATCTTTTCAAAGAACCAGCTCTTGGTTTCATTGATCTTTCTACTATCATTTTAGTCTCTATTTCCTTTTTTTCTCTCTGATCTTTTTTTATTTCCTTCTACTAACTTTGGGCTTCATTTATACTTATTTTTCTAGTTCCTTGTGGTATAGATTTATGTTGTTTATTTTATTTGAGATTTTTCTTGTTTCTTGAGTTAGGTATTTATCACTATGAACATCCCTTTTGAAACTGCTTTTTGCTGCATCCCTTAAGTTTTAGTATGTTGTATTTTAAGACTAAAAGACAGTGATGAAAGAAATTGAAGAAAACGCACAAATAAATGGAAAGATATTTTGTTCTTATGGATTGGAAGAATTAATATTGTTAAAATGTCCATACCACCCAAAGCAACCTACAGATTGAATGCAATATCCATAAAACTTCCAATGACATTTTTTCACAGAAATAGAACAAATAATCCAAAAATTTGTGTGGAACAAAAAGACCCTGAATAACCAAAGAAATCTGGAGAAAGAACAAAGATGGAAGCAACCGAGTTTCTTATATACTTCCGGTGTGAAGGTAAAATGGTACAGCCACACTGGAAATCAGTTTAGTATTTTCTTATATGGTATATACTTACCATATAATCTGGCAATCATTCTCCTCGGTATTTCTCCCAGAAAAATGAAAGCATAAGATCAAAAGAAAAAAACACTGTATAAGAATGTTCATAGTAGCTTCATTTTAACAGGGAAAAACTGAAAAAATTCAAAGGGGTGAAAAAATAGTAGTACACACATAAAGTAGAATATTATTCAGGTCTAAAAAAGGTACTCTCAACAAGTTGGATGGATCTCAACAACATTATGCTGGGTGAAAAAGTTAATCTCAATAGGTTATATACTGTATTATTCTATTTGTATAACATTCTTATAATGACAAAATGATGGTGATAAACAGATGAGTGTTTGTTAAGAGTTAGGGTTGAGAAGAAAGTTGGACTATAAAGGGATAATATAGGCAAGTTTCTCTGCAGTGACAAAACAATAATGAATCCTGATTGTGGTGGTGGTTACCTGATATAATTTCAAACTACTATACACAGAATGTTTTAAAAAGTTAATACCTTTAGAAACTGGTGAAATCTGAATAATATATGCATAATATTGTACCAACGTCAATTTCCTGGTTATGATAAATGTATTGTGTTTATGTAAGTTGTTTTCATCAGGGACGTTTGGCTAAGGGGCACATGGGAACTCTCTGTACTGCTTCTCAGCTTCTTGTGAGTCTAAAATTATTTCAAGATATTACTTGTACTGGAGATTTATACTTAGCATTTCTCTCACTGTAGCACTCCATTTATTTATAATATACCAAGAACTACGTTATTTTAAATCAGAAGCTCTATTGTTGACTTTTTAAAAAAATATTTTGGAAGTCACCCTTCCAAACACATAAGATGAAACATACACACACACTCACACATGCATAATTTCTATTCAATCAAAGCCTTATTTTAGTATATTGCATTATTTGTTTTCCTTCCACACAAGTAGTTTTAGATTTCCTTGAGTTGTTACTGCAAACATATTTTCATCATTCATGGTTAAATTTGAACATCCCTGACATTTCTACTCTTTTAAAGTCATATTGATTTAAACTTTGAGACACATAACCATAGGATTATATGGCATCTCTGGAGTTTAAGACTTATCATTCTTTATTTACAATGACTCACTATAGTTCAGTAGATTCCCTTGCTGGAAGTCTGGGTCTAAGATGTCTTTGGCAGTAATTGATTCCAGAATCAAGTGCCAGATTTATATTGATTATTACCATGAACCCACTCATGATCATTGTGACTCCTATAACATGTTGGTTAATTTTTTATGGCATATCATACTAACCCAGAATAATGAGAAATGACAGCCTGTCTGGCTCAAAGTGATTGTTTTATCTTCCAATAAAGTGAAAAATAACAGTTGTCACAGCTGTAGCGAATTAGGTAATACGGCAGAACCAAGGAGTTTGTATTAAACCACAGCAATAGGTCAAAGTTAGAAATGGCTGGGAGAATGGTGTGTCATATGTTATGACATTAAATTAAATTGTAGCTAAAAGTTCATTATCAAATAGCTGTTTACTATTAATTTCAAAGAAATCACCAGACTATTGACATTTTTTTCAATGTTGTTTCATCACTGTATCAAACATTTCGCAGGTGGTTGAAATGGTGATTATCAAAGTAGGTATTTGCATTTATGCCCAACACAGCAAATGTACTAATATTTAAGTGTAGGATGATTGTCTTTAATAAGGATTGGTAACATTAAGCATAAAATAAACCAATGGCCAATACTTAAACAAATGCATTTTACAGTTTAGACATTGACTGTAGTATAAATTAAAAACTTCAAAGGCCTACAATTCTAACCCTTGAGAGATGCTAGCATAACTGAGCTCAGGCATAGTCTCTTCTGTTTGGGGCTCTCTTATGTCCTCAAACAGAAATAAGACTCTTGACTCTTTGTTCCCATGCCACTCTATTAGCATATGTTAAATTGTTTTAAAACTGCTTAATTATCCATCTCCCACACTTATTTGAGATTCCCTTGAGAAAAAAAGGATTTCGTGTTGCTTTGTTAAATGTTCAGAGCATTTAGCACAATTCCTGAGACAAAACAAGCACTGAAAAAAATTTTCTCTGAAATAAATAAATATACATCAAGAAGCTGCCAATTGGGAGGAAAAGAGTAAAGAATTCTGAAGGGACTGGAAAATGTAATACTAAAATAATCATTCTATGAGCAACAGAGGCCTGCTAGAAGAGGCGTACCGAAGGCATTTTCTAATTAGTACACGTAGCCAGGGCAGTCAAACTGATTACAAGTTGATAAAATATATTATTTTTGGAAATGATTAGGTGCAAAAACAAGGAAAATAAAAACAAACAGAAGTCAACATATGGAATAATTTATTATTTAAATATAAAGTCAGGAATACCTGTACTCTCAGGTGTTAAAAGCTGCAAGAGAATGTTTTCCGGTCTAATAAAAGCTACAGAATCTACAGAATCATAGATTTTGAGTCCAACAGACATCCAAGGTCACAAGATAACCACACTGACTCAATTCTTAAGGTTGATGAGGCCCTCCATGGAGCTGAGGTTCACAATCTAATTCACCTTCGTGAGAGCACAGGAAGATGAGTCCACCATAGAAGAGGGTAAGAAGAAAATAGCTGTTTTTTTTTAATCTTAGGGTAAACTATTATGACACTTTAGAATCATTGGAAGCCCTGAATCCAAAATTAGTCTGCATCCTCTCATCATTTTCTTTCATGGCCTCCAATAAGTGCTCAGGGGAAACAATGGGCGTGAGGCTGGAGACTTGATAGACAGCTGCCCTCCATGGTGCAAGTATGCAGGGCCTGCCAAGATTTGAAGGGAAACAGGAGAATCTGAAGATACCCGGAAGTACTTCAGACCCTACATTAGTATAAGGTACTAGTGAGTACCAGGCAGGAATGTCACCAGTGAACTGACCTGTCTCTGCTACAGAGTAAAACATCACTGCTGTGGCACAGGAGTGAGAAAGCAGCCTGGATCTTAGAACCTTCACTGAGAGCAGGCAGATGTGGGCTGCCACTGTGGGAGGGGCAGGAAATACACCAGTTCTAGACTTGGCAATGAATAGGGGAGGAGAGATTATTTGCCATTGTGGGAAAGATAGGAATTCAGAGAAAGTCCCATCCCTGAGGTACAGGTGCACAGTGCCTGTTTAATCAAGAATCAAGATTCCCCTGCTTCCACAATGAGGCAATGATAAATTGTAATCTATTGCAAGGGGAGAGATGAGAATCCAGGGTGAGTCACCCTGTGATTCGAGCATGCTGAAATCTGAGGAGCAGGAATACTGAGATCAACTGTCTGACACCCCAGTCTTCACAGCAAGCATAAGGCAGTGGCCATTTATCCCTGTAGGAATTTGAAGCCTGTTTTGCACTATCAGTAACTATTTGTTATTAGTACCATAGAGTGGATTCTGACTCCTAGTGACCCTGTGCACAGCAGAGCAGAGCCCTACTTGATATTTTTGCACCATCCTCTCACCTTCTGATGTTATATATGTAACTATAGCAACAAGATACCCAAACTCAACTCAACTATAGTCTAGATTGACTTAAACCTCACAGTAATGGCATGACCAAAAAGACGTATACTTATTTCTGGGCATAAATATTATTTATATTCCACCGTTCTTTTACACACAATGACTGGTATTCAATTTAAAAAAAAAATCTAAGAGACTTCCAGTTTTAGCTCGAACATGTAAAGAGTTTGGAAGTTGTCACTCTTGTCCTTGCAAGAAAAATCAGAACAAATTGAAAATAAAGGACTTTTCTTTCCCCATCAGAAAACTGAGGTCACAGGGCAATCTTTGGACTCAAAATTGGAAGAGACAGATACATGCAGAGTCTCAACCAATAGATGCTTACCTGGGACAAAAGCTGCTGGACCCAGTAACTGACAGTAATACTTTAGTGGTGATTTTGAGGAATTGCTGTAGGCTGAGAGTGGAATAATATGAGAGAAAAAAATTCATGGTGGTTTCAGTCTTGGGGTCTTCTGCACAGTTTCACGGATTTAACTTCCAGGAGCCCCAAGAGATTCTCATGATGAAAATCCAAGAAACATTCCCTGGTGGCTCTGGCACAGGAAGGGGAAGAATAATACTGTGGAAGACCGTCAGTGCCTTCTTCATAACAAAGGCTACTCCCCAGGGGAAAAGACAGAGCCTTATCCAACCTGGGGAAAGGGCGTTTCTTCCATTCTAGCTCACTCTAGCCTTATGGTTGGGAACCTAAGAAACACTTGGGAAGGTCACAGCCGGGAGATTATTTTATCTCTTAAAATAATGAGATTTGATCAAAAGATTATAGAATGCTTCCCTGCCCCCACTCCTTACCACCAAACCAATAGGCCAATATAATAATAGTGGATTACAGATGGAAGAACTATAAAACACAGACCCACTTGGAGGAGAAATATTTAGGGAAGTCCAAAGTTAACAGGGGAGACAAAAACAAATAAACTAGTAAAACAGAGGAATTTGAAGCCCCTGTTTCTTGCAGCCAAAGCAAACATTGCAAACCAGCCCAACTTCTAACCAGATTTATGTAAAACCTCATAGTAAAGGACCAATGACTTCAGTTCCTATCACTCAGTAATTATGTCAGGTTTCAACAAAAAATTATAGCCATCCTAAAAGGCAAGAAGAGGCAAAGCAAACATTTAAAACAGACTCTGATATGATGCAGATGTTAGAATTATCATAAAACTAATTTAAAATATCACTAATATGTTTAAAGCATTAACGGAAAAATATACATGTACAAGAATATATAGTCATCTAAATGGAGAGATGGGGACTCTAAAAAAATCCAAAGCACTGTAATAAAGTACAAATTAATTAATTAAATGAAAAATATTGTAACAGAAATGAAAAATCCCTTTGAAGGGATTATAAGTAAGATGGACATAGCCAAGCAAAGAATCAGTGAGCTTGAAGAGAGGTTAACAGAAACTTCCAAAACTGAAATGCAAAGAGGAAAAATGAAAGAAAAACAATAACAACAGAACAGAACATCCAAAAACTTAGGGGTAATTTCAAAAGCTGTAGCATACACATAACTGGAATTCCAGAAGAGAGAATGGAGCAGAGGAAATATTGGAAGTAATTGTGGGGGCCTGGAATTGGCCACCCCAAGATGTGTCTCTTTGACATGAGGACTATTTGGGTCTGGTTACTTTTCATAAACTGCAGATAGGAAAGCAACTGAAAAGTAGAATTTTCTTACCCTTTGTTAAGAAACATTTACAAAATAAAGGAAATCTCCATCTGTAAAGGTGTCTCCCTCTCTGTACCAGGAAGAAGGAGGATGACCTTATCTCTAGAAACTCTTAATCAACGCCAAAGGCAAGGACTTAAATCTGCATCTTGTTTACTGTACTTGTCTGGTAACCTCCTGTAACTGACTCCCCCTCAACCCCCAACATCCTCCTTTGTCATTAGCTGAAGATGATATTTAAGGTGATGCCTTCAGCCATTTTGGTGAGTTGCTCAGCTTGCCTGAGCCTCTCCCATGTATACATGTTATAAAGCTTTGTTTAATTTTCTCCTGTTATTCTGTCTCATGTGAATTTAATTCATTCTGCGGCCAGAAGAACCCAGAGAGGGTAGAGGAAATGTCTTCCTCCCCTACATAATAATGGTTAAAAGTTTTCCAAAATTAATGACAGCCATCAAACTACAGATCTGCAAAGCTCAAAGAACATCAAACAGAATAAGTACCCCAAAAAACTGCATTAAGCATATCACAAACTTCAGAAAACCAAGGACAAAGGGAAAGTCTTCAAAGAAGCCAGCGAGGTGAAAAACCACTCTACATATAAAGGAAAAACAATAAGAATGACTGTGGAATTTTGTCAAAAACTATGCAAGTGAGAAGAGAGTAGAGTGAAATATTTAGTGTTGAGAGAAAAAAACATCAATTTAAAACTCAATATCCAGAAAAATTATTCTCAAAAATGAAGAATAATAAAGCTTTTCTGAGAAAAATTTCAAAAACTGGATATTCAAGGCTAGCAGGCCTACACAGAAAGAAATGTTCTAAAAAAAATTGCCATGGAGAAGGAAAATGATATAGTTCAGAACTTTGTATTTACATAAAGAGAAAAAGAACACCAGAGAATGAATACTTGAAGATAAATAAAATAATTTATTTCTCTTACTCTTAATTTGTTGAAAGATAACTGTCTAAGGTAGTAATGATAAAAATATATTGGGTGTTTGTAGCATGTGCATAAAATGAAATGAATGAGAACAATGTCACAAGTGACATAAGGGTAAATTAGGAATATTCTTATAGAGTACTTGCATTACATGTGTAGTAGTATTGTGTTATATTAAGGTAGACACAGAGTAATTAAAAATGTATATTGCAGAATCTAGGGCAACAGCTAAAGGCAGTAAAATAAATATTTAATTGAAATACATGATTGATGTGAAAGAACAGATAAATGGAGTCATAAAATTGTCAAAATTAAAGAAAGCAGAAAAAGAGTAGAAATAAAGGAAACCAGGAACAAGTCAACAAAGAGAGAGCAGTTATAAACATGGTAGACATTAATCCATCTACAACAATTATCACTTAAAATGTTAATGATCTAGTTACACTGATTAAATGCAGAGATTATCAGAGAGGGTAAAAATTAATACCTGACTATATATGTTGTCTATAAGAAACGGACTTTAATTACAAAGACCAGACGTAGTAAAAGTAAAAGAATGGAGGAAAATATATAATGCTAACACTAATCAAAGAAAAGCTTAAGTAGCTATATTAATTTCAGACAAAGCTGACTTCAAAACGGGGACAATTATGGGAATAAAGAGGAGAATTACATAATAATAAAGGAGTCAATTCTTCAAGAAGCTGTAACCGTCCTAAATGCATATGTACTCAACAACAGAACTTCAAAATTCATGAGACAAATCCAATAGGACTACAGGAGAAATAAACAAATCTGCTATTATAGTTGGAAATTTCAGCATTCCAATTTCAATAACTGATTAATCAAGCAGTCAGAAATGTATTTAGGATATAGTTGACTTGAACAGCACTATCAATCAAATTGATCTAATAGATATTTAAAGAATAATCCAAAGGACTACAGAATACACGTTCTTGTAAAGCTCATATGTAACATTCATCAAGAGAGAACATATTTGGGGCCTTATACTACATGTTAATAAATTCAAAAGAATACAAATTATAGCAAAATCTTTTCTCAGGTCACAATTAAATTTATCTAGAATCAATAATAGCTGGAGAATCCTGAAATATTTGGAAATTAAATATGAAATATGGGAAATGAAATATGGGTTAAAGAAGAAATTTTAAGGGAAATAAAAATATTTTGAAGCAAATTTGAATACACAGCTTATAAAAATTTGTGGGATGCAGTGAAAGCAGAGCTTAGAGGGAAATTTATAGCATTGAATATGTATAGTAGAAAACAAAAAGATCTAAAATCAATAATCAAGGTTCTACTTTAGGAAACTAGAGAAAGAACAGAGACTTAAGTCCAAGCAACGAGAAGAAAATAAATAAGACAAATGGAGCAAATATCAATGAAATTAAAAGCAGGAAACAATGGTCAAAATGAGCAAAGTTTGTTTCTTTGAAAAGTAGTTCCTTTTAAAAGACCAATAAAATTTATAAAATCGTCTAGGCTAATTAAGAGAGAAAAACAGGAGACACAAATTACCATTATCAGAAATAAAAGAGGGATTATCAATAGTGATCTCATGGACATTAAAAGAATAATAAAAATATATTATGAACAACTCTGTGTCCACCAAGTTGATAGCGTAAATCAACTGGATCTACATTCACAAATTATCAACACTCACACTAGGAGAAATAAGTTATCAGAATAGGCCTTTATCTACTAAATAAATTAAATCAATTATTAAGAACCTTCAAAGATGAAGCCATAATTCTTCTGTAGAACACAGAAACAGAGATAACAGTTCCCACATCCAAACTTGTTAATGAGTTAAGCATAACTCAAATGCCAAAACCTGGTAAAGACAATTCAAGAAAGAAGACCAATATCACTTGTAAATATATATATAAAAATCCTCAACAAAGTATTAGCAAATCAAATCTAACTGTATATAAAAAGTTATACATCTCTATCAAGTGAGATTTATTCCAGGTATGTAAGGCTGGGTCAACATTTGGAAATCAATATAATTCACCACATTATTTGACTAAGGAAGAAAAAGCATATGATCATATCAATTCAGGTAGAAAAAGCATTTGACAAAATCCAATACATCCATCAAAAAATCTGTCAGCATGCTAAGCATAAAGAAGAACTTCCTTAACTTGATAAAGAACATCAACAAAAACCTACAGCTAACAGTATATTTAATGATAAGAAAGTGGACACTTTTCTCCTAAGATCAGAAAGAAGGCAGGTATATCATCTCTTATACATCCTAGTTGACATCACACTGGATGTTCAGCTGTGCAGTAAAACAAACAAACAAAAAATATATAACACATACTGACTAGAAAAGAAGAAATAAAGTTGTTTTTATCTGCCCATGACGTGATTGTCTGTATAGAAAATCAAAAAGATGTTGTGGTACTACTGAAACAATAGACACATAGATCAATGGAACAGAATAGAGAGGCCAGAAAAAGACCTGCACAAATATAGTCAATTGATTTTTGACAAAGGAACAAATGCAATTGAAAGGAGAAATGATAGACTTTTCAATAAATGGTGCTGCAACAAGGATGTCTATATGCAAAAAGAAAAAAGGTACAAAAAGAGAAAAATAACCTAGATACTGATCTGACCTTACATCTTTCATAAAAATTAACTCAAAATGGATCACACACCTAAATACACAATATAAAACAAAAAAATTCTAGAGGGAAATGTGAGAGACAACCTATTTGGCCTTTAGTTTAATAATGAGTTGTTAGATACAACATAAAACCATGATCCATAAAAGAAAAAAAATTGGTAATCTGCACTTGATTAAAATTAAAAACTTCTGCCCTGCAAAAGACAGTATTAGGAGACTCAAAAGAGAAGTCACATATGTGGAGAAAACATTTGCATCAAAATATACAAAGAACTCTTAAAACTCAACAAGAAAAACAATCTGATTAAAATATGGACAAAATATCTGAATATAAATTTCAGCAAAGATATGTACAACATATAAAGCATACACAAGTAAGCATAGGAATAGATGCTCAACATCATATATTATTAGGAAGTTTCAAATTAAAAGAACAATGAGATACTACTATGCACCTATCAAAATGGCTAAAATCCAAAACACTGATAACAGCAAAAGTTAGTGTGGATGAGAAACAATAGAAATTCTCATTCATTGCTGTTGAGAATGTAAAATAGTACAGGCACTTTAGAAGATAGTTTGACAGTTTCCTACATAGCTAAATATAGTCTTACCATATGATAATTCAATCGCACTCCTAGGTATTTACCCAACTTAGATGAAAACTTATTTACACACAAAATTCTTCAAACAAATGTTTACAGCAACATTATAATCTCCAAAAAACTGGAAGCAACTAAGATGACTTTCAACAAGTGAATGGATAAACAAATAATGTTATATCTATTCAATGGAATAGTATTTAGCAGTGAAAAGAAATGTGCTATCGAGCCATGCAAAGACATAGATGAATCTTAAATGTATGTTGATGAGCAAAATAAGCCAATCTGTAAAAGCTACCTACTATATGATCCCAATTATACGACATTATGGAAAAGGCACAGCTAAAGAGACAATAAATAGATCATTGGTTTCCAGGTGTTTGGGGAAAGGGAGGGATAGGGTTGAATATGTAAAATATAGGGGAAATTTTAGGTAGTGAAACTGTTTTATATGATACTGCAATGGTGGATACATTATGCTATGAACTTAAAACACACAGAACTTAAAAGACAAACAGTAAACTTTATGTATGCAAACTAAAACAAAACAATCATTTAGGACATTTGGAGATCCCATGAAGGAACGTGGACTATTATAAAACAATTTAACTATATTACAAAATGTATAAAACCACCTCACTGACATAGGTGGGGGAGAAAGTTGCTGACCTAAGTAGCTTTGAACATGAGTGGAGAATGCAACGCTAAAGGTAAAAGAAACAGTCCATAGCACTGAGTTTTGAATTGTGAACTGTACGTAAGCATAACTTTTCTCCACTATGAGGACAAAGGTTAACATTTCTGATACTGGTATACCACTGTTGGAGTGGGGATTAACAGACAAGCAAGGTAAAGAGGTAGAACAGTCCACGTACTAGTGGGTTAGAGTTGGAGGTATCAGTAAAACTCTTTTTTAACTTAGTATAGATATAGATGGTTTGATATAGAAATACCTATATGTATATACATGGGTTAGTACACACACATGTATTTCCTTGCTCCATCAGCTGAGGTGCCCTAGAGACAATGATACTCTGGAAGTGAGAAGCACGCCTAGCCCCTGGATCTTGGTTGCAAATACCATTCTCCAATAAAAGGAACCGTAGTTCCTGGAGAAATGGATGATTCTAAGACTGAGCAGGAAATGTACCAGGTAATCCTGGAGCATCTTATAGCATCAGAAACAAAGAGAGCACCAAAACAAAACAAAAACACCCACAATGATGGGGGGGAGGGGCGTGGTAAATTAAAAGGGATACAGGAACCATGGAAAGAGCTTCCAGCAGCAAAAAGCGATCAAGGTGTCAAGATCAACAGGGATCAGAGAAATTGCTAGTGTGTACTCTAGAAATCATGTGCTAAAAATGGCACTTTACGTCTGTTGTCTTTCTTGCATAACCCTAGTCTAATCATGAGAAAAATATCTACTTCTAACTGAGGGACTTTCTACAAAATACTTGACCAGTATTCCTCAAGACGTTTGAGGTCACTGAAAACAAGGAACGTCTGGGAGACAGTCATAGCCTGGAGTTGCCTAATAATACGTGAAGATGAAACGCAGTGCACCGTCTTGGATGGGAATCTGGAATACAAAAAGCACATTAAGCGAAAGTTAAGAAAATCCAAATAAGATAGGGACTTTAGTTAGTAGTCAATATTGGTTTTTAATTGTAACAAGCATATGATACTAATGTAAGATTTTAAGTGTAAGGGAAACTGGGTGCAGAGTCTATGGAGACTGCCTGTACTCTCTTCACAATATTTCTGTAAATTTAAATCTGTAGTAAAAGTTACTAAAAATAAAGTTGAAGTATACATTTTTCAGATGCAAGCAGAGATAATTTGTTTCCAGTGGACTTGCACTACAAGAGATTTTAAGGGAATTTGTGAGGATTTATAACAAGCGTATTTGTAAAATATTTGACAACAAGAGAAAAAGAGGATTTATTACTTGGAATGATATTGTTGTAAAATTCTTACATTATAAATGAAGCAGTAAGTATTAATTCAAGCTAGAAAGTGATGAATTAAGGTTTTATATTTTATTGCCATAAGAAATCCTTAAAAATAACAAAACGTAACAGGGCTGAAATGTCAATAGAGGAGATAGAATGGCATGAAAACAAACTGTAACAAAATTTCTTTGATTTTAAAGACAGAAAAGAAGGAAAAGGAAGAAAAAAGAGGGGAAATGGAAAGCGTGTAGCATGATGGCAAACATAAAACCAGTCTTATCAAGAATTATGTTAAATTTAAGTGAAATAAAACCTCCAATTAAAAGTATAGATTGTCTAATAGGATGAAAAAAGCAAGATGAAACTGTAAGATGTTTGAAAGACATACATTTTAAGTATAAAGACACTAGCAGGTTGAAAGTAAAAGATGTGGGCAAACCATAATATCTGTCTGTATTTATACTAAGCACAAGACAGCTGGTATGGCTATATTAATTACAGACAAACTAGAATTCAAAATAAGAAGTATTAATAGACATAAAGAGGGTCATTTTATAACGATAAAATGGTTGATCCATCAAGAACACTTAATATCCCTAAATGTAAATGTATCTAATTAAAAGTACTTCAAAATACATGTAATCAATCTCCTCACCCAGAAGAAGTTACTTTCCACCCTCTATATGCCTAGTTATACCTGATATTAAAAATCATATAAGTGGCATCATTCAGTTATCTCAGAAAAGGTTATTTCAATATTAAATAATTATCCAATGTAATTTATCACATTAATATGATTAGATTACTCTTATTGAGGTATAATTTATATAGCATTCCCTAATTTTAAGTATGTAAATTGATGACTTGACAAATGCCTGCAGTCTACATGCTCATCACAATAACTATAAACATAGCACTCACTGTTCTTAAAGTGTGTCACTTCCACTCAATATTTTGCAATTAAACTATACATAATTATAATTACATTAGTTCACAATTTCTTTTACAAATTTAAAGTTTTAGGAGTATATAAGATAAAATATAAGAACACCTCATTCCATCCCTTTTTTGCTCCCCAGAGCTAGCTCTTGAAAACTAGTGGAAAGTCACAAACAGATACTTCACATCTTTTTTAAGGTAAGTGGTGTTGTATTATATATATTTTGATTAGAAACTTGATAAAAACATCTACTATACACACGTATATTTATGTACATAGATAGAGATCTATTTTGCTCTATTAGCATCGAATGTATGAAGTTTCCTAGACAGTGACACTGAACGCCTCATTTATGTCTTGTCTATGCTCCCATAGCCAGGGAACTTATTTGCCCCTGCATTCCTTTATCTAAGACAAAACGCAATTCGGGTTAGTTTTAATTTCTATATTCCAAGGGAACACGCTGTGCTTAATTATATAATAATATTTAATAATGTTTTTGTGTTTTCCTCTTTACTTTCTAAATTAGTCCACTTTCTATATTCCTCCTTTCAAGTAGTATTTTATTATTCTTTACATTCCCAAAACCTAAACTCACTGGCAAAATAAACACTTGCTAAATGAATAACTACCATGTAAGAGCATCTTCTGGCCATTTACTCACTATAAAAAGAGATTGGACCTTATAGTTTAGAACTTATAAAAATATGATAGATTTACCATTCTTTGATATCTGAAATTATCACTGAGATGATATCATACCACCACAAAAATTAATGAAGAATCCTGAATAAATGGAATCATATCACCATTCCACAAATGCATTTATGGAGTACCTCCAAGGTTTTAAAACAGGAAAATATTATAGGAGACAAACTATCCCACAAAAAGGGCTGATTTTGGTATTTAGGAAATATTAGCATATCATGAAATAAAACAATGTCTCCTAGAGAAGCTAAATTAAAATTGAAAAAAGATTACCGAGGGTGTCAAGAAAGACTTGAGAGATGAAAAGAGCTACAGGAAGAAAGGTGGGTAGGATATAAACAGGATGAAAAAGTCACAAGAATATTTCGAAAGCTACACAATGGTAAAGGAGAAAATGTTTATCTGCAAAGGTAACAACAATGGGTGACTTCTGTGTCACTAAGGAGAATAGTCTATAAAAAATAATTTTGCAAATAATGAAAAACATATAGTATTTGAAGTGATTAAATGTTGGTCCCTGGAACTAACACTGAGGAATTTTGATAGGATACCAGAGAACATTTTTTTATGATTTGAGGAGTGATTTCACCACAGAGAAACAAAAAAAATGCTGAGCAGCGGAGAAATTATTAACTCTTGGTCACTATCTTCAAGTACTGTGCATTTGTTTATATTAAAATTACTCTTTGTTTCTGAGAAAGGTCCATTGCCAACAGAGATTCACGAGTTTCAATCCTGTGTAACTGAAGCTTTAGTAAGAGAAAAATTCTATTAAATGGATCTAGGAGTCTCATTATTAGTCAATGTAGTTGCAATTAGGTGGGAAAAATGACCTATTTGCAGTGAGAGAAGCAAAAATTAAACCTGTAAACAATCTAGATTTAAATACCAAATGGACAGGAAACAATAATAAATCTTTTTAACATTATTTCTTTTCTTCAGCTGCTTAAATGTAGAACGAGTTTACAGTAATTACTTCCGGTACACTGACAAAAGCAAAGTATGAGACAATAAGATAAAGTTGATGTAAGAAAATTTGTTGAAAGTACAGATTTCCTTCCACCTTGCAGTTCTACAGTCCATTAAGTTTAAATACTGAACAAACCAGATTTTAATACAAACATTACTTCTGCACAGAGTCTTTTTAAGTTATATCATACATTTAAAATGCTTTCGATTTGGCTGTAATTGGTTTACTTAAACATAGCTGAGCATATAAGGCTGTGAGTATTTTCTAGGTTAGTTGACAGAGCTTCTGTTCCCATTTCTTTGTATTATACAGCTGAGTTGCGATTTTACTTAAATTCTTAAACTTACATGTACAGGACACAATTAAAACACGAATGACAGGAAGTCTGATATAATGAAACCAATCTAACCAGTTGCTTAGATTTTCTTATAATTTAGTATCAGGGATATTTAGAAGTCAAGATCTTCATTTAAGTGGCAAAATATGACTGGTCTATAAATATATTGTACAGTAAACAGTTCTTTTTTATTTTAGATGAGGATTTCTTACACAAGAGGATGTTGAATAGATTCACAGAGATTTGATTTGCAGATTTTATAAAAGAGGGAATTTGAACTGTCTTCCAAATATTCCATTTTCTTAAAAATAAAAATTAGGGGCCAGCCTGATGGCGCAGTGGTTAAGGGCGCACATTCCACTTTGGCGGCCCAGGGTTCGCCGGTTCGGATACCGGGTGGGGGACATGGCACCGCTCATCAAGCCATGCTGTGGCAGGAGTCCCACATATAAAGTAGAGGAAGATGGGCACAAATGTTAGCTCAGGGCCAGTCTCCCTCAGCAAAAAGAGGAGGATTGGCAGATGCTAGCTCAGGGCTGAGCTTCCTCAAATAAATAAACAAATAAGTAAATGAATAAATAAATAAAAATTAGTTCATCATTTAAACTAAAGCTCAGTTAAGAACTTGTTTGCAAAAACGAGAGCAGTTGCTGCCTTTCCAATGCTTACTACTAGCAGCTCTAGTCAAAAAATATTAAAAAGTACTTTGCTGTTCTTAAAACATATATCCCATATTATAAGATGAAACAAATCAAATTGTTGGTGAAATTTGGAAAACATAAGTAATATATTTCAAAATACAACAATAATAAACACTTGAAAATATTTGTTTTATATGAAGATAAATGGAAAGATAAACTTTAATAAAACTTTTTTTCCTACTTACCAACTCTAAACTTTAGAGTTTTAGAGTTTAGAGAAACACTATAATGCATATTCATTGCTTTTTTCCACTTTTCAAATTGTTTTGTTAGTTTGTTAATATTTTAGTGAAAGCCTATCAATTATATTTGCAAAAAAAATGTATTGCAAAAAATAGGGCCCGGCCCAGTGGCCGAGTGGTTAAAAGTTCCACATGCTCTGCTTTGGTGCCCAGGGTTCACAGGTTCTGATCCTGGGCACGGACATACTCCACTCACCAACCATGCTGTGGAGGTGTCCCAGAAGATAGAGGAAGATTAGCAGGTGTTACCTTAGGGCGAATCTTCCTCAGCAAAATAAATAAAATCACCTTTTGCCAGTTAAGAAAATGAACAGAGATTATTTACACTCTTACAGATACTTGGAAAATAAAAGGCTCTCGGAATGGTCTGTGCTTATACTCTTGATTTCCGAGTTTACTTCTTGCATATGCTAAAGTCAATACCAATTATACCGACATAAACTTTATCACTCCCTTCCCACTTCATCTACTTCAACACTCAGAGTGACTGCATTACAGTTTTCTCCATCACAGGAAATTATTCATTAGTGAATCAAACCATTTCTTGATGAGGCTTAAATTTTTTTCTATTTGGTAATTTTACCCTTGGTTGCAAAAGAAAGAGCAATCTTAAAGTATTGCTTTAGAATAATAAGCTGAAGCAATTATTAATTCATTTTATCAAAATTATAATTCTGGAAATGAATATGCTGATATCCCATCTCTATCATCTGGATCACTGATGTCTCAAACTCTTTGCTAAATGAATAACTCCTCCACCTACGTTAATTACCATAATTTTACTCTCCCGAATATCAATTTATTAATTTTCACCAATTCTTGTATGCTTTGTATGCACATTTAAATGTGAATGTGGGACACGTTTGCCAGCCTGTAACAAGTGTCCAGCATTGTATGACAGCTTGAAATTTAATGGTAAAGTTCATATCCAAGGAACCACCGTCATAACCTCTTTGACCTTGCTCCCCTGAGCAGCAGCAGATCAAGACTTTAATATGAAAGTGGAGAGTCTGTCAAAGTGAGGCCCGTTTTGCTTTGCATTTATATTGAGATGTGATACTGAAACATGAAACGAGACATTTTCACACACTTGTGCTCATAATCCATCAGATTCCTAGATTGTGAATCTCAAGGCAGAACAGGCTGAATAATATTGTTTTATATTTCTGTACAATACAGAATATGTGATTGGCTAACTTCTTCCCTAAATTATAATCCAATAACATTTATTCTATTACGAAATAGTCTCAAAATTATAAGGAAGGATCAGAAAGAAAAATACAATATGATTCTCACCATGGAAATTTTGCTTTTATTGAAAATATGTGATCAAAATTTTAAATATAAACTTGTAATGAAAATAACTTGATTTTATAGTGAACTGGCTAAAAAAAAATTATGATGCAGTCATACAATATAATCAAGTTTTTTTAAACCATGAGGTAAATATAATAATTTTGATAAGAAAATAATATTGTGACATTACTGATATAAGCATTAAAATAGTTTTAAAGGATGAATACAAGAAATCTAACAAGCTTACTCTTAGAGGAACTTGGAAGTGAGAAAGGAAGAAATCTTTTCTTTCCATTTTAAGCATGGTTATACTGCTTTGAATTTTTTAAGATGTCTATATTTTGTTTATTAAGAAGCTCAATAGATTATAACTGAGATTGGGATGATAGGAACACTTATCTTTAAAATTTTCTCAATTTAAATATCAGTACATGTCATGTATTATACAGTAAATTATAAATTCAAAAACATAATCTCATAACTGTTTCTTTTTATTTTGTTTATCATGGGAAAACTAAAATTTATATTGTAACATTGCCACCAACAATGTTACTTCAGTTTAATGAAGTTGTTTGGTTTTTATTTGGAAAAATAAATTTTTGAAAAATAATTATTTTAATGATGAATCATTTCTTGAAGAAGCTGTGGTAGATATAACAAAACAATAGGACAATACGTTAGTGGACTGTAGATTTTTTCGTTGTACATAGTTTTCTCTATGTACATGAAATGGAAGATTTTTTTATATAATAAATTGTATTGGAAAATGCTTGAAGCTATTACCATATAAAGAGGAGTTTTTTAAATGAAAAGGTTATTTTAAATTAGTGTCTTGATTTCACTAGGGACATCTTATTTTTTAATAGAATATTGAAAACAAAACTTTTCAAAATCTAAAATAAGAATTTTAATGATGGAGTTTTAGGTACGTGACAAATAATATGCTCAAAATCCCTCATATCAAAGCATAGACCTGCGCTCACGTGAGACTGTTCTTGGCCGCTTGTTGCAACTTTCTAGTGAAATTTCCTAAGCACTGTATGTCAATTTCTAATATTTTTTCTATAAATTAGGCTTTGTTTAAAGGATATTTCATTATCCATCCAGAGGGAAGTAAGTCTTTAGAATACATGCAGATATAACTTTCCTTCACTCAGCAATTGTTTGGGGATGGTCATGGCTGTTCCATGGCTGTCTTGATTATGACTGATGACATACTTATTGTAATAAACTATAATCTGTGAAAAATTCACATCAAGATGTGCATACAATGAGTTTTGCTCTCACTTATGTTTCAAGCATGGTTGCTTTATAGATTCGAGAAGGGATATGGGGAACGCTCCATATGCAATTTGCCTTCGCAGGTATTCTAATCGTGCCACATGATATTCTCGATATCACGTTACCATGATAAATGTCTTTGGGAATTTACCTCTAGTGTTTAAGGATTTTCGTAAACATTATGCTTCTGATAATAACGAAAGAAAATAATTGGTAAATTTATTTCTGAATCACAAGAATTTTAAAATAAATAATATTAATAGTTATAGACTAGTAAAAAACCAGAAACAGAGGAATGTTTTATCTCTGTTAACTAACTTCATTTTCTTAGCAAAATAATTCAGTCATATTAAGTATGCTGCTGCTACTAATGAGTAGAATTTAGGAATAAACAACCAATTAAAATTTTTTCATGCTTATAAAAAATCCTTGAAAAAGATCAGTGAAGAACTGGTGCACATCTGATTATAAAATCAATGAGAAGAAAATTGAGCCCAGGAAGCTATGGCACACAGCCTATTAGTTAAAATGACATATTTAGATCTTGCCTTGGTCGTGATCAGACAGCAATCAGAGAAGAAGCACAGCATCTCCAGTCTCTTCTGACCCAAGAGAGAACCGCTGGGTATTGAGTATTTAGCATCTAAGGTGGTAGGTGAGATCAAGGGTGAGAGGGGGTAGACACGTTACTGACTTTTTTGCACAGTGCACTTAATGTTTTATTTCTTATTATTTTTTGTCAGAGCTTGATTTAACTTCTCAAATTGATGGGCCATATTGGTGTATTAGATAAGATGTTTATAAACTGCTTTTCTCTGACATTAAATTCTCTGCTAATTCAGGATAAATTAAGGGACTAAGAATAAAATGTATAATTTCCTTTAATTCAATAATAATAATAATAATATCATCTAATACTGAGTACTTCAATATACAAAGATCTGTTCTAAGTGTTAGACGTGAATTAATGAATTTAAACTTCACAAACTCAAGGTGATTCTGGGGGTCAGATTTTTTATTACTCCACTCTTTGGTCTTAGTTTTCTTATCTATTATGATTTGTTTAGCAGATAAAGAAATTAAATCCTAAGTAGTTAACATGCTTTCCAAGGTAACACAACTATGAGTTACAATCATAACTTGAATACAATCAGTATGGTTCCAAAATCCATGTCCTTAACCAAACTCTGCTCTAAAATTACAAGCAATATAAATTGGTGCTTTTTCAAAAATAAAATCTGTAAAGAAATCTAACTTAAATGCGGTATTTTTTTCCTCCTAAATTCCATTTTCCTTCTCTATTTCCGTATTATTCAAGTTTTATATATCTTTTATTGTAGGTCCTTTGAAATTATTTTTATATAAAATAGCTCAATATAATCTATATTAAATGAAGCTCACAAATAATTGTTTCTTTCTACAATGATAGCACTACTATTATAATTTCCATTTTATTAGATTGACATTTAAAAAATCACTTTAGCTCTTGTTTCATGAATTTTTGAATGAGACAAGTCAGGGAAGGGAGACCACTAATAAGGCTGCTGTGGTAATTAGAAAGAGGTGATAATGACATGAACTAGGTTAGTGTCAGTGTAACACAAGAGATGTAGCTGTAAAGGATGGCGTGGATGACTGGATTTTGGTGTCATTCATGGAGTCAGAGCATAATGGGGTAGAAACAGATGATAGGGCTACAGGTAGATGATATTATTTTGTGTATTTGAGTGGAGCACCCACAAACAGGTGACCATTCTGGATGTAACACAAGGTTGGGGCCCCAGGAGTGAGATTATTTACAGACAAAGATTCATAAAGAAATGAGTGACAAGTGAAGCTATAGAAGTAGATTCTATTGGCAAGAAGATGGACTCAAGAAGAAGAAAAAGATGGCTTTAGAAAGATACGTGAGGGACAGCAATATTTAAAGGGTAGGTAGAAGGAGAGATCCTAACTGGAGATGCAACACACAGAGAAGATGAAACAAAAACGTTTAACTAAATGTAAGGAAGTTTCTTCTCCAAGGTGAAATGTGTAAACAGCAGCAAATGTTGATGAGAGGCCAGAGTGAGAAAGTAAAACATTATGTATACTTAACGAACATATAGACGATTTCATAAGCAATGGTATATTCTGTTCTAACGTTATAAATACACCAGAGTTGCTGTTTGTCTGTTGTCTATTAAAGCATCATGGACGATGAACTGGAAGGATTCTCACTAAATTGGAAGATTATTTTGAATGGACTCACCTCAAATAAAGGATATATAGTTATAGAAGAGTAATTGACCTAGAGAGGTTTCAATTTGCTAGGAAGTCATATTTCAGAGCAGCCAATATTAAAATATGAGAGACAGGTGACCTCAATGAACAAAAGTAAACAGAATGAGGTCTCAAACATAAATATAAACAGAAGGGCACTAGTCTAGACACACAAAATTGCATATTGAGCTGCTTTTTAAATAGGCAACTCCATGAGATGTGTTCGTGACAAGTAGAATTAAAATATCTCCAAATGATAGTTGAAGGCTGTCCTGACTACATGATTATATGAACTATATGAAGAAAGTCTAATCTTTCTCTAAAAATATTGTGTATTATATTTGCACTAGATAGAAAGATAGATTTGTCTATCTATTTATATAATATATATATTTGATGAGCAGAAAGATATATTGTTAGATCATTTCTCTATGTCGGAATATACAAGTAGAATTTATATACTCAAATTTGAAGCAAAGCTTTAAAATGTTGATTGATGCGGCCATCACGAGAATCCCAATTATAGCATTCATAAATGTAATTTGTCAATTGAGGATTTACTTCAGTGTAAATTTACTGCAAGAATTGTAAATCAGCATCATATTTCAGTAGTCAGTTAGCTATATTTGAGATTAAACAATTTGCAAAATGCCAAAATCTACTCTGAAGAATTGCTTGTGATAAGTTTATTTAGAGAAGCGGTACAGAGCTATATATAATAGATTGGGCAAATGGAAAAAAGTAATTTTCTTTTCAAATAAATACTGTTATAAATTATTAAAACTTTATGTATTAAATAAAAGTTATGTGTTTTAAACTTTTTCACACAAAAATAAATTTAAATATGTGCAGATAATTTGTTTAAATAAGATTTTTTAAAAGCAATTAAAAACAAGACCAGAAGTAATTTGAAAAGCTTAAATTAATATTAACTTTCTTAGATTAATTTTTTCATCTTCAAGTAGTGAATTCTCAGACAAATTACTTATAGAGAAACAAATAAAGGGGTAAAAGATCTTTACATCTTTGCATATCCAAACATACACTATGCTAATTCTCATGTTTAGATTACCTTCGATTTTCATTTGGAATTTATCTCAAACCCCAAAGTTAACTCTCTCATATCCATTTTTCAGCTCCCAGTTACTACAGACACTCATAGTATAACAAATATTTATTTCGCAAAATCAAAATATAGGACAGCCCACTTTTAACCTCACCCTCAAGTTTTTAATTTTCATTTTGAAGAGAATCAAAGAAGTTTCTACCCGTTTTATTTTTTTCTGTAACTCTTATGCTTCTTTTCCCAAAACCTACAATACCAATTTCTGGCTGTTGTGGCCTTATTGTTCCCTGGCGTTCATATATCCACATGGCTGACATGATATTTGAAATATTCTTTTGCTAATTTTTTATCAAGAATCTCTTCCTAAGAGTAGGGATGTAACTGGCAGTCTCAGCCCCATAGGTAAGAGATGCTTAGGTATAGTACACATTGTAAGTGCTCCTATCCCCTTCCATATGTGTCAGACCAAATTTCAAATGAAGCATCTGCATGATTTTTTAGTGTAGTATCTCTCTGGCTGTCAAAATCCACCATGCTTGCCTGTAGGACAAGCTCAGAACTGATGGTCCCTATTCCTCAATGACTAATAGAAACTTAAGAATAAACACATCAGGAGCCGGCCCAGTGGCTGAGTGGTTAACTTCGCACACTCCGCTTAGGTTGGCCCAGGGTTTCACTGGTTTAGATCCAGAGTGCGGACATGGCACCGCTCATTAGGCCATGCCCAGGCGGCGTCCCACATGCCACAACCAGAAGGACCCACAACTAAAATATACAACTACGTACTGGGAGGATTTGGGGATAAAATAAAGCAGAGAAAAAAGATTGGCAAGAATTGTTAGCTCAGGTGCCAATCTGAAAAAAAAAAAAATTAATTGATTAATCAGCTCTCATCCCATTCAGGTGCAATAACTGTGAACCACATTTTTACACATTGCACCTGAATTTCCCCATGGGATTAAGCTCTGGTTGCCCATGAGGAAACTCACTGTATTTTTTTTTTCTTTCTTTGCTTTCTCATGTACCCTCTCCTTTACAGTTGTTTCTTAGAATAATCTCTCTGATAATGAGAGAAGCCCCATCTTGGGGTCTATTTCAGGGGGAAACGAAATAAAGAGTGCAAACCAAGCGCCGTGGTCAGAAACTTAAGGAGAGAATGATAATCTCTAGGCCAAAATGACATTTTCCTCATGGATAGGATAAGAGAGAATAAACTCACCCCAAAGAAAAAATATAATTCGAGGCAATGTACAGACATTCATTTAAATAAAACTGAAAAAATTCCCACCTATGGATACTCTCTGAAAACTATTATAAAAGAAGTATTGAAAACAGAAAGAAAATTCCAGATGGAATATCTAAACTGCAAGATCAAATGATGAGCAACATATTGTAAATATGAAGCACTGGCTGACATGGAGATATACTTTCCTTAATCTTCAACCGTATAATCCCAGTGCAATGTTTGGACAATTCATATACCTTGATAGCTTGTCTCATCAAATATCTCCCTCCTGTCTCACTGATTTGCTGCCCCAGAGTTTTCTCTAAAGCTTCAGAAGGTCCTTCCTTCACACTTGATCACAACCTGGATGGGCTATGGAGTTAATACTCTTGGGAATTCCATTAATTAGAGCATCAAGTATTAGTGAACATTTCTTCAATCCCCTAATCACTAGTGAGAAAATTATAGAGCGTTCTTCAGTGAATTCCCAGAAGGACTGAGCCCACATTGCCATAGTGTTAGCCAGTATCTTAATCTTTTACTCCCTTCCCTAACTTTAACATTTCCTTACCCATGCTGACTTAGATCATCTCTTAAATAAACTAATTGAGCTCAAATTCTTGGTAAATTTGACTCTTATTGGTGGAGAAAATTTAAGACAATGGAAAAATATTTGAAAACTCATTGACTACATAGAGTGATATCAAAAGTCTATTCTGGGGTAGAAATGGGTGAGAAAAGTACTGAAAATCACTAGCATGTGAGTTGGGAGTGAAGTAATGAAATTTCAAACATTTTAAAGTCTATTATTATCCAGAAGTAGGATAAATATATAAATTTACCATAATAACTTTATTAGTTGGTTTAGATTGATAACAAGTAATTTAATAGACATAAAGAGCATAATTTCCAAGAATAGGAGCAATATAAGCTGAGAGGAAAAAAACCTAAAACTAAAAAGAGGCAAAAAGAAACCATGCAAGCAAGAAGAGAGTAAAGTGAAATATTTAAAATGTTGAGAGAAAAACCCACCAATGTAGAATTCCATACCCTGTGAAATTACCCTTCAAAAGGGAAGAAGAAATAAACACCTTCTAAGACAAAGGAAAATTGAGGGAAGGTGTTGCCAGTAGACCTGTCCTGCAAGGGCTGTTCAAAAAATGTTCTTTAGAGAGAAGGAACATACATAGGTCAGAAAGTCAGATCTACATAAAAAAGGAAGAACATCAATGAGGGAATAAGCGAAGGTAAAAAAAAACTTTCATTTTTCTTATTCTTCATTGATCTAGGAGATATTTTGTTCAGAATAATAGAAATGATGCATTTGATTATGTGTGCTTATGTATATATCACATATACATTTATAATGTATGCTTATGCATAACTGAAATGAATGACAGCAATGGTATAAGGAATGGGAGGGAGGAATTAGAAATACCTCGTTATTATAAGGTACTCACACTATGTGTGCAGGGTACATTTGTTATTGGAAAGTGGCCTTGGATTAGTTGTAAATGTATATTCCAAACTGTAGGGCACCCATTATAAAAAGTATATAAAGTATAATTGATGTTCTAAGAAAGGAGAGAAAATCGAATCATATAAAATGCTCAGTCAAAACCACAAAAGGCAGGAAAAATAGTGAAAGATAAAAATGGGAACACAGAACAAGGGCAACAAACAAACAAACAAAACAGTAACAAATACGGTAGATATTTTTCCAACTACATCAATACTCTCTTTGAATGTCAATGGTCTAAGTGCACCAATTAAAAGGCAGAGACTGTCAGAGTGGATCGAAAAACATGACCCAACTATATTTTGTCTACAAGAACCTATTTTAAACAACAGACACCTATAGATCAAATGTAAAGAGTTGGAGAAAATATGCCACAGTAACACTCATCAAAACAAATCAGGAGTAGCTATATTAATTTCAGACAGAGTAGACTTCAGAGTAAGGAAAGTTATCAAGAAAAAAGTGAGGCATTATATAATGATAAAGGGGTCAATTCTCTAAGGAGAAAGGACAATTCTTAATTATATGTGCCTAATAATAGAGCAAAAAACAATGTGAGGCAAAAACTGATAGAACTACAAAGAGAAATAGGTGAATCTGCTCTCATAGTTGGAGACTTTGGTAGCCTTCTTTTAGACAGGGACAGATCCAGTAGGCAGAAAATCAGTAAGGATATAGTTGAACACAACAACACCATCAATCAACTGAAGATAATGGATATCTACAGACTATTTCATCCAATAGCAGCAGAGCACACATTCTTCTCAAGATCAGATGGATCATTTGCCAAGATAGACCACATTCTGGGCTAAAAACACACCTTAACAAATTTAAAAAAAGAGAAATAACACAATGTCTGCTCTCAGACAACCATGGAATTAAACTAGAAATCAATAACATAAAGATAACAGGAAAATTCAAAAATACATGGTGATTAAACAACACACTTCTAAGTAACACATGGGTCAAAGAGGAAGTCTAAAGACAAATTAAAAAATATATTGAACTCAAAGAAATGAAAATACAATTTGTCAAAATTTTTAGAATGGAGACAAAAGCAGTCCTTACAGGGAAATTTATAGCATTGAATTCAAATATTAGAAAATAGGAAAGATTTAAAATCAATCATCTACATTTCCACATTAGAAAACTAGGAAAATAAGAGCAAGTATACTGCAACCCACAGCTAAATACACAACTATGTTCTTGGGGGATTTGGGGAGAAAAAGCAGAAAAAAATATATACTACAAAGCTATAGTAGTCAAAACAGCATGGTAGTGGCAGAAAAACAGACACATACAGATCAATGGAACAAAATTGAGAGCCCGGAAATAAACTCACACATATACAAACAGCTAATTTTCAGCAAAGGATCCAAAACATGCAATAGAGAAAGGAAAGTTTCTTCCATACATGGTGTTGGGAAAACTGGGCAGCCACGTGCAAAAGAATGAAAGCAGACCATTACCTTACACCATAAACAAAAGTTAACTCAGAATGGATTAAAGACTTGAATGTAAGACCTGAAGCCATAAAACTTCTAGAAGAAAACATAGGCAATATGCTCTTTGATATCGGTCTTGTGGCATATTTTCAAGTACCATGTCTGACCAGGCAAAGGAAATAATCAGAAAAATAAACCAATGGGACTACATCAAACTAAAAAGTTTCTGCACAGCAAAGGAAACCATCAACAAAATAAAAAGCCAACCTAACAATTGGGAGTAAAATATTTGCAAATCATATATCTGATAAGGTGTTGATATCTAAAATATATAAAGAATGCATACATCTCAACAAGAAAAAAACTGACCACTCAATTAAAAAATGGGCAAAAGATCTGAACAGACATTTCTGCAAAGAAGATATACAGATGGCAAACAGGCACATGAAAAGATGTTCAACATCACTAAGCATCAGGGAAATTCAAATCTAGACAACAATGAGATATCCCCTCATGCCCATCAGAATGGCTATAATTAACAAGACAGGAAATAAGTGTTGCAGAGGGTGTGGAGAGAAGGGAACTCTCATACACTGCTGGTGGGAGTGCAAACTGGTGCAACCACTATGGAAAACAGTAAGGGAATTCTTCAAAAAATTAAGACTAGAACTACCATACTATCCAGCTATTCTGCTGCTGAGTATTTATCCAAAGAACACGAAAACATGAATGTGTAAAGATATACGCACGCCTTTGTTCACTGCAGCATTATTCACAATAGCCAAGAATTGGAAGCAACCTAGTGCCCATCAAGGGACAAATGGATAAAGAAGACATGGTATATACACAATAGAATACTATTCAGCCATAAAAAAAGATGAAATGTGGCCATTTTGACAAGGTCCATGGATGGACCTTGAGCGTATTATGCTAAGTGAAATGAGTCAGATGGAGAAAGTAATATACTGTATGACCTCACTCATAAATAGAAGATAAAAAGAACCATAAAGAAACACATAGAGACAGAGATTGGATTGGTGGTTACCAGAGTGGAAGGGGGGAGGGGAGAGGGCAAAAGGAGTGATTACGCACATATGCATGGTGATGGATTGTAATTAGTCTTTGGGTGATGAACAGGATGTAATCTACACAGAAATTGAAATATAATGATGCACACCCCAAATTTATATAATGTTATAAACCAATGTTACAGCAATAAAAATAAATTTAAAAAAAGAGAAGAAATTGGGACATACCTGGTGGCCCAGTGGTTAATTTCAGCACGTTCTGCTTCAGCAGCCCAGGTTCAGTTCCCAGGCACAGACCTACACCACTCATCTGTCAATGCCCATGTTGTGACAGTGGCTCACATATAAAAAGTGGAAGAGTGACAATAGATGTTAGCTCAGGGCAAATCTTCCTCAGAAAAAAAAAAAGCAGAAATTGTAAAAGAAATTTATCAGAAGTTGACTAAGAACAGTAGGAGAAATAAAAATTAGAATTTTTCTTAGACTCTGAATTCCAGGTTTTTTTTTTTTTTTTTTAGTATTTGTATAGAGAGAAATAGGCATTTAAAAACTATAGAAAGAAAATTTTTTATTTTGTCTATTAGAAAAGTCCATTAATTTAGACCCAAAAACAAATGAGATTTTTTTGCAGTTTAACTCCCAATATCTCATAACCTTAGACATGGCATTCAATCACTGTGTTGCAATTTTCTTTATTTCTAATATTAAAATATAACTCCATTTACCTCCAAGAGCTCTTGAGTAGATCCAATGAGATAACGATTTTGAAAGCACTTTTTAAAGTAAATAACACATACAGTTGCATGATCCCATGCATACTGTTAGTTAGTTATTTTTATGGTAGCTTCAAGTCCACAGTTTGTTCTTTTCGAAGTTTCTAGTGTTGATGAGGTACCAAGAAAAATTCTCAAGAAAATATTAGCAAAAAAGAGAGAAATATCTCATGCTCTAATGAGTTTTAATCTTGTACCCAGCCATCTTTAACTCATCTTACTGTTTGGGAGAAATCTCTTTCTTAACGATCCCTTCAAGCATCTTATAAAATAGACAAAAATTCACCTCATGTAGGCTTTTCAAGCATAAGCATTATGCAGTCCTAATGAGCAACTTTCTTCTGTTTCCCTCCTGATTTTACTAGAGATTTAACACTCCTCTAAAGTTAAGATCTCTGACAATGTGTACCTGCTCCTTTGTTCAACATAATTTGATTGGTAGCTTTCCTATATTACTTATCTTTGCACGAGCACATTCAAGGTAGTACAACCATTCCAGTTCAGACAAACGGTTTATAAAAAGGTTGTTTAGGAAATAACCAATATGATTCTACTGATGTTCTATTTTTCCCTTATTGGTTTAGAATTTGGATCTTTTACAAAACACACACACACAGGGTAAAAAATTAGCTTTAGAAGTCTCATGGTTTCAGGTCTTACATTCAAGTCTTTAACCCATTTTGAGTTGATTTTTGCACATGGTGTAAGGGAATGGTCTACTTTCATTCTTTTGCATGTGGTTGTCCAGTTTTCCCAACACCATTTATTGAAGAGACTCTCCTTTCTCCATTGTATGTTCTTTGCTCCCTTGTTGAATATTAGCTGTCCATAAACGTGTGGGTTTACTTCTGGGCTCTCAATTTTGTTCCATTGATCTGTGTGTCTGTTTCTGTGCCAGTACCATAGTGTTTTGCTTACAATGGCTTTGTAGTATAATTTGAAATCAGGGAGTGTGATACCTCCAGCTTTGTTCTTTTTTCTCAGGAATCCTTTGGCTATTCGGGGTCTTTTCTTGTTCCATATAAATTTTAGGATTCTTTGTTCTATTTCTGTAAAAAATGTTGTTGGAACTTTGATAGGGATTTCGTTGAATCTATAGATTGCATTAAGAAGTATGGACATTTTAAACGATGTTAATTCTTCCAATCCAAGAGCACAGAATATCTTTCCATTTCTTTGTGTCTTCTTCAATTTCTTTCAACAATGTTTTATAGTTTTCAGTGTACAGATCTTTCACCTCTTTTGTTAAGTTTATTCCTAGGTAATTTATTCTTTTTGTTGCAATTGTAAATGGGATTGTATTCTTAATTTCTCTTTCTGCTACTTCGTTGTTAGTGTATAGAAACACAACTGATTTTTGTACATTGATTTTGTATCCCACGACTTGACTGTATTCCTTTATTATTTCTAAAAGTTTTTTAGTGGACTCTTTAGGGTTTTCTAGATATAAAATCATGTCATCTGCAAAGAGTGACAGTTTCACTTCTTCTTTTCCAATGTGCATCCCTTTTATTTCTTTTTCTTGCCTGATTGCTCTGGCTAGGACTTCCAATACTATGTTAAATAAGAGTGGTGACAGTGGGCATTCTTGTCTGGTTCCTGTTCTTAGAGGGATAGCTTTTAGTTTTTCTCCATTGAGAATGATATTTGCTGTGGGTTTGTCATATATGGCCTTTAATATGTTGAGGTATTTTCCTTCTATATCCATTTTATTTAGAGTTTTTATCATAAATGGATGCTGTATCTTGTCAAATGCTTTCTCTGCCTCTATTGAGATGACCATGTGATTTTTATTCTTCATTTGGTTAATGTGGTGTACCACATTGATAGATTTGCAGATGTTGAACCATCCCTGCATCCCCAGAATGAAACCCACTTGATCATAATGTAGAATCTAAAAATCAACTCAAAATGGATTAAAGACTTGAATGTAAAACCCTAAACCATGTGACTTCTAGAAGAAAACATAGGCAGTACGCTCTATGGCATTGGTCTGAGCAGCATATTTTAAGTCCCATGTCTGACTGGGCAAGGGAAACGAAAAAATGAACAAATGGGACTACATCAAACTAAAAAGCTTCTGCACAGCGAAGGAAACCATCAACAAAACGAAAAGACAACCTAACAATTGGGAGAAGATATTTGCAAACCACATATCAGATAAGGGGTTAATATCCAAAATATACAAAGAACTCATACAGCTCAACAACAAGAAAACCAACAATCCAATTAGAAAATGGGCAAAAGATCTGAACAGAGATTTCTCCAAAGAAGATATACAGATGGCCCACAAGCATATGAAAAGATGCTCAACATCATTAGCTATCAGGGAAATGCAAATCAAAACTGCAATGAGGTATCACCTCACTCTGGTCAGAATGGCTATAATTAACAAGACAGGAAACAACAAATGTTGGAGAGGGTGTGGAGAGAAGGGTACCCTTGTTCACTGCTGGTGGCAGTGCAAAATGGTGCAGCCACTACGGAAAGCAGTATGGAGTATCCTCAGAAAATTAAGGATAGATCTACCATATGATCCAGCTATTCTACTGCTGGGTATTTATCCAAAGATCTTGAAAACACAAAGGCATAAAGATACTTCCACCCCTATGTTCATTGTGGCATTATACACAATAGCCAAGACTTGGAAGCAACCTAGGTGCCCATCAAAGGACGAATGGTTAAAGAAGATGTGGTATTTATACACGATGGACTACTACTCAGCCATAAGAAATGACGAAATCCAGCCATTTGTGACAACGTGGTTGGACCTTGAGGGTATTATGCCGAGTGAAATAAGTCAGAGGGAGAAAGTCATATACCATATGATCTCACTTATAAGTAGAAGATAAAAACGACAAAAAAAAAACCCCACATAGCATTGGAGATTGGACTGGTGGTTACCATTGGGGAAGAGGGGAGGGCAAAAGGGGTGATTAGGCTCACATGTGAGGGGATGCACTATAATTAGTGTTCAGGTGGTGAACATGATGTAATGTATACAGAATTCAAAATATGATGTACATCCAAAAAAAGTAAAAATTAAAAAAAATTAGCTTTAATCCACCTACTTAGAATATAAGGAGGTAAATCATAAAATGCATTGACTCATATCTTAAAGCCACTGAATAAAGAGTAAAAGGCAAAAATCTAAATCATAAAAGTAGGGGTTACGTGGCAATAGGAAGAAGAATAGTATGTCTCCTCACAAATTTAGATTTTTAATGCAATGTCCATATGTTCAATTTTAGGTTTTCGTATAATGCCTGGATCTTGTTGTATGATCTATATATGTTGGAGAAATTATAAGGGAACTTTAAATAAGCATGAAATTTAGATCTGGTTTTCCCAATAGGCAGGGAAAAATAGAAATGTGATGAATATGTATGCTACTTTTACATGACGGAAGGCAAAAATATAATCTGATTTTTATTTCACACAAATAGTGTAGCTTGATTGTTAGAGAAGTCGGCATTGTGGGCTAGAGTCTTATTTTTGTGTGTTTGTGGAAATATTAGGCACAGCATCATTGACTGAGGTCTTTTTCACTCTTGTTTTAGCTTCTAGGGCAACTGACTAAATTTCCCTTGTAGCTAAAGTAACTAGATCAAGAAGATAATGGTTTGACTATTTTACCTGAATACAAACAGATTCAATATGTGTCGAAATACACTCAACTAGTATTGAGAAAGAGATTATGAGATTAAGCGACTGGATGATGGAGAGAAATTAGAAATTTATGCCAATTGTCATTTGATTTATGTTTCCCAAAACAAAAATAAAAGTCTCTTAAGGAATGAGATTTGTCCTAAGGCAATTCTGTCTCCTAATTTGAACTTATTTCCTAACATCATATTAAGTGGTCATCGCAACCTCTAAATTACTAGTGCATAACCTGGAAAGACGCATTTCCACTTCATTAATTTCTTACCTGGTGATAAACTAATTTGACTGAACATTATTCACACACTTGATGGACCTAATTACCTTACTGATGCAATCTATAGATATAAACACCTGCAGTGCTATAATTAGAAAAAAATCATCAACTAATTCAATAAAAGTAATTTTCTCCTTCGTTACACAATAACTGTCTTTGTTAACTAATCATGGTGTGGCTTAAACCACTTCTAAAAATATTAGTACTGTTAAATTTTTCCTGCTCCTGTGATCTGTACATGAAACATTAGGGATCTGAATCTTATGTTATTTAGGAGTATAAACTGTCTACGTTAGTTGGGGAGTAAATGGAAGCAGCGGGTAGCTAACACTCTGCACCCATTAACTTCCATGATTGGTGCAACCATTTAAAAGGAGGACATGCAAAGTGGAGTGATTAGGGAAACATAATTTTATTTTCCTAATGAAAACATAATTTAATGGTATTTTTAGCCAACATTCCTGAAAAATTATTTTCAGAAAACTCGGATAAAGTATTTTTAGCACTGGAGAATGAAAGCATTTTTCTATTGGACTATCTCTGCTCAGTGTTTAGTTTTGATCCAGATGTCCACTCTTCACACGAGACTGTAAATTGGAGTCTGGTTTGCCTTATGAGTAAGAGCTAGCACCTGTTTGTACCAGGGGCTTGTGGGTATGTTCTATGAGGAGTAAAGAACAGGAGATAGAAGCTGTCTCTTTTATCCTGTGCTTATTGGAGTGATATCTTACTATAAAAATACTTTTTCTTTTGACTGCCCTCTCGTAAGCTGTGGAATGTCTCATTCTGGATTCTGGAAAAAATGCTTATTTTGCTTTATTTTGAGCAGAAATAATACTTTACCTGATTGAGAAAATTAGTTGCAACTTCATCATCAACTTACAGTGAAGTTCTGGGAATGTTACCTGCAATTCTAAGTGATTTTATTTTCCCATATGGAAATTGAGAATTGTTCTTGCAAATAGCTTACTCTTACTGAGAAGCTTCAAGGACAAATCATACAATGGGAGTTAAAATATTGACAAAACTTTCTTTTCTTTTTCTATCAGCTATCTACCTACCTAAATCGATGGCTTCCACTCAAACTATTAACTTGCTATTTCTTCAGATTTCATCAATGATTTATGAGGTAAGCACTCAAAAAAATTTAGAAACATTCTGCCATCCTGCCAGCAAGGATGTAAGAAAATGTTTACTCTTTCCTTATTGTATGTCATTTCTTTCTAGCTACAATCTTTCTCATTTAAAACACCAGTATAACAAACTGCCTGGACATGCTACTTGCTGCTAACTCTCTCTACCTTTTGGCTAGAGAATAGCTTAGCTATGTACAGATTAAGTAGCTGTGCTACCTTCCAGCCTGAAAAACTGCAAAGTCAGGAAATGGGCTAGCGTATTATGTCAGAAAAACATAGCTATATGTTACAACTGTTATTCAGAATCACTAACTTTTATGTCAAAGTGCTTTATTTTAAACATAATGCAATTTGCATGTAATATTTTATTTGATCTTCATAACAATACCTTAAAGAAAGATATGGCTCAGTAGTGTATCAAGTAACTTGCTAGAATTTTATTTGTAGTAAATTCAGGAATTATGACTTTTAAATCTAAGTAATTTAATTCCAAAATCTATGCTTTTTCCCTTGCATCTTGCTGTTTTATATCATACATTTTCAATTTCTTGATAGGACCTTGTGGTATGCATATGTATATCTCCTCTCAAACACGATATGTGTTGACACATAAAATAGGTAAGTAAATAAGCATACATCCATGTACGCCCAAACACGGGCTCACACAGATTACTTCCTAAGTTTCAAACAGACTGAGACAACAAAGTTGTTTTTAATTAATCAGTCTGTCATGAAATATGTTTTCCAAGGCAAGCAAATAAAACAGATTTTTATCCTAGTTGATAAATAGTTATTCATAGCGCTAAAGACCATATTTTTAAGTGGAAAAATACTGCTAAATTTTCCTTTTTATTAGATATTATAGCAGTTGCACACTTCAAAACTACTTTTTAAACCAGTGCAGTGCAGTTTTCCATCAAGTTGTATGATCTACAATTACATGGAATTTTTAAAATAATGCAATTCAATGAGACAAGGGTCTGCCTTTATCCATAAAATTGATGATGCTTGGCTTAAATAGAGGAAAAGAAGAAAAAGAAAGAGAAAAACATACAGATCGCTGGGGTAATTCTTCAAAGCACTTGTGGACATCAATGTAAACAGTCCTCCCTGGGACTTAAGGACTTTATTTCTGCTGACATAGATGGCTAATGCTTCTCAGAGGACTTTTTTTGTGACATCTGAAGAGATACTGCTTTCTATCTAAAGACAGCATAATATTCTGAACACATCAAGCTAACATCTTCCATAATTCTGTCTCCAATTCTTATTTTTTCTTTAGTCTCAGGTTATTAAATAGTCCAGAAAGAACCCAGATATTGGATTCAGACAGATTTGAACCTAAAACCAAAAGCCTACCACATCAATCACAGCCAAAATTTTGAGTAGATAGTACCCACTCTTATCTTTAGTTCCCTCATTTTACAGAAAGGATAGTAATAGTTTACATGACAATGTACATTTTCTCGGTTTGGGAATCCAGGACAGGTGAGTGTAATTTAGTATTATTGAAAGAGTTGTAACTCTAAACAAAGAAAAAAAAGTGCCATGTTCTATTGTTTATAGGTTAGAAAAATGTATTTTATTCTTCTGATCTTAGTGTATGTTGGCATAGATTTGATAATGGATTCAGTTTATCTTATAAGAGTTAATTAAGCATTTACTATGGGCCAGGAAAGTTGAATTTAACATTGTTTCTTTCCTGATTGCATGATAAGTATGCAGCAGGAAAGATAGTTCTAAACTATTGAAACAAAAACGAAAGATTTTGGAGCAAAACAAACTTGACTTGCATTGTAAACTACAACCTATTAGCTATTTGTCATTTGGAAATTACTGAATATATATCAGAATGAATATCTTCAAAGATTAAATTTGGATATTTTAATTATTTTTCCAAATTGTTTATTTCCTTTTGTTATGTTAAGGAGATACAATCACCAACCACTCTGAACCAGACAAAGCCTCACCAGGAGAGCCTTTGCCTTATTTTTAATGCTTAGATCTCTCCAGGAGGAGCTTAGCCCTTATTACCATCACTTGCAGTGTATGTGGAAGTATTTTTTCCAACTCAGCCTGTGTAAGAGAATACCCACCTCTCCCTTTTGAATATTCACACCCATCCAAAATAAATGTCCCTGCCTCCCTTTGTTCAGGGGCGCTATAACTCTGGAAATGATTCCTCATGCTCTCCTATTTTCCGCAAATATACTTTACTTTGTGAGACTACTTCTGGTGGAGAGTCTGATTTAACTTGCCAGGAGGGAACTCGCTTCAGTTTTGGTAACAATAGGACAAATCAATTTCCAAGGTCAAATTTTTTTCAATAAAAAAAAACACCAAAAATATCCTTTGTTATTGGATAGAAAAGGGATGGACATAATGTGAAGAATTTTAATTTCTTTTTCTCCATGGAATGGTGCTTATTATTTAATTGCATCATTTTTCAAACTTAATTCAAAATCATATTTTTGCCTTGTCATGAAAAAATCTTTGTCGTATAAACATGTCCAGTGCCTCTCAAACTTCACAACTGTTTTCGTTTCTACAGCACTTCACATTCCATCATATTTGGAGAGTTTCAATTGTTTTTGCCTGTTAGAATGGGACAGTGATACAACAAATTGTGAGGTTTACTGGGGAATGAATTCCAGTTTCAGTCAAGAGGTAGCTTATGTTTTGAACGAACTTTTCTGCCAAAAACTGAAATAAAAGCTAAAAAATGAAAAAAAAATATTTGAAGTCACTAGAGAGCAGATAAGGCAGGCAGAAACTGAAGAATGTATGATTCCTGAAAGAATGGATGCCTTCTGTTGGAGACGAAGAATGTATGATTCCTGAAAGAATGGATGCCTTCTGTTGGAGACGAAGAATGTATGATTCCTGAAAGAATGGATGCCTTCTGTTGGAGACGAAGAATGTATGATTCCTGAAAGAATGGATGCCTTCTGTTGGAGACGAAGAATGTATGATTCCTGAAAGAATGGATGCCTTCTGTTGGAGACGAAGAATGTATGATTCCTGAAAGAATGGATGCCTTCTGTTGGAGACGCAATTCAGTCAGTTCATAGGAACATCAGAGAATAAAGCTCAGACAGAAAACAGACCCTGTGGAATGAGGATAAAGAGAAGAGAGCTGATGTAAGCTGAAGGGGGAGGCACATTGAGGGAGACTCAGAATATGCATAGAAGTCAATTATTGTGTCTGAAAGTCACCAAACTCCTGAAAATGTTCAGAGGGAGACTTAAGGAGGCTCCTGTGGAAGGGAGGTGAAGGGCTAAAATGCAGGGCAGACGTTTAAGCAGCTGTCTGGTCCTAGAGAGACAGAGTTTAGAATTCAAGTATCAGAAACTTAGGGCAATTAAAAACAAGGTTTTTTACATACCCTAAGAATAAGGGGGAAAATTCACAATTAATAACAGATAAAAACCATATCACAAACAGCAAAAAGTGATCTAGTGTTACTTTATTAGCCTGCTATGAAAAAAAAAAATCTCTTAGGAGAAAAATAACATCTTCCAAGGCCTCTAAATCTATTTATTCACGATGTCAGAAGTCAAATTAAAATTACTAATGCATGCATAATATTAGAATCAAACAAACTAAGAGAAAAAAGAGTTAAGAGAAGTAGAATGATAAGTGAGTCAGGTTTTATAAATAGCAGGAAGGAAATTTAAAATATGAATATAGGAAAAAATAAAAAAATTGTTAAAGATGAAGAATTTTAAAAGAAAATTCGAATAAAAGACTAAAATTGGTATTTGAGAATTGCAAAACAATATCTGAAATTATGAACTTATTGAGTCGGTTTAATTAAATCTTAGATATTTCAAACAACAGAATTTAAAACAGGTTAGTATAAAATATTGAAATTTAAACACAAAACAAGTTGGGAATAAAAAACACAGCAAAGAATAAAAGATGTGTGGAATATTGTCAACACATGTAATATGTATGTAATTTGAGTGTTAGAAAGAAAGGGTGTACAGAATAAGGCAAAACAATTGTTTGAAAAAGAATACCAGAGAATTTTACAAAATTTATGAAGGACAGAAAACCACAGATTTTATACATTCAGTGAACTCTGAGCAAATTAGTCACACACACACACACCCATGATCAAGTTGTGGAAAATGGCAGAAGTGTTAAATAAATGAATTAACATATAATGTTAGCATAATATAATGTGAAGTATTATATATTTCAAGTAATTATTTGTTGAGGGCAATAAAAACATATAAAGAAATACATATTAAAATTTGGTATAATTAAAAAGCATATGTTCCAGTGTTCATAATAGTAACATAATGGCATTGTATTATGATTATATACTAAAAGAGTATTTTAAAAAATTGCATGAGTAACCAGGGAGTTTGGGGGTTAAAGACATATTGGCTTCCCAAGAGCAACAATAAAACTGATGTCTGTGTTTTCAACAAAATATAGAAGCCAAAAAGACCAGAGAGATTTAGGAGGCAATTCTACAGGTCCTAAAATTGTGCTTGAGGTGTAATAAAATAATTTAATGCACAGAATTGAAAAAATAGAAGCCAGGAAAAAAGCAGAATGACATTATAAGTGCTAAAATTTTTAAAAATGGAACCAATTTTACATAAAACAAGAATTTTATTTCAGAAATCAAAGCATTCACCAGTGAAGTCATATGGGGGAAGATTTTTGAGTACAAATTAAATTTATTTTTCTGATAGATATCAATAAATAAAACTACTAAACATCCGCCAAAACTGACAAAGAATAATAAATCACTAGGGGATATTTTAGATATTTCAGACATTATAAGATAAGCTGGCAAAACTTTATGACCATGAATTTGACAACTTAGATTTTAAAAACAACTGAAAGATAAAACTCATCAAAATAGAGAAGAAATATTTGTTTAATTTTGTATCAGCTAAAGAAGCTGTATGTGCAATTTGCAAAATTTTCCCAAGAAAATTCCAGACCCAGACGGCTTTTTAATGGTGAATTCTTCCAATATGTTAAGGAAGAAATCATGACAAGTTTACACAAACTGTTGCAGAAATAGAGAAATACGGATGACCTGCGGAATCATAGGTCTGTTTTATGTTAAAGTTTTTAGGGCAAAAGTTCAGAAATAAAGTTTTGTATACATTTAATCATTTATGTTTCATCATTGTACCAATGGATTATTTTTAGCCCTTATGATATTTTTTGGATCCTAATTACATTATTCAATAAATTTGTTTTCCTTCTCAATTATGTATTTTCTATGTATTTAATGAGATGTGAATTTCTTTGCCTATGTAATGTATTTTATAAACTTGAAAAAGGCAGTACTAATGACAGGATTCTCTGTAGATTCCAACAATACCAAAAAGTTGACCATAATTTATTAGTCAGTATCCTTGAATTTATATTCATCCAACCTATTATCAGATCACACAGCTGTTTTTAATAAACCCTGTTTTTTCTACTTTACTCAAAGCTGTGATGAGAAACTGTGTAAGTCTATTGAATTTATATCACCTTCCATTCTTTGCAAAGCATAGGTGGTTAGTCTAAGGTGACTCCTGTTAAAGAAACTCATGCTAACTTCCAGTGAACACTGTTTCCTGTCTTGATTCTCAAAGCCTTTCTCTTTAGCAATCAATAAATCTGCCTTTCCCATGAGGTCAATGCTTTATCCTTTCTACTAGTTCATCTAAACTGCTCTATTCCTAGATGATAATGAGGATGGTAGTAATTTAAACTGATTCTCCATTTAAACGGAGAAAGTATTATTTTCTTTACCTTTCATCAACCTATTCATTCTCACTTCTAGTTAAGTCTTTGTCAGACTTCATGATGAATCTAAACCTAATGCTGAATTTTAATGAATTAAGCTCTTCACAGGTGGTTAAGTCTGTTATCACCGGGCAATGCAATTTATCATTGACAATTTCTTTTTCCATCTAGTAAATATTCGCTATATTTGTGTTCTTAAATCAGTTTTCTCACATATAGAAGACTTCATTAGGTTTTTGTGGAGAATTGATGAAATCATACTGCTAAACCTATTGCACAAAACCTGCACACATTAAGATTCAATATACATTAGTTTCTTCACTGTCTGTGAGCCAAAAATTCAAAATATATGTTAAAAAAATAACTGTATTCTAAAAAATAAAGAGTATAACCAGCCTACAGTTTATCAACAAATAATATCCAGTAAAATATACCACTCAAGCTGTTTTTACTCTTATTCCTGTTAATTTAATGTAGTGAAACTGGCTTCACGTCAGCACTTGGGAAAAATATGTCTCAGTGAAATTGGAGTTGACATATAAGATCGCAGCTCTGCTGGATTATGTATGGGTTGTTATTTACTTCCTTGTTAATAGAGGTTTATAAAGTGACAGGTTAAGAAAGAAAACCAGTGTATGAAAAATTCCAAAAGAAAGTTGATAAACCTTTAGTCAGAGCATAATGGTAATCTTCAATCTTTCATAATCTAATAGTAAACTCTTCATCAAAGATGGTAATAATTAGCCAAAAAAAAGAAGAAAGAAAAATTAAGCAAAAAAAAAAAATCCATCTAGTGGGTCCATGAATATAAAGAGTTTGAGAATTTTGTTTGCAAGAGCAGAAGGCGTTGGTTTTGTTTTATGGAATCTTTTATCTAGAGAAACTTATTAAACCTAATCAGCAAAAGTGTTCAAGAAGATTTTTGTGTTAATAGGTATGATTTATCCATTAATACAAAGGGTTTCTTTTCTTTTAATCCATCTACCAGCATTATTTAATAAAGCCTTCTAAATATAAAGAAATGTCACTTTAAAATTCACATAATAGGAGATTTAGTCCATAAATAATACCTTTCATGTAATCTTGTTTCTGAGAATTGTATAATTAAAAGGGACCTGGCCTATCCATCAGGAAACCTGTATTCCAGTACTGAAATAAGACTAGCTGTGTAACAGAGCATGGCCCATAACTTCTCCAGGTCTCAGCTCCCTGACTTTTAAAGTGTGGAGTTTGACTAAATCGCATTTACAGTAATTTATAGGTAAGTATTTTAGTTTACCAAGGTACTCGAACAAGTGTACAAACAGTTTAAACATCTGTATACAGAACACAATGTACCATAATAGAGTTAAATATAGAAGGATCGATTATATACAAAATATACTCATGAATTACAACAACCCACCTCAAGAATCTGTAGTGATCAAAGTATGCACAAATTTTCAGATGCTATGAGGAATTCATGTTTTGTTACATATAGATGAAACATAATGGAGTTAAGCAAAGTATCTATAAGAATGTCATATTTGTTTCCCACTGACTGTTTACATTATAATACATGTATATGAGATATTTATTGGATATATTACACTATCTTCTTAAAATACTGTAAATATCTTTTTAAGAAAAATTATAGTTGTGAAGTACATGAGCTCATGAAGTTAATTTTGGTGGTTTTATATAATACAGGTTAAATGAGAGAATTTGTCTTGTTTATGGAATTAGTTCTGACTCATTACATCATGATGAGTTTCCTCAGGAAACTTAAGTAACAGAGATGCAAGATTATCTAAGGGCACAGATGCATAAAATATTTCTTTCTACATGCATCCCAATTAATTTGAAATTCTGTGCGTCAGATCTTAAAACAGACAAAAATCACTGTTTTTTTAATATGCTATATAAAATAATTTCGCTTTTCTAGTTTTAACACTACTCTTATTTTTTCCCAAATTTTGAAGGATTATAAACTCAATGAAGTGGCAATCCTTACCAAACTGATAGATAAAATATTGCCTACAGTAGCTCTCATATAGAATTTTCCTTCCCTTAGGAGCAATCTAGTTTTAAGATAGAAAAAGTTGGCCAGTTTAACTGGTTAAGTTGACGTACCTTGAACTACATAATCCCCTTTCCATCTCTCTCTTTAATTCCTATGTATAATATTTAGCGTCTTTGTTGATGACATTCTGAATTACATCGCTAGTCTCTATGTGGAATTGGAACAAAGGTCCTACCAGACAGATTCAGCCCTGGCTCTAGTTCATATGTATTCTCACAGAACTTTCTCTAAAGGTTATAGAGAGATGTCTACAATGATAACAGTGGCAGCACTTAATTATATGGATAGGAAAAAATAAAATTCCCCAAATGTAGATTTGCAAGAATAGAATGCATTCAACTTTTTGATATAACATTCAATAACAAATTTGACATTCACTGAGCACAACCTATTTTCTGCTATGAAATATAAGTAGTAAATAATGAATCCAAGAAGAAAAATTTTGCAGAAATGTACATTTTCACAGGCTAACTAATGATGCTGACAAATAATCATTAGCATGATAAAAAGTAATGTTTTATTATTAAATTCTATGAGACACTTGTGTAAAAAATCATTAAATTATCCAAATTATGTTTTATCTCTCCATCCCTTCCCAATGAATTTTGGAATTTTTGAAGAGATATGCTTTCAAAAAATAAGTTGGTAACTGAGACAAGTAAATTTTAGTCTTGGAGTATTAAAGTGGATAAATGTCAATCAAGGTTTACATTTTACTAAATTTTTTGAGACTTGTCTTTTGACGTAATATGTGATCTAGCCTGGAGAATGTTTCATGCATGATTGAGAAGAAGGTGTATTGTTCTGTTGTTGTGTGGAAAGTTCTCTATTTATCTGTTAGGTCCACTTGGTCTGTAGTGCTGCTAAAGTCTAGTGTTTCTTTACGGATATTCTATCTGGCTGTTCTACCCACTTTGAAAGTAGGGTATTTAGCCTCCTACTGTTATTGATTCTATTGCTGTCAATTTCTCCTTTCAGATTTGTTATTTGCTTTATATATTTAGGTGATCTGATTTTGGGTGCATATATATTTAACTATGGGTAAAATAAATATTTTTTACTATTTTATATCCTTAGATTTTGCATAACATCAGTATAAGGGATGTATTCTTCACTTAAAGTATCTTTTTCTTCTTTGGTTGCATATGGATAAATTGATTTTTAAGGTCAAAAGCAATAAACTATCATGAAATTTGTATGTTTCAACATAATATAAAAATGAAATGGCTGCACATTGACTTTCCTGGTTCCCTTTGGGGAAAATGGCATACATTCACAATATGACACTAGAAGAAAGTGACATTTTAATTTTTTCACACAGAGTAAAATCCACTGAAAATAAGATCAAACCCATGCCTATTTATCAAAGCAACTTTTATTGTTAACCAATTGATTATTACAAATAGTTGCACTATTCCATCCCTATTACCTTCCACAATGTAAGCTAAAAGATAAGAAGCAAGACAATCAACAAATAAAACTTGCTCTAAAAAAAAAAAGAGTAATTAGAAGGCAAGAGAAAAGAAACTCTCAAGACTTAAATAGAAACCAATATTTTTTTCAAGACTGAGACACATGACAATTCATTCTATAGGTTGGTTGAGACTTGCTGCAAAGTTGCAGCAGCAAAGGTTGTAGAGGGATAAACAACATTGTTTCTGGTTCATCAGATCACGATAAGTTTCCTCAGGAAATATAAATAACAGAGATGCAAGATCATCTAAGGGTACCAGTGAATAAAGTATTTGTCCTCACATATATTCCAATTAATTTAAAAATATGTGCTTGAGACATGCAGCATATAGAAAACACTTTTTAAATATACTACATAAACATTATTTTGCTTTTCTAGTTTTAAAACTATTCCATATTTTTCCAAATTTTGAAGAATTTAAACAGTAATAGTAACATGAAAACCTGTGAAACCTCCAGAGGCTTTGTAATTCACTAGGTTAGGCTGAAATATTGAGTAGTTTCACGAAAAAGTAAATGATTCTGGTGAATTATGAGGTCAGAAATGTCTTTTAATTCATTTTATACACCACTACTGCAACTTGCTTTAGATTCCTGACTGGTCTCCTTTAAGAAATGAACTTTGCTATTTTCACTTTCTGTACAGTATTTAGATATAATGAAAAGAAAATTTAAAAGGGAGTAAAACAAGCTACATCTTACTAACACCTTTAAAAACCTCAGCAACAGCATCTTCCAGTAATATCAATTCAGGCTCTGGTAATGTGACAAGGGAGAGATTTGTGTGTAAGAAATAACAGTTTATTTTTAGATGTAAACAATTCATTACTATAGTAAATGGCATGAAAATGGACAACTTTTTATTTATTTTACTTTACTCCATCACCATATAACGACATTTTCTATTGCACACTGAGGGTAAATAACTATTTTAAATAATTCCAAAAGCTCCAAATGACATATCTTCTCAAATTCCTCCAAGCTTTCCAAAAGTAAATAGAGACTATGCTTACCTTTTGCATTTTAGAGAATTATATAACTAATATAATACCTTGACGTGAACTTGACAAGCAGAGCAAATTCTCAAGCTATTGAATGAAAACATCTTTTATGTTTTCGTTATCATTACATCAGTCCTAGGTGAACATTTCTTCCACTTCTTTTCCCTCCTTCCTTTTGTCCCCCTCAACAAATAGAAGGATAATTCTATACTCTAATAATATTTCCACTAAAGACATATTAAGAAACATAGATGCAGCAAGCCTTCAAAATATGGTCATAATTTTTATATTTTCTTCTCTACCACCCTGATCCAGGGATATTATACTTCATTTATTAAGGACATGTATTTTTTAATAACATAGTTAAACTGCGTAATGGGATGTTCAGTTTCATGCATAAATATAATCTCAGAAAACCTTGTCAATTGGAATGTCAGAAAATGATGTTTCCCTAAGGCTACTGTGAGCATGATTTTAAATGGAGCATGACAACAGCCCAAATGCGTAGTACTGAGAGCTCTCAATAAGAATTCATCATTTAAAGATTAATATGTCAATAGAGGAATAGTGTCATTTAAATAGGGGTTATTTAATTAGAAAGCAAAGGCATAGGTAACAAGCTCAAGGTTTAATTTCCCAGAGGGGTATTTATTTGCATGTTTTGCTTCCAATGCTATCCTATCGCCGTATACAATTGTATAGATTTTAATCTGAACTTTTAGAGATTTTATTGGATGATAAAACAGTGCTGGAAATTTCCAGAAAACTCTACTGAAGATTTCATATTCAGGATAGAAATGAATTTGGTAGCAGACATGAGAGTTTAACCTGAGATTGGAACAATATGTTTATGAATTAAATATGATGTCCAGGGAGATGGGTAAAGTATTTTATGTCTTTCATATGTAATTCACTGGTTTCCAAGGTTGCCAGGTAAACTGCATTGGGTACAGCAAGTTGATACGTGGAAATATTAGATGAATACATTTGATGTTGGGGCAGGGAAGAACAGAGAAGGAGAGGGGGAGAGAGGAAGGGAAGGACGAAGGAAGGGAGGAAAAAAGACAGAGAGAGAAAGGGAGAATGAATAAATGTTGGGAAAGGCATCAAACATACCTTAATGCTCTAATCCTTAGGAACCTAGGCAAAAGATTTGAACATGGAACCAAAGTCACTGCTAATAGAACCCAGGTCATTTAAAAGTGGAGTAAATCCACAACGCTCTATTACTTTTATCATTAATTCAAAATTAACCTAATTTATTTATGGCTTGCAGAGCCCAGATTGAATGGGTATGAATCCACCAGAGGTGTTATTCTCTAAATAATCCCAAAGGAGAAAATTCAAAATATATACACACTAGCATGTTACAATCAGTTTTTATCAGAATAATATATATTTGATAAAAATTTATCACTTCAGAATTGCAACTATTATGACAGGTTTAAACATATATTTTAAATTTCTGACAACTTGATTTCTTTTACTTAACTCTATAGGCCTTGAAAATTTTTGTAAAATCTTTGAGTAATAACTATTCTGTCTTTCTATAAGGATAAGAAATTTTAACCTCATTGAGAGTGTAATATTTATTAATATTAATCATCTTTGTTAAGCAATGGTATAATGAAAACTAAAATTATTATTTACTTTATCTTATTATTATGTAGACCACTAAACCAGAAAAGATTTAGTATTTGTCTATTAAAATAAAATTCAACTCAACAAAAATATTAGCAAATCTAATCCAAAAAAATCAATTAAGGATTATACAATGTGACCAAGTCAGATTTATCAATAAACTGAAAAAGAAAAATTATATCAATAGATGTAGAAAAAAACATTAGACAAAATCCATACCACATTCATGATAAAAATACTTTCAACTTAATAGAAACTGTCTACAAAAATCCTACAATTAACATCATACTTGATGATGAGAAACTCAGCTTTCCCACTAAGATCAGATACAAGGCAAGGATGTCTTCTTTCACCACTCCTATTCAACATCATAATGGAAGTCCTTGCTAATGCAGTAAGGCAGAAAAAAAGGAGAAAAGATATAGACAGGGATGGCAGAAAGAAAACTGCCTTTGTTTGTAGATGACATGATTGTCTATGCAGAAAATCCAAAATAATCAACGAAAAATTCCTGGAACGAATAAGTGATTATAGCAAGATTGCAGAATGCAAGGTGAATATACAAAAAACACAATTGTTTTCCTATATAACAGCAACGAAAAAATTAAATTTCAAATTAAGAACACAATACCATTTGCATTAGCATGCAAAAGCAATGAAATGCTTGGATTTAAATCTAACAAAGTCTATACAAGATCTACATAAAGAAAACTACGAAACTCTGATGAACTAAAGCAAAGAAAAACTAAATAAATGAAGAGATTTTCAATGTTCATGGATAGGAAAACTCAATATTGTCAAATGTCACTTCTTCCTAACTTTATAGATTCAATGCAATCCCAATCAAAATCCCAGAAAATTATTTTATGAACATTAACAAACTGATTCTAAACTTTATGTGGCAAGGCAAAAATCACAGCATAGCCAACACAACATTGAGGAGGAAGAACAAAATTGGAGGACTAATACTACACAACTTCAAGGCTTACTATAAAGCTACTACAGAAATCAAGATGTTGTGGTATTGGTGAAATAATACACAGATAGATCAATGGAACAAAATAGAGAGCCCAGAAATAGATCCACATAAACATAGTCAACTGATTTTTTGACAAAGGAGCAAAGGTAATACAATGGAACAAAAAGTGTCTTTTCAACAAATGGTGCTGGAACAACTGGATATCCACATGCAGAAAAAAAAATATAAATCTATATATAGACCTTACACCCTTCACAAAACCTAACTCAAAATGGTTCATAGACTTACATGTAAAATGCAGAACTAAAATATATACTCCCAGACAATAACATAGGAGAAAACATAGATGACCTTGAGTAAGATTATGTCTTGTTAGATACAACATTGAAGACACAATCCATGAAAGAAATAATGATAATCCAGACTAAATTAACATTAAAGCCTTCTGCTCTGCAAAAAACATCATCAACAGAATGATAAGACAAGCCACAGACTGGGAGAAAATATTTACAAAAGACACAACTGATAAAGGACTGCTATCCAAAATAAACAAAGATCTCTTAAAACTCAGCAATAAGAAAATAAATAACCTAACTAAAAAATGAGTCAAAGACCCTAACAGATTCCTTATTAAAAAAGATATAGAGATGGAAAATAAGCATTTGAAAACATGCTCCACATCATGTATCATCAGGTGAAGCAAATTTAAACAAGAATGAGATACAACTACACAACTATTAGGATGGCTAAAACCCAAAACATTGACAATACCAAATGCTGATGAGCATGTGGTGTAAAAGGAAATTTTACTCATTGCTGGTGGAAATGCAAAATGGTACAGCCACTTTGTAAGACAGCTTATCAGTTTCTTAAAGCTAAATATACTCTTTGCATTTGATCCAGCAATCACACTTCTTGGTATTTGCTCAAAGGAGTTGAAAACTTGTGTCCACACAAAAACCTGCATGTGGATGTTTATAGAAGCTTTATTTATAATTGCCGAAACTGTGAAGCAACCAAGATGTCCTTCAAGAGGTGAATTGATAAATAAAATGTAGCACATCCAGGAAAGGAAATACTATTTAGCACTAAAAATAAATGAGTTATCAAACCATAACAAGACATGAAAATCTTAAAAAGATATTGCTAAGTGAAAGAAACCAATCTGAAAAGACTACATATTGTATGATTTCAACTATGTGACATTTTGTAAAAGGTAAAACTATGGAGGCAATAAAAAAATCAGTGGCAGTCAGGGGTGAAGCTGAGGAGAGATGGATAAGCAGAGCACGAAGTATTTTTAGGGCAGTGAAAATACTCTGTATAATTATGGTTATATTTCATTATACGTTTGTCTAAATCCATAGAATACATTTCATCAAAAGTGAACCCTATGGTAAACTTTATGGACTTTGGGTGATTTTGATGTGTCAATGCAGGTACATCCTTGGTAAAAAATGTGTCATTTGGCTAAGTGATGTTGATAAGGGGTAAAGTTATATGTGTTTGGGTACAGATGGTATAAAGGAAATCTCTGTATCTCCCTCCCTATTTTTTGTAAACCTAAAACTGCTCTACAAAAAAAATAAAGTCTTAAAAATAATAAATCAACAAATAAACAGATAAAAAAATTCAAGCTTACTTTGGTTTCTATAAAAATATTTCTTCTCACTTTGTTTCATGAGTTGAGTTTTTAGTACTTTTATAACAGGAACAAAAGACTCTATTCAGAAGTGATGTAGGGGGTTCCTTCTCATCGTGTCTGTTTTCTTGTCATGGTTCACAAGTTCTCAGACATAGAGCTGTTGCTCTTTTAAACCACATCCCATATTTTTTTATCTTTTATCTCTATTTTACAACCATACACTTACTCCCTTCATATCCATCTTTCTTCTCTCTCAGTATCCTCAAGCATTCCTTCTTCTCTTGCTTGAAACTTTTACTCACTAACTAAACGTGCACTATCTACCCATTCTTCAGATCCTCGGTTCAATATCACTTCTAATAAAGATCTTCTCTGACTCTAAAAAATAGATTAACACACTCTATTATGACTTCTTATATCTCCATATAAATCACTTTTACTATCTTATATTTGCTCTGTTTTTCCCAGCCATTTGCCCATATGTTTCACCAGGAAAGAGATTTTGTCTTACTACCAAGTATTTCTCCATGCTTGGTACAGTTCCTGGCACCGAATGGATACTCAATATGGGTTAAATAAGCTAATAAATTATCATGTATGTATTCATTTGCAAAATCCTTAGGTAAGCACTTGCAGGCATTACATTTCTAAATGCATATGCTTCTGGCCTGGAAGCACAAGTAGGTATGCTTTGCTATGAACCTTAAAAATATTGTAAAGAAAATCGTAGGCCTTATAACTAATTTTTTTCTTACAAATACTACTTAGTATAAAAAAAGTATCTTTTAAAGATAAAAAAATCACAAAATTTTATTTTAAGACGATGATATCTCAACCATGTATTTGTTTGCAAAAGCTATCAAGATATTAATTTTATAATTATAAAGTCATTCCTCATTACATTTACTGTCCTTTTTTATATTACACATAATCTCATTATTTTTTGGTGATCCATTTTTCTTAATATTTATTCCAAAAATGATGCTTTTTTTAAGTTAAGCCCAGTTTTCAAGGTCAATTTTAATAACCATATTTCTCTACTGTGCTTAAATAAATAAAATTATCCTATAAATTTTTCTAAACAAAAGACTAAGATCTATGGAATATAATTGAAAAGAGTAGCTAGTACAACGTAATGTAAATTAAGCTTTGGAATATTTACTAGTTCTGTTTTTTTAATTTTATGCTATATGTTTAATACATTTTCTACATTCTTAAGTTGAGCATATATTTTTTAAATTGACTTACTTGTTATTGAGGTATAATTAACATATAACATTATATTAGTTTCAGGTGAACAAAATAATGACTCAATGTTTGCATATATTTGGAAATGATCACCACACAAAGTCTAGTAACATCCATCACTACACAGTTAGAAACTTTTTTTCTTGTGATGAGAAACTTTAAGATCTACTCTCTTAGCAACACGATGTATGTATATAACATCACCTCCCCATGACTTGTTTATTTTATACCTGTAAGACTGTACCTTTTGACCCCTTTCACCCAGTTTGCTCACCCCCTGACCCCTATCTCTGGCAACTACCAATCTCTTCTCTGTATCTATGATGATCTTTTTTTTTAGATTCTACATACAAGTGAATCACAATTGACACTTGACCATTACTTTAATCTCCATTTGCCCCCTAAAATTAAAGGTCGTTTGAAATTTATACATATCCAGACTTTGGGCTTTTTATTACCAACAAAAAATACTGCATAGATATCTCCATATGCACAAAAACAAAAACTGTAGTTTAGGTGAAAACCAACAATCTATAAAAAATTATCCAAACATGGAAGGACAACAAAAAAATATAAAATACTTTCTAAATGACTAGATGGGAAAATTTAAAGGACATAGTAAATACGGAGATTTCAAATACCAATTTTCCAAATTTCACTTTTAGTTTAATATAAGATTTTAAAAGATTGTTATCAAATTACATATTTGAAAGGAAAATAAATATAGTTAGTGTCAATAGAAGTTTCAAAGTTTAAAAACAATTCAGTATTTTGACATCCAATTTTGTTCTGTATGTAATTAAGATAACTTTTAAAAATTAACTTTTCTGTATGACATGTTTTGATATAGCTAAACTAACCTGATTGCTTATATATATATGCTTAAATGTATCCCTCTGGAGTGATTTCCAATTCCGTTCATAATAAGAGCATCTGGTAGCAGATCCACTCTCCTTTGGTAAAAAAAAAATTCTAAAACTGGAACAATATATAAAGTAATTCATTTCAGATGTTGGAAAAAGAAGGTAGAGCTATGATCCTTGAGAGAAGAGAGGTACATGAGGTAAACTCCACAATCACCTCCACGTCATGCCTGAGCATGATTTAAAACCTACAGCATGGGCAAATGAATCGTACACAGAGAGTGGTAATATAACTGTACATAGAAAATGGTGATGGGAATTCAAGGGTGCTGCTGGTAGAATGGCTGTAATGTTGAGGGTTTATGGATTCCCTACAGGTATTTGTCTGAATTATAAGTTGTGTGTTTATATGGCATGATTCCAGTAAGTACAAGTCACTGGGGAGAGCAGAGATGAAGTAAAGTTTTGTTAGACCTACAATCCTGGGAAGAGAATGAATCTTAAAGCCAAAATAGAGGAGAGATTGGCATGTTCAGCAGAGAGATGGACGATATAAAATGGTTATATTTTAAATATATAAAACTACTAGAGCTGTGGTTCTCAACTGGGAAGGATTTTGCCCCTCACTTCCCAGTGGTATTTGGCAATGTCTGGAGATATTTTTGGTTGTAACAACTTAGAAAATGCTCTTAGCATCCAATGAATAGAGGGCAGGGATGCTGCCAAATATTCTATAATGTACGGGAATATATCTCACAACAAAGAATTAACTGGCCCCAAACGTCAATAGTGCTGAGGTTAAGAAACCTGGCCTAGAGGAAAACACAACAACAACAACAAAACAAATCTAAAATGCCTGAGAGAAAATTACGTGGGATGGGATTTACAGCAGTTTAGACAATGCAGAAGAAAAGTTCAGTGAATTCAAAGACATAGCAAAACAAAGTATCCAAAATTAAACATGGAGAAAAAATGAACAAAAAAGTAAACAAAGCATCAGTGAGCTATAGGACAACTTCTAATAGCCTATTATTGGTATAAATGGAGTAAGCGAAGGAGAAAGAGGGGGTAGAAAAACATTTGAAAAAGTAGTAGGTGAACATTATCCAAATATGATGAAAAGTATGAATCGTAAATCCAAGAATACCAGAAAACTTAAGCACAAGAACCCTAGAGAAAACTATATCAAAATTATACCATAATTTTCTTAAATTTTTTTTTTCAAAGATTGGCATCTGAGCTAACAACTGTTGCCAATTTTCTTTTTTATTTTTCCTGCTTTTTCCCCCAAACATCCCCAATACATAATTGCATATTTTAGTTGTGGGTCCCTCTAGTTGTGGCATGTGGGATGCCACCTCGGCATGGCCCGATGAGCAGTACCATGTCCGCACCCAGGATCTAAACAGGTGAAACCCTGGACTGCCAAAGCAGAGTGCGTGAACTTAACCACTCAGCCATGGGGCTGGCCCCTAATTTGCTTAAATACTAACAAGAAATATTAAAAGCAGCAAGATAAAAAGGATACATTATGCACAAAGGAAAAAGGTTACAGTTTAACACCAGATTATTCATCGGAAACAAAGCAAACAAAGACAGTAGAGCAATACCATTAAAGATATGGAAAAAAATAGTTAGCCTGGGATTCAGCAAAAGCGCTTTCAAAAATGAAGATGATGGACAAGATGAAATAAACTCTCTCTCTGCTCCTCCCAAGTACAACTATAAGCCCTGGAAACAATGCAAATGCAAGCAATGAAGACTTTGGCAGGTGGAAAGAGGAAAAGTTGCTTAGGGATCCTGGAATAGAGAAACAACTTAATAGCAGAGAGTTTTACAAGCGCCCATCCAATAACAGAAGGCAGCTTAGGTAGGCTTCTCCAGGAAATGCATCCTCTGACCACCCGTTGAACAAAAGAAGGTGGCCCAGGTAGTTTTATTCCTCCCAGGATTGAATAGGAGTGCTGGCAACAACACTTGGTGGGTCCAGCAGTTTTGGCAAGGGGGTCAAGTGGAAGTCCCATTAACTATAAGTGGTCAAAGAAAGAGCTTTGTTCTCCCTCAGGGCCCAATGATCCTTTCCTTTACCTTAAGATACCAGGCATCTGGGGGACACAGGTAAGGAGAGTCACCCCAGAACATGTGTCCAGCCTTGAAAGCCTCTTTTTCTCTATGGGTTTGGGACACTTTTCCTAGACACATCAGGTGTTTCTTTTTGAAAAGATAAATAAAATGACAAATCTTTCTCTACATTTACCAAAAGAAAGAGTGAGAAAGAGAGAGAGAGAGAAAGTTCTCAAATAAATAAAAGTAAAAATGAAAGAGGAAAGATTACAACTGATACCACAAAAATACAAAAGACTTAAGAGACTACTATGAATATAATTAGCAACAAATTAGCCAACCCAGAAGAAATGGATACATTCCTAGAAATAAACAACCTGCCCAGTGCAAAAGAAAATGCTAACAGATCAATAACAAATAAGGAGATTGAAACTGTAATCAAAAAGTCCCAATACAGAAAAGCCCAGGACCAGATGGCTTCACTGGTGAATTCTACCAAACATTTAAGGAAAAATTAACGCTAATTCTTCTCAAACTCTTCCAAAAAAATTGAAGAGGAGAGGACATTCCCAAATTCACTTCGTGAGGTCAGCATTGCCCTCATACCAAAGCCATAAAATAATACCAGAAGAAAAGAAAACTATGAGCCAATAACCTTGATGAATATAGACACAAAAATTCTCAATAAAATATTAGCAACTCAAATTCAATAGCACATTAAACATCTCGTACACCTTGACCAAGTGGGATTTATCCCTGGAGTGCAAAGATGGTTCAACAAATATAAACCAATAAATGTGATACGTGACATTAATATAACGAAAGGCAAAAATCATACGATCATTTCAACAGATGCAGAAAAAGCATCTGATAAAATTCACCATCCATTCAAGACAAAAACTCTCATCAAATTGAGTATATCAGGAACTTACCTCAACACAATAAGGGCCATTTATGAGTGACTCACAAATAACATCATACTCACTGATGAAAGTTTGAAATCTTTCCACGATCAGGAACAAGAAAAGGGTGCTCACTTTCACCATTGCTATTCAACATAGTACAGGAAGTCCTAGCCAGAGCAATTAGGCAAAAAAAGAAATAAAGTCATCCAAATTGGAAAGGAAGAAATAAAATTGCCTTTGTTGATGACATGATCTTGTATATAGAAAATCCAAAAGACTCCACCTAAAATCTGTTAGACCTAATAAATGACTTCAGTGAAGTATAGAATACAAAATTCAACATATAAAAATCATTTTTATATACTATCATTGCATTTTTATACACTATCCATTCTCTGAAAAAGAAATCAAGATAATTCCATTTACAGTAGCATCAAAAACAATAAAATGCTTAGGAATAAATTTAACCAAGGAAGTAAAAGTTCTGTATATAAAAACTATAAGATATTGATGAATAATAATGAAGAAGATACAAATAACTGGAAAGATACTCCATGTTCATGATCCAAAGAATGAATATTGTTAATATGTCCATACCAACCAAAGCCATCTATAGGTTCAATGAAATCCCTATCAAAATTTCAGTGGCATTTTTCAGAGAAATGGAAAACAATCCTAAAAATCATATGGAATCACAAAACACTCCATATAGCCAAAGCAATCTTGAGAAAGGACATAACTTGAGACATCCCTGCTTCCTGATTTCCAACTATATTACAAATCTATAGTAATCAAAACGGTAAGATACAGACATAAAAACAGAAACATTGACCAATGGAACAGAATTGAGAGCTCAGAAGTAAACCCATGCATATATGGTAAACTAATATATGATGACATGGGAGCCAAGAAAACTCAATAGTTAAAGGATAGTCTTTTCAATAAATGGTGCTGGGAAAACTGCATATTCACATCGAGAGGAGAGAAATTGGACCCCTATCTTACATCATACACAAAAATCAACCAAAATGTATTGAAGACAAACACAACACTTGAAACCATGAAATTCCTAGCAGAAAAACATAAAAGACTTCCTTAACATTGGTCTTGCCAACGATTTTTTTTGGGTGTAACACCTAAAATACAAGCAACAAAAGCAAAAATCAACAAATGAGACTACATCAAACTAAACAGCTTCTACACAGGAAAAAAAACAATGAACAATATGAAAAGGCAGCCTACGGAATGGGAGAAAATATTTGCAAACCATGTATCTGATAAGGGGTTAACATCCACAATATGTAAAGAACTCATACAACTCAACAGCAAAAAAACCCCAAACAATCTGATCAAAAAATGGGCAGAGGATTTGAATAAATATTTTTCCAAAGGAAACATACAAGTGGTCAACAAGAACATGAAAAGATACTCAACATCACTAATCATCAGGGAAACGCCTTATTCCCATTAAATGAAAACAATAATAAGACATCACCTCAAGCCTGTCAGAATGGCTATCATCAAAAAAACTAGATACATTCTGGTGAGGATCTTACGAAAAGAGAACCCTCTTGCACTATCGGTGGAATGTAAATTGGTACAGCCACTATGGAAAACAGTACGGAAGTTCCTCACAAAGCTAAAAATAGAACTAACATATGATGCAGCAATCCCACTTCTGGATGTATATCCGAAGGAGAAGAAATCACTGTCTCAAAGAGATGGCTGCATTCCCATGTTCATTGCAGCATTATTCACAAGAGCTAGTACATACCAACAGCTTAAGTGTACATCAGTGGATGAATGCGTACAGAAAATGTGGTGTATACATACAATGGGATATTATTCAGACACACAAAAAAAGGAAATTTGTCATTTGCAACAGCGTGGATGGACCTTGAGGACGTTATGCTAATTGAAATAAGTCAGACAGAGAAAGATAAATACTGTATGATATCACTTGTATGTGGAATGTGAAAATGTCAAACTCATAGAACAAAGAGTAGAATGGTGGTTGACAGGGCCTGAGGGATGGGGGAAATGGATAGATGTTTCAAAGGGTACAAACTTTCAGTTATAAGATGAATAAACTCTGGGGATCTAAAGTACAGCATGATGACTATAGTTAAATAGTTTGTACTGTACACTTGAAAGTTGCTATGAGAGCAGAGCATCAAGATTCTCAGCATAAAACAACAACAACAATATGGTAATTGTGAGGTGACAAATGTATTCACTAACCTTACTGTGGTAAATATTTTGCAATATATATGTGTATCAAATCGTCACACTGTATACCTTAAAATTACACAGTTGTATGTCAATTATATCTCAATAAACCTGGAAAATAAATTTTAAAAATAAAACAGCAACTTGAGGGATCCTTATAGTGATGGAACTATTGTTCCTGTGGTGGTAGATACACAACCCCACATATGAAATAAAATTGTATAGTACTAAATACACACACATAAAAGAAGATATGTACAACTAGAAGAAGCTGAGTAAGACTGGTGGAATACAACAATTTCAACTTCCTGGTTATGACGTATTATAGTTCTGCAAGATGTTGTCATCGGGAGAATCTGGATAAAGGATACACCGAATCTCTTTGAATTATTTCTTGTGATTGCATGTGAGTCTACAATTATCTCAAAATAAAAACTTTAGTTAAAAGAAAAGAGCACAAACCACCAAAAAAGGGGGAAAAAGGCAAAATAAAAATGTTTTCAGACATCCAGAAGCTGAAAGAATTGATCACCAGCGGAACTGCAGTGCAAAAAATGTTACAGGAATTCGTTCAGGTATAAGGACGATGACACCAGATGGAATGTAGAGCTACGCGAGGAATGAAGAGCATCAGAAATGGTACATGTGTGTGTCACTCATGCAGCTTATGTTCCAAGAGCATTTTCACATTTTCTCTACCTTTCTTCTTTAACTTACATGAAGTTTAAGATTTCTTAATTTTTATCTTTATGGTACAGGATTGGAATTTGGAATTTGAATAAAGAACCTGAATTAAAATCATGGCTCTATGACTCAGTAGCCTCATGACCTCCAGCAAGTAATATTTTTCAAATATCATTTTTCTATCTAGACTAGGGGTGTCAATACTGTTCTGGCATTATTAGCCGTGGGGATGAGGTAATATATGTCAAAACAGCTAGCACATTGTCAGACCCGTAATAGCTAATCCTTAAATATTGACTCACATTTCTTTCCTGTCCAAGATTTTGTCTTCCTAATATTGCCCCTACATAATCATGTTATTACTGAGTTGAATATTTTACTTAAAAACAACAACTGGGCCAGCCTAGTGGCTCAGTGGTTAAGTCTGCACGTTCTGCTTCAGCAACCCAGGGTTCGCCAGTTCGGATCCCTGGTCTGAACTTATGCACCACTTATCAAACCATGCTGTGGCAGGAGTCCCACCTATGAAATAGTGGAAGATGGGCATGGATGTTAGCTCAAGGCCAATCTTCCCCAGCAAAAAGAGGAGGATTGGCGGCAGATGTTAGCTCAGGGTTAATCTTCCTCAAAAAAAACCCAAACCTTATTTCAATTGTCATCAAGTTTTCTAGCGTTAATTAACATTTAGGTGAGATTCTTCATCTTCTCTCTCATAATTTTCAATAAAATTTATTTCTGAGTTTACAGAATATGTTTACCAATTATAAATATATTATTTTCTTGAAGCATCTCTACAGTGGTTTTTTTGTTGTTGTTGGCTTGTGTTTTCATTTCTTTGCTGTCACCAATTTAGGACAACTCACATTGTTGTGTTGAGAGGCAGGGCATTTTACTAGGGACTAGGGAAAAAGGGTCAACAATTTCTTTAATTTTTCAGCAATTCTTTCATTTCTTTAAAGCCCCATAAATAGAAGGATTATGAGACCAGAAAAGTTTACATTTTGTCCATCTTCACAGATTTAAAAAGGACAATTTGCTGCTGCTGATGGCTGTATCGGCCACCGCCCTGAAGAATTTTTGAGTTAGGTAGAAATTATACTACCAAGATTCTAGATTTATTATCATTTTGGAGGTAATATTTTTTATTCAGGTCAGATTATAGTATACACAAATGTTAACTTTAAAATTCTGTTAAATAATTCCCTGAGCACTTAAAATCCAATTATACAAATATTTATTAAACATCGACGTTATGCCATATACCATGCTTGGTATTGCTATATAATTTATGTAAGATTCTTAAGTTCCCAGCCCTCAGGCAGCCCAAGGTCTCAGGCTGTTTGCATCCATGCTTGCTTCTTCTAAGAAATATATTTCTATTTAAGTGTCCATTTAATTTAAATAATTTTTGTTATGCTGCTAGAGTACTTGGAACTTCCCCTTACCCCCAAAAAAGTAGTAAAAGAGAACCGGCTGGTCTGATTAATAGCGAAAAGGAGAAATGGACTTACCAGTATCATGTGTTCATGCAGGTCTTATAAGAATTACATTGTAATCAAAGATATACTGTTTATTGAAGCAGGTATTTATCCGCCAAGATAAAATATGCTAAATATGAATTCATCAGAATTCAAGTAGTTAAATGCATTTAGTTTGTGCTCATTTTTGCTTTTATCTCCTGGTAGCTTATAACTCCTCAGTTAATCAGCAATAGTAGGAGAAAATGTAAATTAAAAAGAGACTAATATCATAATTTATTTAATAGCATGCCTTTTTCTCAACTTGAAGTTGTTAAAACCAACACCCAGATTTCATTTGAATCAACAGTGGAATTTCTTGCCATCTTTAGATCTACTTTTAGCCTCAGCCCAGCTGTAGCAAAAGCATCTAATCTTTTAGAAAAATCAATAAGACTCAGTCCTTTTGCATGATTTTTTAAAGAGAGTATTTTTATTCCTGTAAGATAATTAAAACTTAGCAAACATTTTATCAACAGTCATCCAAAATAACAATTTAAGAAGGAGTAAATAATGTCTTTCGTCTGATTTATATTTTTGAGTTTTTTAAAATGTTATTTGTAAAGCCCTTTCATAACTCAGTAATGTGTAGATTGCATTTCCTTTTGAGTCATATAGCTTTTCTTCATAAAATTTTGAACAAAAATCTATATTTATATCCTATATAATCTCCTTTGTAAGCACATAATTGCTAACAATGTATAAACAAGTATAACATCAATAATGAAGAAATACACTTACATTCAATATATTTCCTTCTATGAGGTCATAGTTCTCCAAAAGATTTTAGTTCATTGACATATCACATCCTAAATATACAGAAAGGAGATTATGTACGCATGAATGTTAGCCAAAATTCTCTCCAAATATGTATCATCAATCTGACCATTCATCTACGTCTTAAAGAATTTTATGGACTACATTGAGATATCCTAAAATATCCTATTGGATATCTTAAGCAATATGCAAATCATATAGAAGGGAAAATACTTTAAAGTTATACACAATCTCCTTATGCTGATAACCTGATATTGAATGAAAATTATCAGCATGTGAAATCGTTTTGAATTTCCGATGGCAATAATGTTGATCTATGCTTGTCCAAAGGAAAGGTAAAATAGACACCTCCTGAGCGTTTTCCTTTACTTCTCATCTCAAAGATACAATTAATTACTTACTACGTCAAAGTTATACAACACCATTAGAAATATTGACCTTAATGTACTATAAATAAATACTTTCCAAATGTATCAACTAAACAGAATTTTAGATGAAACACAGTTAAGGATTTTAAATTTTTTAACTTTAATACGCTTATTAATTAAGGAGAATTTAGACTGGTACTATTTATCTATCCCCATTCTTTAGTTCATTTAATTTTTAAGTCCTGAAAACTTTCACTAGAAACAAGATTGTTGCTCTCTACTTCTTGCCTTGCTATTTTAGATGGTAGGTAAGATAAACACAAAGGTGTGTTAGGTTTTTATTTATGGTTTAGAAAACAGTAAGATGGTGAAAGATTTTGATATAAATCTTCAGGCTAAGCTCTCAATAATCAAAGCTCCATAGTTTTGTTGACATAATATCTACAAACATAATTTTTGTCTAAGAAACTGTGTTTGTCCAAGGAATCAAGAACAGGAGAAGTACTGATCATATTGAAGAAGGAAAAGGAGAGTACATTGTGAGATACATGTGAAATATTTTATTTTTTTGAAAAATGGTTAATTAGAATCTAAGTAACAAACCTCAACATGTGTCCTACTGTTGCCACATTAGAACATTAATTCATGATGAGATCTGTGTCCTCACATACATCTTTTGTACTCTAAGCGGAAAATTATGCATTGTATTTATACATATAGAGTGGCTTTCCTTGAAATAGAAGAAATAACTTAAAGTTTGTGCATATGTATGTATGTGAATGTGTATATGTATGCATATACACACATATACACATATGCACTCATAAGTGGGTGTGTTTATTTCTGTCCTTCAAAATTTGTAGTGAGAATTGTGTCAGGAAAAAATAAATTTTACATTATTTTCATTTTTCCTACTTAGAAAACTGAAACAAAATAAAAAATCTTCACATGCGAACCATCTAGTATAGATTCACATGTGCTCCTCATCTACACAGTGATATAAGACTTGGAAAGCTAAAATATCAGAGCATCTTTACCTACTGGCAATCAGTAAAATTATAATAAAAGCCAAAATGATACTAAAACATAGGCATTCATTATAAATACATTCTTTCTTTAAAATAATATATATTTTGCATGTGTGTCTCATAAGAAGTTGAAGGGAGTCATCCTGGAATAATATCTCTGCATATCATAAATTGGCATTTTCCCTTTTTCTTAGATATGTCCTCTGTAAATTATCTTTATCATATGATTACATCAAATTCACAAAGATTCTATCTTTTCTTCAAAAAAAGAATATATTTAACTGAGCTTCATCAAAGGTCAAGATAGAAATCTCATTTACACATACTTGTAAAAAATATAATGTTATGTCATAAAACACATTATAAAATTGTATAGAACTAAATGCATGCATGCACACATACACACATGACTGCAGTTGATACTGGTGAAATCTAAATAAGGTGAGTGGGTTGTATCGATGTGAATTTCCTAATTGTGATGTTGGACTTTTGTTATGCAAGATCTTGCAATTGGGAAAAATTGAGTGAAAACTGTAGCATATCTCTCTGTATCATTCCATACACCTGTGTGTGAATCTACAATTATCTCAAAATAGAAATTAAAAGTCATATTTATATATAAAAGATATATATATAAAATTAAAAGTTAAAAATTTCTTTATGTAAGATATATACAAGATATGACATAGATAACAGATATTGCAAAAAGCCCTCTACACTGTCAAACAAACTTTTATCCAATCCATCTGGTAAACATATTCCTTTCCTAATTCTAAAATGAGCTACATTAGGTTATGAAATAAGAAAGCATTTATTTGCTTTAAACTGGAATTCATCATCTGCATTTTTACTGAAATCTGAAGAAGCACCAACAGTGATTCTAGTTCATTCTGAACTCCCTAAGACCTGAAGCCATTTGTTCCAAAGGTACTGGGAGGAGATTCAAAATGAATTTGTCAGGCTTGAAGTCATATATAATTTTGAGAATGATTATGTCGAGCCACAATAGAATCCATTTCATATTAATATTAACGCTCTTTTTCTGTTTTTCACACGTAGTCAGTTAAAGATCTTCTGGACTAATTCTAGTTCCAAGTCACTGAAAGGTACTACACTGATTCTCTAGTTATATGATCATTTCACCTTTTAAGCTTATTCATTTTCTTTCAAATAAAGCTTTATTTTCCCCTGGGTTAAACACAGCATTTCTTTCTTTTATTTTTCTGTTCTTGAAGTTCTGTGAGTCCCAAATTATTAAATGCCCACTCACATCATTCAAAAGAAGAAAGAAGAAGATCCAAAAGAGAAGAAAGAATCACAGCATCAAAGAAATGGAGATCTGATATTAAAGAGCAAAATATCTGAATTTAAGCAGAATATTTTAAACTTCTATTCTCTTGGAATCTCCTTCTCGCTCTCCTTTGGGTATTTGCCCTCCTCAAGTTATTGGAGTCCCTGAGTCCAAGTCTGAGGCCCTTTCTTCCTCAGAGAGGACTCCTTCCCTAGGTAGTTTTAATCAGGTCGTGGCTTCACTGATCACACGTACACAGATAACTCACTTACATTGATCTCCAGCACAGATCCCCCTCCTGACATTCCAGATGCATATAGCTAGTTGTCTTACCCAACTTGGCTTAGTTGTTATAGGAGGCACACTGATGTCCTGCCAGATATCCATTCAGAAAGGAGAGACTTATTTTTCCAGCTCCTAGGGATCCTACAAGCAAAGAACCCTCAAGGGTAAGTCCTTGAAAGAATTCATTAAACTGAAGAGGATCATCACACTCAAGACCTTTCCCTCCATCCAGGGTAGCTCACGTGAAATTACTCGTTGTACAGCGGCATAAGGGCCCAGCAGTCTCACCCTATGTGGGGATAACTGGAAGTCTATGCTAGCACTAGAGTTCTTTTCTGAGACTACACATTGAGGCGAATTTTCTCTCTGCCAAATCCTGCTTTTTCCTTTACCTTCCATAAGTGGTTCCATATCTCACAGCTTGCTTCCCCTGGAATGTAGTCTGTGGAAATTGGTACCAGGTGTGGTTCAATAAAACAGATACTAAGACCAGATTCTGGAGCTGGATCCCAGCTCACCCAGCCGGCAGTGAAGAAACCTTCACTGGCTTGGGCAAGCTTAGATAGTATCTGGCACAAGATGGCAGGGCAATTGCTAAAACGTTCCTTAGTGATGAATTGGGATGATATTCTGATGGAGGAGAAGCCACTAGCTCCTTGAGGTTTCAAGCGTTTGTGAAATAGGGGAAAAATACCTAAGAAAGAGAAGAATTTGGTGGTTGGTACTAAGTTTGACTGATATCTGAGGCTTTGGAAAAAGATAATTAAAGGGTGAGAGTGATTAATCAGCAGCTTTAATTTTAAGCTAAGTGTGGAGCCAGAAGTCCTCCTTGGTAGTTTATAAAGAAGCTCTGTCTCTTGCAGCTTGAAGGCAAATAAAGCTGCAAACAAGTTTTGGGGCTTAATCATAACCAAAAATCTAGAGAAATTCAAAGAAAGCCAAATGTCCAGCTAATGCTAGGCTGCTATGCCACAATTAGAGCACTAGAACAGAAAAAAAAAAATGACCCTCATATATGGGATGAGAAGGCCTAGGTTGAAGCTCCTGAAAATTTTGAATGCCCAGATTCCCCTGAACTCTCTGCCCCTGAGAAAGATGTCCACTCCTTCCTCTTAAAGATGAGCATTATGCCAACTCTTTGCTTGAATATGATGCAGTACATACCAGTACCTAAGGTCATTTGGCATTGTAAACTATCCAGGGGTGTACTGAGCCCAAAAAAGAAGAAAGAAGACTATATACCAATAGAGTTGTAGTACCTAAACATGTACCAGCAATGGCCCAGTGAGTACCCATGGGATTAGATTCTGAAGGTGTGAGATCAAGGGGGAGTGGGACAGAGAGTAGATAAGGAAGGATTTATTAATGTGGAATCACTCCCCAGGATTCAAGATTGAATACAATGGCAAGAACCTTGAGAGCTGGTACAAACACACTACACAGGATGGCCCAGAGAAGCATGGAAAAGTAACTAGTCAACTCTAAGGGAGGTAAAATGACAGTGCCATGGAAAACTGTGGAAATTATATAAAGGCCTTCCCACTTTCCCCCAACAGAGGGAAACTGTGAAGGCCTATTCCAGCTTCAACTTCTCGACGGTGACTTCCGAGGCCTTCATTGAGATTGCACTGCCACAGGCCAAATTTCCCCTCTAGCTAATCCTGCTTCCTTTCTTTCCAAAGGTGATGATACCAAGAGTATTCCCGATACAAATCTGCATATTAATCTCCATCTCACTGTTTGCTCCCTGGAACTAAATTTGAAACTCTGTCTCAGGAGTGTCAAATATGTCTAAATACAAACTCATGATACTTAAAACCAAACGAACTCCAAAATTCACACCCTGGCCTTATCACTCATTCTATTATTCTAGGCAGAAACCTAGGACTCACCCTCAACAGTGCACTTTTGTTCACGCCTTCCATGTTCAATGACCATGTCCTATCGATTTTAACTTCTAGATGTATTTTAAAAACATACAGGCTTCTCCATGTGCATCACTTTAATTCAAACCTCACAAAACTATTTCTCCCCCAAAGATTTAAGAAGCAATAATCTTTGAACTGATCCTATCACATCCACCATGAATTTCTCAAAACTATTTGCCAGAGTAGTGTTTTAAAAACAAAAGTATATTAATGTAACCTTAGAATCCTTAAATCACTTGCCTTTGTTTCTAAGATCAAAATCTTTAGCATGATTTCAAGGCCCTGAACAATCCAGCTTCTTTCTTTTCCTGCAAGTGCACACACACACATCCTCATTCTCAGTGCTTCTCACTCAGAGGGTCAGGTCCCCAATAGTGTCATGCTTCCTCCTTGCATGGGGGCCTTTGACCATGCATATCTTTTTGCCTGGAGACTTCCCTTCTTCCACTATGCTCCTTACCATTGTTAACTACCTTTTATCTTTACTCTGGAAAGTCTTTCTACCTGGTCTAGATTAAATTTCTCTGTTTATGCCCTCGTTTTATTACATTTCTTCCTCTTTTATTGATCATTGCACTTTATGGTTAATTATTTGTTTAATATCTAACATCCCACATGCTGTAAATTCTGGATTAGGTTCTGTGTTATATGGTAGTGCTTTGCACATGCCAGATTCTTGTTGAGTGAATTAGAATGTCTTTTACCAGTTTCCAAAAGAACAGGTGGCACAGTTGATATCTGTTTAACATGAATCTGAAGAAGTATATTGAAAAGGGAACTATGAAGCATCTCAGAGATGTACACAGAAGATAAGATGGGGAAAATGTTGGCAGCCTACTGGTGGCACAATTCTTTGGTGATAGGAGTGTTTGCCAGTAGAAGAGTAGAGTTAATTAAATAAAGGTATACAACAGTTTTTCACAACATCTTCTTTCTAATATTGCTTTTTTGTACTTTTCTGTGGACTCCTGTTAATTTCCAGTTGCTTATTTTCCATATAGCCACCTGAGACCATCCCAAAATGTGCAATCCATGGGATGGCAAGTGTTTAAGAGTCATCTAATACCAAAATTTTTATCAGTGTTTGACTAGCATAGTAGAAAAAGTCAAAGACTTTTGAGCCACATTAGAATTAGTTAGCTTCAATGACTGGCTCTATAATTTACCAGGTGTGTATTGTGTAGTCTTAGTCAAACTCCTTAACTTCTCTGAGACTTACTATGATATTACCTACTGACCTTCCATGCATAATGAATATTCACATGGCAAAAAACTGAAGTGGAGTAAAAGTGTTATATATCTAGATACAACATGTATATATGTGTCTGTATATGCACATACACATGCATACATATACACATACCTATATACATTCATTCACACGCATATCAAGCTGGCATTTGTCCTGTTATTTGTCAAATCACTGTGAGACTTGAGGAGTAAATTAATTTTTTTACCACAATTCACTTTTAACTGCTCATTTTAAACAGAGTGTTAACTAAGGCTGTCACAGTTTACTTATAATCTAACTTTGACTCTGCAAGTGTCTGATGTCTAGGATGTGTGAAATCCTTTTCTTCAGCATTATTCTTACTTGCAGAATTTTGTATATGTTAACAGAGTAGTCATGTAAGAAAGCTACAATTATTTTTATTATACTAATTTATACTAAAGTATTATAGTATTTTATTTAAATGATTATAATTGATATATTTAGAAGGAAATGACATTTGGAGAGCATAAATAACAACACTTTTGCTTGTATTTGTTCCCAATTATTTCAGTGACATCTATTACATGTTTGTGACATATAGTACATGCTTGGGAAGTCTTTTTTGAAGTATATTCAAAGTAATTTTGAATTAATAAAGATTAGGTGATAAGGCTGAGCTAGCATTCTACCTCAGGTTTGTCTGATTCCATATCCTGGACATAATCCAAAATCTTACCTTTTCTCTCAAATATTGGGTATAGCTCTTATATATGGGAGATCATATTAAGAATATCAAATAGCTTCAAACATTCTCATTTTGCCTATTATCCAATTTCTAACAAACATCAATCTAGGATGTGTTCAACTTTGTATTTAGCAGTCTCATTCTACATTAGCAGTATTATCACAGTTAAATAATAAAGGTACTTTCATTCTTTTTCACCATTCACCAAAATAAACTCAAAATGGATCAAAGACCTAAAGGTGAGACCTGAAACCATAAGGCTTCTGGAAGAAAACGTAGGCAGTACACTCTTTGACCATCAGTATTAAAAGGACCTTTTCGGACACCATGCCTTCTCAGAGAAGGGAAACAATAGAAAGAATAAACAGATGGGACTTCATCAGATTAAAGAGCTTCTTCAAGGCAAATGAAAACAGGATTGAAACAAAAAAACAACCCACTAACTGGGAAAAAATATTTGCAAGTCATATATCTGACAAAGGCTTAATATCCACAATATATAAAGAACTCTCGCAACTCAACCACAAAACATCAAACAACCCAATCAAAAAATGGGCTGGAGACATGAACAGACATTTCTCCAAAGAAGATATACTGATGGCCAATAGGCACATGAAAAGATGCTCATCATCGCTGATCATCAGGGAAATGCAAATCAAAACTACACTAAGATATCACCTTACACCTGTTAGAATGACAAAAATATCTAAAACTAATAGCAACAAATGTTGGCGAGGTTGCGGAGAAAAAGGAACCCTCATACACTGCTGGTGGGAATGCAAACTGGTGCAGCCACTATGGAAAACAGTATGGAGATTCCTCAAAAAATTAAAAATAGAACTACCATGCAATCCAGCCATGCCACTACTGGGTATTTATCCAAAGAGCTTGAAGTCAGCAATCCCAAAAGCCCTATGCACCCCGATGTTTATTGCAGCATTATTTACAATAGCCAAGACATGGAAGCAACCTAAGTGTCCAGCAACAGACGAATGGATAAAGAAGATGTGGTACATATATACAATGGAATACTACTCAGCTGCAAAACAGAACAAAATCATTCCATTTGCAATAACATGGATGGACCTTGAGGGAATTATGTTAAGTGAAATAAGCCAGCGAGAGAAGGATAATCTGTGTATGACTCCACTCATATGAGGAATTTAAAATTATGGACTAAGAACAGTTTAGTGGATACCAGGGGAAAGGTGGGGTGGGGGGTGGGCACAAAGGGTGAAGTGGTGCACCTACAACATGACTGACAAACATTAATGTACAACTGAAATTTCACAAGATTGTAACCTATCATTAACTCAATAAAAAAAAATAATAAAGGTACTTTCATTTTATCTTTCATTTTTTTTTCTTTTTGGTGAGGAAGATTGTCCTTGAGCTAACGTCTGTGCCAATGTTCCCCTATTTTGTATGTGGGATGCTTCCACAGCATGGCTTGATGAGCAGTGTGTGGGTCCACACCCAGGATCTGAACCTGCAACCCCTGGGCTGCTGAAGCAGGGCATGGGAACGTAACCACTATGCCACCGGGCAGGCCCCCATTTTATCTTTCTTTTTAAATTAACCTTTGGATTGTATTGGATATTTCACTCTTCTAATATCAGAGGGGCTATTTTCCCTTTGCCGTTCATATAAATCTTTTGTAGTTCTTCTTTTTAAAAGTGAGATTGCACCTAAGCAGGATGACATATATTATTAAATTCTCTTCAAAATATATGTCAAATACTATTAAATATATTATTATCCTTTTAGCTAACTTTTTGCTGATGTGACACATCATGATAATATATATACAAATAATTTCTTTAACAAATTAAAATAAGTTAGACTACAGCCAATAGGAAATTTTAATTATTCCAACATACCTTTTGATAATTCTTATAATGAGATGGAACAACTAGAGTGAAGCACTGTATAACTTCTAACAGACATATATTTAATAGAAAAGTAATATTTTATTAGATTATATTACACAATTATGTGATACATGTCCCAATGTATTAGAGAGTATAGGAATGCAAGCAAGTTTGGAAAATTTGCAAACATCTCACGTTGGAGAAGCTCTTTTAAAAAAAACAGAATATATAAAATTCTGCTTTTATTAGCAATAACATCAAGTAATTTCATCATTGTATTCTCAGATCAAGCTCTGATAATGTGATTGATGCCAAGGTAGTAATTTTCCCACAATGCTTTTCAGACAAGTCAATAGCTAACATCAATAAATTTTGTTGTATCTCTCATTTCTGTGTGTTAGCCATCATAAATGTTTAGTAAGTTATCTTAATAAATCTTGAGTTTTTGAATATTGATTAGGGCTTAGGGCAAATCACAAAGGATTATATTATATATAAAATTCAGAGCCTCTATACAGGAAAAGAAAGCACTTGTTTCTTTTTCAATTTTATTTCAATTCACACTCTAGATATTGTTCCAGTTCTTAGATGGAAAAATCAGAAATTGGAAAGAGAGTGAGTAGTAGTAGGACAAATTTCTCATTCTATGTGATACATGAGATGAAAAGCATATTTTTAATGTTTTAATTTCTTGAGATTTGGGCTTGTGGTTGTCTCCAAGGCAAAAAGGGAAAATAACTATCTTCTTTCATAAGCAGACTGTCATGCTAATTATTTTTAAAAAGTATTTGTTCTTCACTAACATATGAATTTAACCTTATACTATGATAAAATTAAGTTGCTAAGGATCAGAACTAACATGGTAGAATATATTACAACAAAACATTGCAAATAATAGTTCTTATTAGAGATTCTATTAGCGTAAGAGAGAGGCATTTTGTCTTCCAGAATGAGAATTATAATTCAGCCACATTGTTCTCTCAGTCTAGTAGGCCATGTCCAATTTTCTCAGCCCAGCATAAGAAGAGACTTTTTCTCCATACAAATTTTGAGTTTCTTACGTAAAAGGTGTTAGGCAACTAGAGATGGATTATAAAATTAACTTCATATGATTCATGAATGGGGGAAGTCTTTAGAATCAGATGGAAGTAGAAAGTCTCTCCCATTATAATTAATGATTTAAAACTCTGAGTTTGTACTTATAAAATTTGGGGGAAGTTTCAGGTGATAATTAATCTTAAATTACACCTCACCATTTCCAATCCAAATGAAAAATATACGTTGGAATACACAAGGATCAGCCCTATTACATTTAAAGCCAGACTGGAGAAACTCGCTTGAATCCAAAGAAAAACAAGCTTGATAATCTTTCTTCTTAATGGCCCCAGGTGAAGAGGAATTTCCTCCTGAAATTTCCCCAGTGCTTACCACATGGAGAACAAGGGCAGAAAGACACTGCACTGTTTGCAAACAGATTTTCTCAGTTGGAGAACTGAAACATATTTGAGCTATGCAAGCTGAGTGCCTTGTCTCAACTTCAACAGTCTTTCTGTAGAGAAGAGCAAGCTGTCAGCAGAGAGGGCTAGACTGGGAGTCTTCTTCCAATACTATTCTATTCTTCCAATAGTATTCCAGTAGAATACTATACTATTTTTTCAACACCCCCTTTGGAAACAGCGTGCAATTTCCATCTCCTCTACAAAAATGGGAGGAGAGGAATATAAGTTTCCCACATAATTCTTGGATAACAGTTGACCTTTGTTATGTTTTTCTCTGTCCACATAGTTCTCTCTCTACCTAGCATTGACTATTGTGTTTATATTTGTATTCGTCTTACATCGGATGACATTAGCTCTCTTTAGAAGACTGTTATTTTGAATTTGAATGAAGATATATGAGTTCCAAATAGGCACTGCACTAGGAATTCAACTACCCTGGAGTCTAGTGGGAAAGACAAGTGAATAAATTCAACTCCAATGAAGTCATGACCTCTGTAAATAAGTTGCAAAGTGGTTTCCCTTTCAAAGGAGCGTAACATTAATATGAATTCTATACTTACATCCCTTCCTACCTTTGAAGAGACTTCCAAGAAGATGGGGAACGACAATCTCTTCTTTTCTAAGGTCCTCGTGTCTTCAGGGTTTCTTTTCCCTCACGCATAAGGTTCATTATTGCTGTCTCTCCACCACATCCTCCCTACCCTTCCACGTTTGCTGCTTTCATTACACGGTCTGTCATCTATCATCTACTAGTACTTGGGCAACAGGATTATCTTCCTTTCTCTCTGATATTTTTGGGAGAATCTGCGTAATTGGCATTTTTCCTGCCCAACATATTTATGATTTTATTCACAAAAGAGTGGAGAACCATTTTGGTTGGTGAAATTCTATCTCAAAAGGGAGCAAGGGAAAGTAAGTGAAGACATAAACCTAGAATCTTCTGTAGCGGGCAGGAAAAAGAGAGAGCTTGGGCACACTCACAATGTGATCATTTTTGTCTCGTTGCACAGACAGTTGTGTGATGTGGTGTGAACATAAATTGTATGGGAACACATAAGAAAGGAATGTAATCCATACATGTTTGCTATAGTAGGTGATTCTGAATTCAGACATGAAGAACAAACAGGAGTTAGTGAGGTGAGGTGGAGAGTCACGTCATCTCAGACGAAAATAATAGTGCAGGCAATAGGCCAGATTAGAGCATGTGGATTGCAAATTTGTGAATTAATTAGTTTAACTGATTAATTTAATGTGACTAGAGGTTAGTGCGCATAGGAAATGAAGTTAAAGAACTTAGAAGAACTTGACCTTAATGGACTTTATGTATATATATATATAATGTTATCAAGTTTAGACTTTATGTGGAAGATAATGGAATGACCCTAAAGATTTTAAATTTAAACAGATACACATGTGGATTTGCATTTTTAAAATGCTCTTTCTGAGTGTAGGGTGAACAATATTGGCAGACTATTTATCAAACCAATATTCTCTTGTTTTCTGGGAATACAACTAAAGTATATTTCCCAGCTTGTTTGCAGTTAGACGTCAACAGAACATGAGCCTGCACTATTTCCAGGCCTGAGCATAAAAGCATTCTACATGTAATGATTTACAATTCTTTTTCCTTCTCCTGTCTTGGTGCTGAAAAAGAGAGCCTCAAGAAGGAAAGAGTCTTGGCCCCTGAATCAATATTTTGAAGATAGGGCCACTCTTATCAGGAACATACATTTTATGATTTTTGTGAGTGAGAAATAAATTTCTATCATATTTGATCCACACAGTTTTTTGGGGTTTGTTTGTTACAGGAGCTAGCATTATCCTAACAAATACATGTAATTTAAACTTTCCTACTTGATATAACAAGTAACTAAAAATAAACAAATCAAGATAGAGTCCAATTCCATTATGTGCTGGCATCCTGAAAGAAAACAAAGATTTTTCCTTGTACGTGTTGGTGAGTTACACAAGAGGTCTCTGGGTGTCTAAACAACTGGATGTGACTTAGTGTAAAATTATAACTGTGATATAGTAAACTAAATACTTTTATAGAATAGTTATCAGAGATTTTTTTAGAGCCTTTTGGTAAGGTTAAGGAATTCTGCTTGTGTGAACATTTAGAGCTATTTTTTTATGTCTTTCTGAATTTCCTTTTGTTGTTCACAGCTCTAGCATTAGGTTTTTTTCCTAGGAATATTTTTAATATATACTGTTTTGTTTCGGTTTCTTAGTTGTTAGCAAAACAACTGATGGATTAACCGGACCAGGCCCATCACAGAGTAGGAACCATAGGAGAATAAGCAGCAAAAAAAATTGACCAGGACCTCACCATTATTATCTGATGATAATACCATCAGTGAGAATCTAACATCATCACCCCCGTGATTTTTTTCAGAAGTTACTTTGCTTAACAAAATTCCAGTTGGAGATCCTCTTGGCCATGTCTAAGTAATGTTCCCAAGCTCCAAGACCACAGAAAATGTAGAGAGAAGATCGCTGCTTGCCTCCCTTTCTTCACTTTTCAAAAGTAGATATTCATGAGACGGATCATTCCTAAAAACTAAGAAGGAAATTTGGATACAGACAACGAAAAAAATTAACAAATGACCATTGTATTACCAATCTATCAGTATGTTGCACTGGAAACATATCATCTCAGCAGTGTCTATATTCAGGTAATCAAGACACTTGGGAAGACCTCTAAATCTCTGCACATATATCACCATGTACGAAGGCTATAGTTTACCTTTAATATGGCAAAGTTATGCATACACATACAATTTAATTTTTTAATCAAAATTGTGGGCTTTATGAATATATTTGATAGGTTGAGAGAAATGGAGAAACAATAAAACCATTTTTATGGTGTGGTGTATTTTAGAAGTTACAACACCCTACTAAGCATGATGGCTTTATGAAACTAATCTCAGCTCGGTAATATTTCATTTTTGAAAGTAACATATCTAACTATGCAGACAGCTTTGAATGTAACCACATTTTCTTCTCTGTAATTTGACTTTTTGTGTTATGATCTCTTGTTCAATATTCCCTTTATACATGCCTATGAATTTCAATAGAGGGATGTGTAGCTTTTAACTTGGGGAAAAAATTTCTAAAACAGTAGTTATATTAGGTGATAGCACTCTGACTTTTAGTTCTAAATATATATATTTATTTGAAACTGTTTATGTAGCTTGAAATATGACATGCACGTTATAATGCATTGTGTTTTCCTTACCTCAAAAGCAAAACATAAAAAAAGAATGATATGAGAAATTTCAAAGTAATTCTAAAGATCATTGATGAGAATCTTCTTTCCTTTTTGTCATTATGTTTGCATAAGAATGAACTTTACAACTACAGGTGTCACTATTTGTAACAACCCTGGCTTTAATCAGAACATTATTGTCACTCCTCTACTCAATATAATACGCTATCCTGTGTTTGAAAGAATGAATGTTCCATTGGGCGATTGCACTAGAAAAATGATCCGGTCATATTTGCTGTTCTTTCTTTTTCATATTGCATGATGCTTAGATCCATGTGTGCTAAATTATGCTGTTATAATGAACAACCTTCAAATCTCACTAGCTTAGAATGAAAATGACTCATTTCTCACTTACGCCATCTGGACATTTTAGCCCACTATTTCCTTAGTGCTCCTGTAATCATTTTTTTGCTAAAAGACACCCTTTTGAGAGTTTTTCCCTTTAAGTCACTGGATTTCTTTATGTAAGAGGAAATTTATTGATTCTTTTTCCAGATTTTTGTGCAGATTCTTAACCATTGTCAAACAGATCTTGGCTTAGGAAATATGATCATTTTTGTAACATCTTCCAGAATGCTTTTTTTAAAATTTTATCTCCGAGAATTTATGTACCAATATATCTCTGTGAAGAAAATAGTTGGTTTTGAATGCATCAGGATTTCCCTTTTCCACAATAAAGGCAAAAACTCTCATGGAAACAACCACTCATGGGGCACATCAACATAAATGTCAGCCAAGATCCTCCAAGATAGAACATTTATTTTCAGATATAAAGCCAAAACTTTAAATACATCTTGGCCTTTACTTATTTCAGCCAGCTCTTTGTAACTAAAACAGTTTTCTTTAATTAGGCAAATTTTTTAACACTATAGTATAATATTTCTTGGTGAAATTTGTTGATTAATCAACCTAGAAAAGGGAGCTACCATTTTTCAGTTTAATATACAAAACCTCTTCAGCATATGTGACTTTATTCATGCATTGACTCATTTGATTGTTTGAAAAAGGAAAGCTCTCATTCTCATACTGTACTTTTCCTAGCATTTAACTCCTCATAATTTTACACGCTAGCAAGTAAGTTTTAATTCTTCAATATTATTCTATTTTTTTAAAGATTGGGCCTGAGCTAACATCTGTTGCCAATCTTCTTTCTTCTTCTTCTTCTTCTCCTCAAAGCGCCCCCCAGTACATAATTGTATATTCTAGTTGTAGGTCCTTCTAGTTCTAGTTTTACTATGTGGGATGTCCCCTCAGCATGGGTTAATGAGCAGCGCCATGTCCGCACCCAGGATCAGAACCAACAAAACCCTGGGCCACTGAAGCAGAGCATGCAAATTTAACCACTCAGCCATGGTGCCAGTCCCTAATTCTTCATTATTTACCTATTACTCCCCTCACCAGAATTGTCCAGATCCTAGGATTAAAATTCTCCTCTTCCATCTCACAAGTTTGCTTCAGAAATTTCCACATTGAATTGTTGAATACTTTCATAAAACACAAATTCTACTATCATGTAAAATATCATAGAAGTGAAAAATAAATAGTTGAATGAAAAAATGACAAAAGATATAAAAACCTTACAATGTAATTTCTCAGCTAGCTAATCCGTGCTTCGTCGTCTGGGTAAGAAAGCATTGTTACAAAGGAGGAACTGAGCTGCACCGCATAAATATCCCTTCTTTATAACAACAATTCCGTCCAATTTTCTATTACACTAGCAGAGCTTGCTTTCTGCAGTATGTCACTCACTAGGGTGTAAGAGGCTGTTGGAGGAGTCAATTTAGGAGGGAAAAGCTATGTCATCAGCCTACCATTTTCTCTTTTGAGTAATTCAGCACTCACCAGTTATTGGTGTCCTCCTCTCTTTTGCGTCAAAATTGAAAATAGACTCAAATACAAAAACACGGTCGTACTGTGCACTAACATATGAGGATGAAAGACCTCAAACAAAATTGGAAGCAGGGCTGCTTAGTTGCTATCCATAGCCATGAATGCTAGCATCAAGTAAGACATAAAGTTCAAATATGATTTTTTTTTTCACGTCAGGATCACCTATAATACCTAGGGACATCTCCTAGAATCTTTGTATTCAACAGAACTCTCCTTGAAAAATCCTGTTTTAGAATAAATTAAGAAATAGCAAAGTGGAGTTTGTTTTCATTGCTGTCATTTAAATTTGTAAATTTTTATAGGACCATAAGAGCTATAAGGCTATTTCTGAAAGAAAGCTTTTCATCTTGGTGAAGGTGCATTTGATAATTATTGGTGTAATTGATTATGCACCACCTATAATTTTGGTTGAATGAGAGCCATCCAAATAGCTGATCGACTATTTTTATGTCCATATCATCATTATTATGTTAAGATAGACACTGCAAGTCAAGCTAAAGAGATTCAGTACCTATTTATTCTTCCCTGTAGGTTCTGAATTGTTCTTTAACATCTTTTTCATTATTTAAATCTTTTTTTTTTCCTTTTTCTCCCCAAAGCCCCCGGTACATAGTTGTATATTCTTCCTTGTGGGTCCTTCTAGTTGTGGCATGTGGGATGCTGCCTCAGCGTGGTTTGATGAGCAGTGCCATGTCCGTGCCCAGGATTCAAACTAACGAAACACTGGGCCGCCTGCAGTGGAGTGCATGAACTTAACCACTCGGCCACAGGGCCAGCCCCAATTATTTAAATCTTATCGTGCAACTTGAATTTCTCAGATTCCTTTCTTCAGTTATTTTGTCCAGTTAAAGAAAAATTGCACCAGGCAAGTTAAACAGGCAAAGAAGACTTTATTCAAGTTTATTGCAATGTGGGAGAGAGATTGAACTCAACTCTGTTGAAACAAAAGGCAGGAGAATTTTTAAGCACTGAGTTCAGCTGGTGGAAAAGTACTGGAAGACCTTAGGGGAGGGGTTTGTCAATGCCATTAGGCCATCTGTATTTACTAATTGGTGCTTACTGAAGTTAGGTTCCTATTGTTCCACAGATACTGGGAGATACGCTCCCTATATTTCTTTTTTCCCCTAGCTTTGAGGTGTAATTGGCAAATAAAAATTGTAGACACTTAAGGTGATGATTACATTTCAAAGGGATGGTTTCCAGGTCCTTGAGAAAGACATTCCTGTGTTTTAACACTGGCAAGATGCTTGGAGACAATACATCTCAAAGAATTTATAATTGCAAGTTTCCTAAGTACGTGCTCTAAAATGAAGAAACTTAGGCACCTAGAGTGAGAAGAAACCTGTCTGAAGTTTAATAAAGCTGAAGAAAACATTAAGGCCATCTTGGTCATGTTTTCCCAAATTTAGTCCTCCTTAATATATGCTGAGATTTCAACAATATAAGTGACACTTACATCCTTGATTTGATGCTTGTCAAAGGTTCTACAAGGTGGAAACTGTTCTGTCTTTCCAACTTGAAATGTCCTATAATATTTCTAGACTTCTTCAATTACCTTTGCATTTCCTAATTTGAGACTTTTCTTCTTCACTGAGCTCTGGAAAACTCACCTAAAGTTTACAATTCCTTTTCAGATTCAGTCAACAGCAATCAATACACAAATACACAACTTTCTGTTTTCCAAACTCTTCTCTTAAAGGTAGAAGTCCATTGACTATGTTAAATGCCTTCCACATTATCACAGAGGGCATTTTGACAATATATTTCTTATAACTGCGTAATATAGATGACTATCCTGTTTTACAACAAAAATATTCTTCATTGCACTGTCAACCTCCCAACCAACGCTGCATATTGTAGTGTGTTTTTGCTATGGCAGGGCCACAATTCTAGTATTAATCAGCTGAGATAGGCTAGGTTATGTTGAGTTAACAAACAATTTCAAAATCTTATTGATTTAAAGCACAGTCTGCTTTCTTGGTTACACTATGTGTCCATTTGGGTTTACTGGGGACTCTGGTATGTATCTCCTTACTCTGGAGCAAGTATAATAGGAAAAAAAAAGAGTTCTAAAGTGTCTCACACTGACAGTTACAGTACCCAGCCTAAAAATAACATGCACCACTGTACTCACAAATCATGGGCCAGAACATCCAAATAACAGGAGCTGTTCAAAGCAACTCGACGCTATGACTAGGAGTGGGGGAGTAATAAAAATACCTGGCAAACGTATTTATGATTACCAATATAACTTTGTTTTTTATCTCCTGTCACTTTCCCTCCAAAATGATTAAAATATAGTAAATATATTTTTATCAAAATCTAATTGTCATCCACTATTTTTAAAAAATAATAAAAGGCATAACTTCATTAATGCCCAAATCAGTATTACTTGAAATGGAAACTACAGCCATTATACTCTGATCTTTAACAATCTAAATAAAAATATAGCCATTGCAATAGACGGTACGCATTAAAGTACTTGTGTGTTAGTTTCTCATGTACAAAACTATAAATCTGTTTTAAATTACAGAAATGTGGTGCTGGACTAAAATGTACAGTGAGTTGTTTTGAATAAAAGCAATAGAGGAAATTCTAGTATAATGTATTAGTGCTGCTGTTGACCCGGGAATAATAATGAGACTTCTGAATTCTAATGTAGAGGCATTTTCAACTAAGAGTGAGCCTGTTGGGAAGACGGATTTAAGTATTTCTGCTGCTTCCATTCTTACAGCCATATCTGAAAAATGTGATTCTATATATCTGTCATCAGGCTCAAAGTCGAAGGAGGATGGGCTTCTAAAGTCAGATACGTGTACTGAAACACGATCCCCATCTTGCTGGCTCAGCATAAATTTTATGAGGGATTTTAGGACTATGACAAGTCATATCCGTTATACTTGACCGACTGGAATTTCCATAATTTTCATTTTTTGCATTTGTTTAAGAGATAATACAATTGCAAATTCATTTTCTTTTTACGAAAACATAAGAGGAATGATCTGAATAACTAAAGCATGATTAAAATAAAATATGTGGGATACTTTTCCATCTCTTTAAGAAAATTTTATATGTATGTAGTTAGGTGATTAGATTTTTGTTTAAGCACTATCAGTATTCATTTCAGTCAGACAACATCTCATGATTGAGAAGATTTTGGGTTAATATGAAAAGTAAAAATAGAAAAATCTTCTGATTTACCAAATTATACTTTTTTATATGTAACTTTGCCTAATATAGTGCTAAGATACATTGATTTTCCAATAGTTGACTCTTTTGGAGTTCAAATTCATAAAATCATGCAAAATAGATGAAATATTTCTTATATTGTCCAACAAGATACATGGTAGGTATGTTACACATATCTAGCATTTTCTAGTGTAAAATGCACTTCATTTCATTTCATCACCATGAAATTTCTGTAAGTTCCGGAAATGATTTTGCTGATATTAAAAAACCAGAAGCTCCAAGAAGTTAAAAGACTTTTCTAAATTTGGAAGTCTTGTGTCACAAATGAATCTCATTTTTCTGACTCTAGATTCAGAATATTTCTAATTACACCATAAGCATATTACACTCATTAGAGCAACCACTGATAAATGATTGGTTTGAGTTATGTGGTCAAACATTAATTCAAGGAATCCAAGTCAGGTATTAAGGACTCAGAAATGCAAGTGTATTCCATTATATTAACTGTTCAAGTAACCATTTTTCACTTGGTCATAATCAGGATGTAAGGATGACTAATACTGCTGGGCAAAGATAGTGAAATAAATTATAATCATAAAATCACTCTCCCCAGATGCATCTACTTCTTGCTATTGAAATTCTCAGTACAAAATAGTTTCTATAGAAACTTTTTTTTTTTCTAAAGTTCAATGTCTGAATAAAAACTCTACTATAATCAACCTGCATGCATTCTAGGAGGGAACTATGTTTTGCTTAAGTCCACAAAAAGAACATGTAGGGTACACTGCAGTTACACCTTGGCTTTTCTCCTAGGAGGCTTCAATTTGCTGTTCATTCCATTTAAATATATTGTGCACTGTTGTTACCACCTTCCCCATCTTTTTCCTGAAGCTTAGCCTTTCATAGATCTCAGAGTGTACTTCTGCTAGGCGCTAAGGAATGTCATCAATCTGTCCCAAATCAAGACAGTATTTTTGGTATCATTAAAATTTCTCATTTTTATAATCATACATGATCATTGATGTGCAAATGGAAATCACAATTTGTGTTTGATAACATACAAGACCATTGTGTACTACATAGTCACTGAGTGTTAAATAATTGAGTTATTGCTGTTTTAAATGTTTTATATTACACTGAAGTAGAGCAATTTTTATCTAAGGCTTTTCTGTCCTGTTAGGCTGCCCCTTTCTTCATCCTTTAACTAGAGAGGGCAAATTTTATTTATGGTGGATGACTGTGCATATAAATGTCAATAACAGACAAAATGAACACTTTGAGATAGAACTCACAAAATTTGTCTCATTTAGGGAGGTATAAAGATTGAAAGGTAGCATGGAGGGAGTTTTGGGGGATATAGAAATATTCTATATCTTGAATTATTACATTTCTATACAGATGCACTCATTTTGTAAAATTTCATTATAATGTACACCTAATATTTGCACATTCTACCATATGTATTTTATATTTATATACAGCTATAATAAAACAATCCCCAAAAATATACTACAAATATTATACCTAATTTTGACTAAATGAGTCTTTTCCCCTAGAGATTTGAAACAAGAGAATGGAACTTGCAATTTCCACTTCTGTTAATCACTACAGCAGAGATTCTAGCCAAAGTAAAATGGTAAGAGGGGAAAAATGAAAGCTAAATAAATGAAGAGAAAGAAATTAAAGGGTAATTATTAGAAGATGATATAGTTGTTTGCAAAAAAATAAAATAAATGTACACTCTCTAAGAATTAGTTCCAAAATATAAAAAACATTTTATATACTATTAATAAAATATTAGAAATATTCTATAATATGATTATTATATATTCTAAAACTATAAAGTATTACTTAACAGAAATTAATAAAAGACATAAATAGAAAATATATACTATGTTCATGCACTTGATATTTCAATACTGATATGTAGATTCTATAAAATCCAAATAAACCCAAGCAGGAGTTTTTTCGGCATTACCATGCTGATTCCTAAGTTTATATTGGAAAACATAAGGTGAAGAATAGCCAAGCCAACCTTAAAAATATGAACAACTTTGAGGACCTATACTACCTACTAAATACCACATGTTCTGCCAAATCCATAAGAAGAACATTCCCAGGCTAGCCCACTGATTCAAAGAATAGAAATGAGAGACGTGTGGAGTAGAGTCACCCTTAGCCGAGGCCAGATAGGTCTGATGACCTCCAGCCTTGCATAGAAGTGAGAATAGGCCAAGCATAGATCAGCTAATTTGTAAACTGAGTCAACAGTAAGCTCATCTTCAAGCACATGATTTAATATTAATATATTGTATATTGCTGAAATTTTGTGATTGTTATGTAACTATATTCTGGCCAATTATATATATACACACATGCACACAGTCATATACACATATATATGATAAAGTACTTTATCCCATAAATCCATTCTTTTATTTAAGGTGAGTGGATCTAAGTTTGACATTATTAAACAAAAAAGTTACAAATTGTTATTTCCAAATATAAAATTGTAGTTTGCAAAACCACAGTTGCAGAATGGTCAGATCACCTGGTTTACTCTATTTCAAGGCTGTTGATCGCCTCCACCTTTCCAGTTGGTTCTAATTATGGCACTGAAATAAGTCTTATCTCTCAACTCTTGCATCCCATGAGATCTAGAACATCTATAGCAGTAGCGTTCTCAGTCTCCGGCACAAATGGAAAGACCTTCCCAGCAATACTTGCGGATGGTCTGGTGGCTAGCTCACATCCTCAAATGTGATTGTTACTTTGTACTTAGACTCCTTTTTCCATGCTCTAGCTTTCAGTCTTTGGGTTTTCCCACTCTTCTCCTTTATACCACGAGCAGGAAGCCTTGAATTCAGAGCTAGAAGGTACAATTAAGTACCTTCTAAGATGAACTTCATTGTGTGGTTGTGGGAACAGATCCAATATAACTTCCCTAAAGGCATTATGTTGGCTAAACATAGAGCTAATGCTAATAAACTAGATGCTCTTAGTCACCTACTGTCAGTCCTGTAGGATTCCCTAATATCTTTGTCTACTATAGACCACCCATGACATTTACCCTGAATTCCTGACCATAAATTTGTAAACTGGTGCTGATATGTTTGATGCCTAGCAATAGACAATAAAGAAAATTTCTAAGATCATTGCTAATTTAGCTAATCCATAAACATATGCTCAAAAGTTGACTGTACCCAGGGTTCAAGTATAAATACAAGTAGATTAAGCCTTACAGAACTTAACCAAATGCTAGACTCTGTAACAGTTTAATTTACTTTACATTCTTTCCTATTAGGCAGTTAGAGTGGCATTTCATTTAAGTTCCAAACACATTGCTTTTTAACATATGACTTAACCAGTGTCACTAGTAATTTATAAAGAGTATTTACGTTTCTAGGATACAGAACTGCACTTACATACTAAATCAAAACTGTAATGTTTAACGACGAGTGTTAAATTTTCTATCTTGTTCTTTAAAAGTGGATTAAGCCACTTTTTTTTTCCAAAGAGTATTCTTATTTTTTCTTTTAATAAAAAAAAGCAGGGGGAAAAAAACTATTGAGTGCAAAGTTAAAATAAGTAAAGGACCAGAAATTGCAGAGCTCCTCTTTTGAAGATGCTTGCTTAAAAGGGAGACCAAAGAAGCATTATGCAGTATTAAAAATGTTGTTTTAAATAATGCTGTGAGGTATATGGAATTTCATCACATTGATATTTTTTAAGCTACAGCAAGAAAATATATTAATACTTAGATCTTGTATTGAATTTTTAAATTGGCAGTGTTTTACAAAAATTAATAAATTTTGATTACATCCCTTTGAGGTGGGTGAGTGATATTAAACACTGCAGGTCAGAAATGCATTAGCTTTCATGATAATAGTTATTGCCATAGTAACACGGACGCCACAGGCCCAATACCAAAATCCTTACTCGTGCAAAATGTTCAGTGGTTTTAATGAGCTTTCTCTGTGAATCCAGATCCAAACTGTGCCCCATGTGCTCACTTCTTTGGGAAATGTCTGAACTTAGCATTGCTTTATTTTTGTTAACTGTGTATAGTACAGCACATGTGAGTTACCCACAACAGCAGGGGGTAATTTAGGCTGATACTGCAATTACGTTTAGCCTTCACCATCTGGGTCAAGCAAATGAATTACAAATAAACCTGGTCCCTTATGAGTGGTGGCTTTGTCTAACAAAAACGTCACTCTTGAACTTGTGCTTTTGGGGGCCACTATTCAGTAAGCACTCCACTGGTTTCTTTGCAATATTAGAAAACACTATCCTGTCATAGCTTGATGGATGCTTTAAATTTCAGTTAGACCCACCATTGGGGCATCCTTGGACATCTTCATGGGTGTATATACAAGCCGTGTTCCCAACTAAATTCAAGTACAGAACCACTGAATTTAGAAATCTTGTAATAATCATCATGAGAAATGCAACATTGATAATCTGAGGAACAATATATTATATCATACATCTTAAATTTTACACAATTTTTATTATATATTATATAGTTTATGATTATACCAAACTGTGAAGTAGACAGCAACTATTTTTAGCATCAGTCTTGAATGTACAACTCAAGTCTAATGCTGGGGAAGTAGAACAAACAAACAAAACAAAGACACACACACAGAGGAAAATATTATGTGCTTTGGAATTGAAAGAAACTTGGCCTGGAACCCTAACTTTGCCATCCATAAATTGTGTGCAAGCCTTCGAACCTGTTTCAGCCTCAGCTTCTTTATCTTTAAAATATTGATAATTGCTATTTGTAACATCAGTATATACTGTAGTGAAAGGGAGTTAAAGATATATTAATCAATTTTAATTAAGTTTAAAGGTTAAAACTTTTGAGGGTAACAACTCAGAGAATATTTAACTTTCAAATCACTAACAGGATATGGAATGAAAAAGAAAAACACACTTGAATCAATACAAAAGATAAGATGGATTTTAAAAAGAAATATAGCAGAAACATGGTAGAGATACCACAAAAGAAAATGATAGGAATAATCCAAATATATCAATATCAAATACCTTTAAGTAGACTAATTTGATTAATTTGGATAAATAATCATCCCTATACTACTTATAAGACATACATGTGATGATAAGTTTTATGTGTTGACATGACTGGGCCACAGGGTGCCTAGATATTTGGCCAAACATTATTCTGGGTGTGTCTGTGAGGGTGTTTTTGGATGAGATCAACATTTAAATTGGTAGACTGAGTAAAGCAAATTGCCCTCCTGAATGTGGGTGGCCTTGGTTCAGTTGAAAGCCTCAATAGAACAAAAAGTGTTACCTCCCATGATTAAGAGGAAACGCCTCCTGCCCGAGTGCCTGAGCTGGGATATGGATCTCTCTCTCCCCTCAAAATTCGAACTGAAACTGTCTCTTCTTGGGTCTCCAGGCTGAGGGCTTTAACACTGGAGCTACATCATTAGCTCTCCCGGGTCTCCAGCCACTGACTGCAGATCTTGGGACTTCTCAGCCTTCATAATTGTCAGAGCCAATGTCTTATAGTAAATAAATAAATAGATAAACCTGTTGGTTCTGTTTCTCTGGAGAAGCTGAACTAATACACATATCTATATACAAGGACCCAAACAAAAGAGTTTGACAGTATATACATGGAAAAATACATACGAGGCAAATAAAATCAGTAAAAGCTAATAATCCTAAATTAAATAAATTTTATGGCAAAAATAATTGTTAAGGTTAAAGAGAATCAAATGTCTGATTAAATTCAAACCTGTATAAAGCCTACAATACAACTTCAATATAAATCAATATAAAGCAAAAATCAACAGGATTGCAAGAACTATTGACAAAGCAATAAATGTAACTGAATATTTATCTCCCATCTCCCTTTAAAATAACAGACTTCAAAGACAAAGTATTGCTAAATATGTGTAAAATGTAAATAACAACATTAATAAGCATATTATTAATTGTTAATAATTGATATACATATTATTAATTATTAATTATTAATTAACATATACAGTCTCCTTCTTCAACAGTTAGATAGAAACTGCATATTTACTTTTCTCAAGTACACGTGGACATTAACAAAAATTTACCATATTATAGGCCATAAAGCAAACATTAACCGATTTCTGACAACTGATAACATACAGGATACTCTGATCATCATGTAAACAGCAAAGTTTTTAAAAAAAGTATGTAATGAACACAGCCAGAAAACTAGGAATTAAGAACATATGGGCTAAAGAAGAAGTCATAATAGATATTAGAGAATAATTTGAACTTTAAAATAAGCTAAACATTCCATATCAAAATTTGCGGGACCCATCTAAAGCAATATGTCAAGCAAATATATATCCTAAAGTGCTATATTAGAAATGAAGTAAAAATAAACATTAACGAGCTATTTCCTGATTTTAATGATCATACCGTATTTAGGACACTGTTTTTAGGATAATGTAGAAGCAGATATGTAAAAATATTTACAGTCGGTGAATCACATCATTGAGAGACTAACCTCTCAGTTGGAGAGAGTAATGTTATAGACATTTGTGATCTTAGTACCGGAACTTTGGGACTAGTGTTATGTGTGAAAAAATGACTCAACTAGGGAACTTACACTAATGCTTTGATTGCATCGTTTTGTCAAGCCCTTTCTTGAAAAGACTTTTTGTGTAGGCTTTTCATGGAAGGGGGTTTGTACATCTGCACCATGCATCTTGAACTTGTTTCTCTTGCTCCTGAAGAAGGAAATACCATTCTTCAGTGACACAGCAGCGCTGAGAATGGGGACTGAAACTGATTTCATCCTCTTGAACAGCAGAGAGACTTTTAAAATAAATCATTAAGCCATGGATAGGATAGATGCTGCACTCTTTTCTGAACGCTATCCACATCAAATACTAAAGCATTTAGGGACAAACACAGGACATTCCCAGGAAAAAGCATTTAAGAAAGAATTTGACATACAAAGGAAATTTTTGAAAATGGAACATCTCCTAGATTGGAAAAACATACAGAATTTCAAAGGTCTGTCCTCATTATACTATAGGATATACATATATGTATACACACATATCTATACATACATGCACATATATATGCACACATACACATATACGTATATTTCTGTTTTTATATGTACTCATGCATACATACCCACATCCCACATCTCCCTTTTATTCTTTGAAATTGGTGAGCAAGTTGACAGCCAGCTCTGCAGGGTCGTCAAGGACCCTCATGTTGCTGGTATTCATGGTGGTCTTGCAGGCTACCTTGGAAATGTGTATGCTACCTTTTGGCTTTTATTGTATAGTCAGTACCATATAATTTCTGCTCTGAGTTTGTAGCATTCTGGATAATGTTGTATTTGTACTTTGTTGTATAGAGTGAAAGGACTTTGTTGAGTAAACCTAGGATTGGAATGCATTTCCAGTGTTGGGTTCACAGCCTCCTTCCTATCCTTTGGCCCCAAAGATAACTTCAGTGATTCTACATATGAAATTTACCACCTATACTTTCATGATTTCTGATTCTAGAGAGGCAGTAAGGACTCTGGAATAAGTGTATTCTACATTTTCTAACAACTTGGAAGAAAGAAAATTAAAAGAATTTTCACTTCATTACAAAACTAGGAAAAATATAACAAAATATGTAAAGCAGTGAATAGAGGCACAGACAAAACTGTTGCTGAGATCCAGGAAAGAACTGAACAAGTCCTGGTGGCAGAGCCTCCTCAGACTGCACAGAGAACCTGAGGGCCCTGCAGATTCTTCTTGTTGTCTACATGCATGTGGACGAGGAATAATTCAAGCTGCTGGAAATTACACAAAAAGAGAAAGAGGAACAATCAAGGCTGCTGGAATTTAAGAAATAGGGTAAACAAGTGCTTAATCCTGCTCTGATAGATATGACTCGATAAGTTTAATATGCAAAGTTTTAGAAAACATAAATTATATTTTCACAAAAATCTCCTTAGTTTTTTGGATGGCAGGTTTTCTTTATGATTTTAAGTTATCTCTGTTTTCTATAATAAATATGTATCATACAATACAATGTTTTAAATATCATAGAACATATCATGACTAAGAGAAGACAGATAATGTAGTGGTGAACTAGAAAATTTGGGGATCATTGGCTAGTCTAAAAGATGGAGCTTGATAGCCTCCTACATGGAGGTGACAGTGAGTTTGCTTACTCCTATTCATATCAGCTTTTGGGACCACATCATTCAAATAGCAAACATTTGATATACATTCATCAAATAATGCACAACCAAGGGAATATAGTTAAAATACTATACTGAAATAACTCTTCTATTGCACTGTTTTGTTTTGTTTTTTACTTTTTGAGTTATTTCCAACTTTTTTCAATGCACATGGAAAACATATTATGCTTCATTTGCTATCCATGTGGTATTGCTCCTTTTATAGTTAATATTTATGGTATTAGTCCATTATAACACCTTACATAAAATACTTAAAATATCTCTATGCCTATATTAGTTTTCTATTGCTGCCATAACAAGTTGTCACAAATTTAGAGGCTTAAAACAATGCCCATTTATTATCTCATAGTTTACATGGGTCAAGAGTCTTAGCACAACGGGACTCAGCTTGTTCCTCTGCTCTGGTTCTCAGAAGACCAAAACCAAAGTGGTGACTGGGCTGCGTTGTTTTTTTCAAGATCTAGAGAAGAATGTGCTTCTAAACTCTTTCAGATTGTTAACAGAACTCCTTAAAGTTGAAAGACAGAGATCCCCATTTCCTTTCTGGTGCCAGCCAGGGGCTGACTTTAGCTCCTAGAGGACTCTCCCCAGTCCTTGCATGTGGCCCTCACCATCTCAGAACCAGCGACGACACTTGGAACCCATCTCACACGTGGCATCTCCTTGACTTTCCTGTCTACTGCATCTCATCAGACTCCTCTTCTGCTGCATTTCACTGCTTTCCTCTTTTTCCAGCAGGTGTTAAGGGCTCATGTGATTAGATTGGGCCCACCTATATAATCCAGGCCATTCTTCCCATTGTAAGGTCCACAACCTTAATTACATCTGCAAAATCCTTTTGCCATGTAAAGTATCATATTCACAACTTCCTAGAATCAAGCCAAGGACATCTTTGGGAGTTCATTAGTCCCCTCTTCTTAAGTACCCAAATTCATAAACATCTTTAAGCTACTTATTTGAATCAAGATTTCTGAAAGACTTTGAGGAACCTAGGTTTTTTTTTCTGAGTTAAAAATCCTATAAAATAGTAGATATTACACTACTATATTTGCTGTTAGATAGCAAAACGTTATTGGTAAATCCAAACATGTATAAAAAGGTACTAATTTCTTCGTCATTAATTACATATATTTCATGAGTTGATACTCAGCATTATTTCCCAGAGAAGAAATGAGTGAAAAATGTGTTGTTCTGCTGCTGCCGCTTCTGTTCCACTGTTTTCTGTTCAGTCAAAATTTCCAAACCCATGAAAATTCTGAATCTATACATTACCTTGTCCAAAGTCTTACAGAGTTTGATATTAGGTATACCACTTCAAGGCATTGATTTAAAGTAAGCCATTTAATAATTTGCACATCTTCAAATTCTTAGCACTTGGTTGCTTCATAGGTAATTCTGGGAAGGCTACTTTCTGTAGCACTATTTTTAAGTTATTGTAATTCGTATGGTGTAGAGCTAGTCAAAATTGAAAAATATTTTATAAAAATATTATATATTTTAATATCAATAATAATCCTTAGTGAAGATAATAATCAGATAATAAATGTTCTTTTGATGATATGTAATAAACAGAAAGAACCATGGGAATTTTGCTTTGATTTGCTTTGTTTTACTTGCTATTTTATTTTTTCTGTTGCTGTTTTTAATGAGTGTCAGAAGATACAGAAGATTCAGTAACATGAGGAAGTAAATTGAGACAGTCCAAAAGAAATACCCCGTATATTACAACTGATGAAAAGATTAAGTTCAAATTAAAGGAAAGCTAGAATGCACAAACATATTGACAAGCAAAAAAGACCGTTAACAAGGGACCATTTCTGAGAGAATGAAGAATTTAGCACAGATTAAAAATATTTGCTTTACTCATCTAAGTTCTCAGACTTTTGAGTAAGTGGTTGAGCCCCAACGAAAATCCTGAAGGTGCTTAAGCTTCAGCATTTATCACCATGAAACTCCTTAGGAGGGTTTGCAGTGTGGAATTTGCAATACTCTTTTCTTAATCAATTTCACACACTGGCCTCGGTAGAGTTTGCCACACTACAGTCTATTTCTGTCACTGGCCAATAAGAAAACTAATATTAAGGCTTAGCTAAGAGGAAAGAAAATAATGATTCCCTGGATGACTTTCTTAAAGAGAGTAATTCCAACTTTTTTTATTAGAATTTTAGAGAGCCAAAAGCACAACACTTAAATTTATCTTATTATATATCAGGATTATTAAATAATAATTATAAGTATTCTATTACTTTTGTATTATATGTTTTTATACTATGAGAAATGCATCTAATTTCCCAACTAAGTATATTATTGCTGCTATATCATTGGAGCCTTGATGCAGGGGAGAGAGAATGAAGGAAGGAATATAGGGAGTAAATGATTCCCTGAATCAGACCAGGTTATTTCATTATATAATTGTCCTCTAAACCCAATTCTTAATCAATTTATTCTGTCATGACCAAGGCTTAGTTGATGATATGTATCTATCCAAGAGAAGCTTTTAAAATAATGGAAATAATCAATATAAAAGTTCATTCTTTTATATAGTTTGAATAGTTTTATCATTGTAATTGAGTGTCTTAAAAAAAGGATGCCCCACTACTGATTAAATTTTATTTTTTTCTCTCTCTTTTTTTTTATTTCTAAGAAGATTAGCCCTGAGCTAACTACTGCCAGTCCTCCTCTTTTTGCTGAGGAAGCCTGGCCCTGAGCTAACATCCGTGCCCATCTCCCTCTACTTTATATGTGGGATGCCTACCACAGCATGGCATGCCAAGCGGTGCCACGTCCACACCCAGGATCCAAACTGGCGAATCCCAGGCCACTGAGATGCGGAATGTGTGAACTTCACCGCTGCGCCACTGGGCCAGCCCCCTAAATTTTATTTTTTTAAAAGTCTTTTTTAGAAAATCAAATTCCTTCCTTTTAAATACTAGTATCACACAGACAGTTTCTGCTTTAAAAAATCGGAGTGAGAATAGGAAATCTTGAAATTGCTCTGAATATCCAATTTATCTTGGAAAGATCCTTTTGGAATGACAGAGGATGACATCCCTTAGGAAAGCAAGAGTGTTGGAATTAAGCCAGGTTGTTCTGGGTGCAGTTCATATCATCAGAACTCTTCTGTGTTGAGGAGGATGAGGCAAACCAAACTAAACTGACAAAAATAAAATAAAACAAAAAATCAACAAAAAAACAAAATAAACAAATAACACCAACAATAAGGATATCTCATGCTAGAATATTATTTAATAGGAAGGAGAGATTGGAATAGTTGTCTGTGAGTGGTTAATTGTCTAAAAAGGCCTTATTGAATATCCTGGGCTTAAATTTAGACTTAACCTCAACAGGTAGCTTGTAGATAAAAAAAGAAAGAGATTTCTAAAGAATAAGAGTGAGACTTAGACTGAACAATATCTGGGGTGGAGAGTTGTCCCCAAAGAACCATGATAAGAAGTTTCTGTTCCAATTTCAGTGGGCAGAGCCTTGATAGAAACTATGCTTCCACCTCCAACCACTTTGGTACCCACATTTCAACATAAGAAACAATCTACTTCCTGTTGTCTGCATCTTCAGCAAAAGCAAATCAAAATTGAGCCATCTACTGAGCATCCTCCTACAGTCTGTTGGAAAGATGCCATAGTCACCTCTTTGATTTGTAAGTTTTATGAACAGCCAATTCTCATTATTCATGGATTCCAAATTTTCAAATTAGCCTACTTGATAAAGTTTGTTTGGAACTCCAAAATTAATATTTATGGGTACTTTTGCAATCAGTCATGGACATAAACAGAGTGGCAAAAAATTTGAGTCACCCCATGTGTGTGTTCCAACTGAGAGTTAACAAAATGATCAAGAGCCTTCTTGTTTCAGCCCTTACAATCTAAGTAAATGTCCTTTCCATGTTTTATTTAGTGCCATGTTTTTCACATTTTTGTGCATTTTCTTGATGATTTACCATTTAAAATGGCCCCCAAGTGTAGTGCTGAAGTACTGTCTAGTGTCCTAACTGCAAGTCAGAATGAATCAATCAACAACATATATTAAATAAATCACCTTTAACAGAAACACACATAAAATGAGGTTGTGTATTGATCAGTTGGCAAAAGTGTTGTGACCAGAATTTGCAGGAACACAGCCTTTCATTTTCCCTGGGATCAATAGTTCAGTATTTGCTAATTCAGTGTTCAGGGTAACTTTATAGAAAGTAACTACTGCAAACAATGAGATTTGACTGTATGTATATGTGTACTGTGTCTTTTATACTGTATTTTTTTAGGCATAATTTCCATAGAGGAAAATGATCTAATCTTAAATATTTAGCTAGGTAAGTTTTGACAATTGTGTACTATTTGTCCGCTATAGAAAAACTATACATATTAGTATACTTGCCATAGAAGATCCTCTTGTGTTTCTTTTTGGTTAGATTTTTGCAAGATAATTTTGTAACTGAAGACTATTTTTGCCTTTTCTTGGACTTCAGAAATGAAAACATACATTTTATATTATTTAATATTTGGTTTGTTTCACAAAGCATGATATTTTGCAACTCATCCATATTATTGCATGTATAAATAGTTCAGCCCTTTTTTATGAGCAGTAGTCCATTGTATTAATGTGCCACAATGTCTTTATCCACTGTCCTATTAATGACTATTTGTTTTGTGCCCAATTATTTGCTATTTTAGTTTGCGAGTCTTGTAGACTAATTGTGTTGAACAATTTTCGTTAATCTTGTACTCAACTCATATCTTCATTTGTGAAGTGTCAGTTAAAGTACTTTTGCATATTTTTTTTGCTATTGATTCATCGTTCTTTACATAATAAATATGTCCTCTAAGAGATATATGTCTTGTGAATTTGTGCCCAGATTGTTGCATGCGTCATCTTCTTAACGAAGTCTTTTGATAAGAAGAAATAGCCAAATTTTATTAAGTTTAGTTTAGCTATTTTTTTATAGTTAATTCTTTTCATGTTCTGAACAGGAAACACTTCCCTTCCCCAAGCTTTTGAAGGAAATCCATATTTCCTTTTACAATCTTTATGGCTCTGCCTGTTGTGATTAGATCTACAATACATATCCAATTAATTTTTGTGCATGGAGTGAGTTATGAGTAATATTTTTTTCCCACAAGGAGATCCAGTTTTAAGTATCATTTATTAAAAAATACTTTATTGTCTCCATTGAATTGGACTATCTCTTCAAAAATATTGGTAGATTGTTGGTCTATTTCTAGATTCTCTGTTTTGTTCCATTGATCTTACTGCTTATACTGATGCCAATAATCACTGATCTTGAAATCAGATAGTATACATTTTCCAGCTCTTCTTTTTCAAGGTTGTTTTCAACTATTTTGAATTCTACACATTAACATAAGAGTTTTGGAATCGGCTTTCCAATTTACTCCCAAAAGTTCTATAGAGGACTTTCATTATTGCATTAATCTATAGATCAATTGGGGAGAAGTGGACAATTTAACAATATTAAATTTTCTCACCTATGAATGAAATATGTCTTATAATTTTTAATATCGTCTATTTTCCGCAGCAAGATTTTGTACATTTCAATGTTCTCTTTTTTTCTAAAGTATGCTTTTTTTGGTGAGGAAGGTTGGCTCTGAACTAATATCTGTTGCCAATGTTCCTCTTTTTTTGTTTTTTCTCCCCAAGTCCCAGTACACAGTTGTATATCCTAGTTGTAGGTCATTCTAGTTCTTCTATTTGGGATGACACCACAACATGGCTTGATGAGCAGTGCATAGGTCCGCACCCAGGATCTGAACCAGTGAACCCTGGGCCACCAGAGCAGAGTGCACGAACTTAACCACTCAGCCATGAGGCCAACCCCCTCAATGTACTTTCATATGTATCTTCTATGATTTTATTCCTAGGAATGTCACATTTTTAAAACAATATTGCAAACATTTATATTTTCTTTTACAATTTTTTTCATTGCAGGTATAAAGAATTAATATTGATTCTTGTGTACTAAATTTGTATTGAGCAGAATTTGCTAAATTCACACATCAGTTCTAGTTGATTCGTTGAAGATTCCCATGGTTTCCAATGTATCTATTATAGTTTCACTCAATTTTTCTTGTTTTCTGATATCTTTCCAACCTCACAACATGCCTTTTCCCTTCTTGCTCACATCTGGGTAAGCTGATAATAAAGTTCTAGTGTTTCTTCCTTAGTGCTGTTGGAATTTGAAGCCATGCAGGCCTCTGCTGGGCATGGAAGTGCTCGCCTTGACCCTATTTCTTAGCTGTAATAAAAACCAAACCCAGTTTCTTCTCCCTGCTCTCTTAAGATATTTATGGACCTGCTTGGGAGTCCTTTCTGTTTTTCTCAGGAAGACTCATTATGTGATTAACAAATATTTTAATTGATATACTAATCTGCATTCATGGCATCATTAGTCTCAACATCCAAATAAAATTTTGGATGGGATATTGATCCTACCTTTTGTGAGGCATCAGTAAGGTAGTGCCTGACATAATCTAACAATGAGAGTTTCACTTCTTCCTTCTCAAACTTACGCTTGTTGTTTCATTTCTTTGTTCTAATGCACTGGCTAGAACTTCAGTACAGTGTTGAATAGAAAGGGTAACAGTGGTCAGCCTTGCCTTGTTTGCAATCTTAAGAGAAAGTGTTCAGTATTTCTCTACTAAATATGGTTTTATCTGAGTTTTTCTCAAAATAGATGCTCTTTATAAAATTGATAAAACATCGTCTATTCCAAATTTGCTGAGATGTTTTATTTTAGATAGACATTAAATTTTGTCAAACGCATTTTTGGAATCAAATGAAATAACTTTTCAAAATTTCTGATTCCATTTTATGAATGACTTTTTACTTTTTGTTTTGTGTTATGTTTAGCAATTGCTCTAGAGATTATACTATGTAGCTATCACTTATAGTTTACACTCAAACGATAGTCTATTACTTCAAAAAGTAAGAACCTTATAACAGTAAATACTATAAACCTCCATTAACTTTGTTCTTTTATTGTTATATATTGTACTTTAACTTATGCTACAAACTGCAATATATTGTCATTATTTATGCTTTAAACAATCAGTAATCGTACATACCTACAGGTATGCATGCATACATGTGTACTAGTATGCTATACATGTTTATACAATATATATGCATATAACATGTATGTACACACATCTCATACATGTACGTATAATGTTATTAGTATAATGTCGTGTGTATGTATATATTGTCAGGCATGTATCACATAAACATATGCATGCATATATATCACATAATTTTATATATTTATGCTTTATCATGCTCTTCATTCCTTTATGAAGACCTAATTTTCCATCTGGTGCCATACCTTCACCTGAAAAAAGTTTTAAAATACTTTTTGCCATTTAGTCTTGCTGCACATGAATTTCTCAGCTTCTCAAGTTTAATTGCCCAAAATTGTCTTAATTTACTTTCAATTTTGGAGACTTTTTTTGTTGGGTTTAGAATTATACGATGACTCCCCGCTCTCCAGCATTTTATTGGTATGGTTCCATTTCTTTGTGTTTATCCTGCTCAGCTTTGCTGTACTTCTTAGATCTCTGGGTTAATCGTTAATGTTAATTTTGGAAGAATCTTGATGATTATCTCTTCAACTATTTCTTCTGTCCCATTCTCTTTCTTCCCTTCTGGTACTCCGTTATACCAATATTAGATCAATTGACGATTTCCCTCAGATAGCGAATATTCTATTACATTTTTTCCACTCAATTTTTCTTTGTGCTTCAGTTTAGGTAATTTCTGTTGAATTGCTTTGAAATTTGTTAATCCTTTTCTCTTTCTGGTCAATTCTGCTATCAAATTCTTCAAGTGAAACTTTTATTTATAGCATTTTGTTGGAGTCTTTTTTTCAATTTTAATCTCTCTACTGAGATTCGCCATCTCTTCACATGTATTGTCCACTGTTTCTTGTACATATTTTAGTAACCTATTTTTATAGTTACAGTTACTTTAAAGGCCTTATTAAGTACTTGTGACATTTGGGTCATCTTTGAGTCCCCTGTATTCAATGTTTCCTTTCTTTTTTTTCCCCCCCTGAGGAAGATTCACCCTGACCTAATATCTCAGGCAATCTTCCTCTATTTTGTATGTAGATAGCCACCACAGCATGGCTGCTGATGAGTGATGTGGGTCTGTGCCCAAGAACCTAGGCTGCTGAAGCAGAGTGCACTGAATTTAAGCACTAGGCTACAGGGCCAGCCCCCAATGTTTCCTTTCTTGAATATTGTTCATCACAATCAGGCATCTACAACAATCTCATATATTTTTAGAATTATACATTGGACACTGTGTTGAAAGGAATAGTAGAAATTAAATTCTACTAATGTTTTCAATTAAAATTAAAAATAGCTATCCTCAGAAAATATCAAGTTGCTTATTCTGTCAGTTTATTAGTATGGGTATCTGAGTCAATCTAATCCATAATTGAGAAAGTCACACTTAGTTTCAACTGAGATTTATATCATCAGAAGCTTCAAATATTTGGGAGACAGAACAGAATTATGCCTCCAGTGTATCTTAAGATCTGAGCAGGAGTGAGATGGCAGAGATAGCCTTTTCTTTATAGTCCAAACACCAGCTTTCTGAACACTGGAAAATCTCCCTTTTGTTTTCTGTCTCTCTGTCTATCTCTCCTTTATGCTCTAGACATCAACATTTTGAGTTGTTGAGGTTTTCTCTTTAACACTGAATTCCTGCACTTGAGGAGATTTATTTTATACTTCAGAGGACAGTTGCAATACAGTGAGTGAAGATCTATTGTTTCTCAAAAGTATATATCTCAGTGCATTAGTTTCCTAGAGTTGCCATATGAAAGTACTGCAAACTAGGTTACATAAACAACAGAAAATTATTGTCTTGTGGTTCCAGAGGCTAGAAATTGGAGATCAAGGTAGCAGCAGAATTGGTTCCTTCTGAGGACTGTGAAGGAGAATATGTTCCATCTCTCTCCCAGTTTCCTATGGATTGCTGGCAATATTTGTCATTCCTTTATTTGTAGACATAACACCCCGGTCTCTTCCTCATGTTTACATGGCATTCTCTGCGTAAGTGTTTATGCCATTTGTGTATGTGTCTGTATCCAATTTCCCCCTTTTTATAAGGATGCTAGTCATATAGGATTAGGGGCTGATTCTACTCCAGTATGACCTCATCATCTTAACTTAACCAATTACATGTGCAATGACTCTATTTCCAGATAAGTGTACATTCTGAGGTCCTGGGGGTTAGCACTTCAACATAAGAATATGGTGGAGGGGCGCAATTTATGCCATAACACTTGGCTTTCCTGCCACACATCTATCCTTCAGAGAATTGCTCCAAGGCACTCATTGCAAACCTGTAGGGATTTGGAGGAATTTCTTCCAGCTTTCTTGCTCTGTCCTCATCTTTTGGCTGGTCATTGCCTTTTAATTAGAGGATGCCCTCTATAGCTATTGGGATGATATGTCTGTCATCTCTCTTATCCTCCTCTAGCATTCAATGGGCTGCTGCCTTGCACTCAGAAAAGCTGTCTGTCTTTGGTTTGGGGAATAGTCATGTGATTTGGAGTGATATCTTGCCCTGACCCCCTCCCATAGCCTGCCCACTTTAGAGCATCCTGCCTTCCACTTAATATCTGCCATTGGGGTGTGGAACTATTTCTTATGTGCCTCTAGGATTCAGCATCCCACCCTCACTCACAAAAGGAAAGCCCATGGGAAAACTGACAGATGGTTGCAGACTTGCTCCATGACTGGGGCTCACTGGGATTTGAATCAATCTTTCTTGCCCATGCATGGATGTTGAAAGTTGGTTACGATTTGGCTTGTTTCTCTTTATTCCATATATGGTGAGTTCCTCCTCATTTTGACACTCTACTGGAGATAAAATCAGCCAGGGATCTCTTTTCTTCAAGGAAGGGCATGCCACTTTCTGGAACTTAGCTCATTTAGGTTTTGTTGTATCTTCAACTCTTTGATTTTTGAAAACCTGATTTTTTTCTCACATGTTTTGTTACGGGGCTGGTAGCCACATCCTGTTGTGATTGTATATCCTAACCAGTAATGGAGTCCCACCATTATATCTTTCTTGACAAACCTCACATAGAAAATGCGAGACAGCTGCATTAAACATCTCCAGTGAATGTCATTCCCACCACAGTCTATGTAAATATCATCCCTTGGAGCTGGACAGTTCACAAAATTCATGGCTAGACATGGTGTACTGGCCAGCAAATGCTTCAGTTTTAATAAGTCTCTTTGAAGAAGGCTTGGGTCATTTCCACATAATGCCTATGACCTGGGAGAGAATTGAAGTGATTCGTCTCAATGATTCAAGGCTTGAGTCTTCTCACTGGGAATTTTTCTTCCCTAAGTGATGAAATAAGAAGTACTTTAATCTGATGGGCTCTGGTGTGTTTTCTTGGGAGAATTTGACATGACATAACACTGAGCAATGGGGAGCCCACCACCCCATGCTTAACTTCTGAAAAGAGCAACAAATTCCTAATTCCCAAGACAATTACAGTAGGCAACAACTTTACTTCAACTTCCATAGACTCAAAAACTAAGATTAGTTTCTGCATAATCACCAGTTTTCCTCAGTCTGACAGAGACAAAGTCAAATAGATGCGAATTCTCTTTTAAGATTCTTTTAAGCAATAAAGTAGTTTACTTGGAGGGTATATCAGATGGTAGACAAAAGACATGAAAAGGAATAATTTGAAATTCCATACTTCTATTATTTTCAATATTTTAAAATCCAAATATTTACCTGGAAGTTTAAAAATGTAAAAATATGAAGTTATATCATTTTCTTTCCATAGCACTCAGGCATCAGATCAATAGCTTGCAATTAATTTCCTAGATCTGTCTTTAGGTCGGCTGAAAAAAGACAAAGGAAAAAGGACCAAGATATATTATTTACAGTCCCCAAATTTATATAGGAATACCCTAGGTGTATAAATAATTTAGAAAATTGAACAAACATAAAAAAACTCACATAATTTTTGTTTTTACTTTGATATCCAGGGAAAGTAATTTTCTGTATTTGTTTTTAAATCCCATTACCAAAAGAAAGAAAAATCTCAATACTCCGTATTGATTTATAATAGAAACATCAATTTCAAGGAGTAAAATTATTATTAAGGTAAACTTGATTCCAGTCTCTGGACATAAATACACTTTGTTTTCCTTTTTATATCTGGTACTTAAAACCAAGTGAAAATATAAATATTTATTTTGATATTTACCTTGAAGAAGTGTATTATTAGAAAATTCAAAGTAATTAAATGATATTATGTAACCTACCTACCATGTTAACTTATCCACAGTGGTACTGCTCTAAAGATTCTGCTAATACTGTACATTATAAATCTCAGAAAAGATGAAAGAGGTATATTAATAAATAAAAGGTATAGATAAATAAATATTATTACCTTAAAATATGATGAGAAAAACACCTGGAAAAGGTAAATATATTCTTTGTATATTCCATGTTACATATCTCTTAAGTGTTTACACATTTTAAAAGCCAAAGATTAAACATATTTCTCCTTTGTCAGCAGATCTACAGGCAGATGTAGGAAATTAAGTTCAAGCTATTGATCTGATGACCCAATACTACGGGGAAGAAAACAATATAACTTCATATTTTTATATTTTTAAACTTCAATCGCTCTCTCTCTCTCTCTCTCACACACACACATACACACACACACACTTAAGCACACAAAGACCTAATACCAGAATCTATGGTCAATTAATTGAAACTGAAGGTAAGACAAGGCACATTAGCTAGAGCGATAGCTCACCTAAATTCCATTAATTATTATGAAAATTTTCTCAATACCAGAGTCTTTCTTTTTGACACTTTTGGGCCTCAGCTAAATGAACTTGTTTGTATTCTAAAGATTCAGCTTCTTGAAGCAGATGATTTACTAAGTAAAGTGAAATAGGCAATACATATTGTAAAGAGCAATCAAACTGCTTACAAATTATTTAAAAAACAAAATTTCCCTGTGTTTTTGAATGGGACACAGTTTAGCACATTTTCTTTCTTTGCATGGAGCTAAACTCTATTTTTTGTTGTTTTCGTATCTTAAAGAAAGATTAATTAATATATAGGAAACTATTCTCATATTGGAATTTGACACCGACTGAAAATTATTACAAACGGTTGATAAATCAGTAGATATTACATTATAGAGTATGTCAATTAGTATGTAAAACTCACCATTCCAATTGAATCTACAGAACATAGATATCGTGTAACTATCTTATATTCTATTTTTACTTTTAAATATAAATAAAATATATTACAAGTAATGTAATTCAAATTGTCCAAGTAGTGTAAATTATTATAAAACATGCTATAAATATTACTATGGGACAGTCTGGCTCTGAATTATTTTCCAGAGGAATGTAGAAATTTGCTGTTTATTTTGCATTGGGAATGTATATCTTAATATTGACCTTGAATTTACTTCTAGGAGTGCCCCACGGCTCTAATTTTCTGAAGTGTCATGACTGTGTTACTTCTGTTCATGAGGTTTGTGGCTGTATATATTACAATTTGCATTCTTTTCACTCATCATAGAGAATAATTCCTTGTATTTAAATTTTAAGCAATCCTTTTGTGTACTCTATTCAACTTTAATATACATTTCCTGAACACTTTTGAGTTTTGATTTTGCAAAGAACAAAATACAATAAAGCAAATTTGACTGGAATGCATCCATTTTCAAAATAATATACAGATTTCTCTCCATTTTCAAAAGAAAATTTAATTATACTTTCATTTAACTTCATCTTAGGCTTATTGAGAGCCCCTATTTCACTATACATATTCTAATAGTTTATTCAATGAAAGTTTGCTTAATTGAAATTGGCATAATTATATCAAAGCTTCTCTCCATCTTTGCTTCCTCCTTTTCTGGAGCCCAAAGGCCAGAATAATTGTAATTAATTTGTGATCATTGTCATCAGCTAAGAGCTAAGAATTAAAGAGTTAAGAGAACCTGAGGGCTGTTGACTGATGAAATTGTGACTAATAGATTCCTTTTCCAAAGAGGTCAAAATACTTCAAAATCTATTCTAGTTGAGGGTAAGTCTCTTATTTTTTTCCAGAAAGTAAGTAAAATCTGTGCATTCCCTTTTCTTATTTTTGTTCTGTTGTCCCTATATTCTCTTGAAAATATTCGTCACTGTTTTCATATTTAATGTCACTTTTCTAATTTTGTAATATCCTTCTTAAATACAGTTCAAAGATTATTCATAACATATCTCACCAACCGAGAATTCATCTCCTTCTACAATTGGCTTTTATTATATGCATAGAAATAGAAAACAATCCTGAATATAACAACGTAATTTGAACACCATAAGAAAAGACTGTGATGAATACCTTTGGTTCTGTACAGGTAGAACTCTGAATCCCAGAAATCCATTCTTCTACGTTAAAGTTGTCTTCTTGCAAAGTATAAATATTTTGTGATTGGCAGTATTTTAAATATCCAACCTGCTAATATTAATACAAATATTTTAAAGGCTTTTAAACACATAGCTGAGATCATTATTTTTAACACTTCGCTGAAATTATCAAAATTAAATAAACAAATTATTCTGCAAATAGAGAATCTCTGAAAAACTCAGAATTGAATAACATGGAGTTAACATGTCTCACTTGGGTCTTTCTTATGATTTTAAAAAATGGTAAATCCATTCTGAAAATCTAATTGCTTAGTTTTCATTCACTAATTTGTTAAGCAGGGCTCAATGAATTCTAACACAGGTGAATCAGACCAAACATCCTGTTTTGAAACTTCAGAGACAAAAATAATAGTTACTGCCTGTGTGCTTACCATTATCATCGTACTCTCATTTAATCCTCATAAAAACCCTGTTAGGAGTGTGTGTGTGTATTATTATCTATTAGTATGCTAGGGCTACTGTAACAAAGTATCACAGACTGGGCAGCTTAAACAACAGAAATTTTTTGTCTCACAATTCTGGAGGCTAGAAATCTGAAATTAAGACATCAGCAGGATTGGTTCCTTCCGAGGGCTGCGTTGAAGACTCTGTCCCATGCCTCTCCCCTAGCTTCTGATAGTTTGGTGGGGTAATGAGGAGATCGTAGGCCATCTGTGTTCACTACCCTGCTTTACATAAAGGAAAAGTAAACTCTCTAGTGTCTTCAAGACAGGAGGTAGTTTTACATCTTGGAGAAAAGGTGTTCCCAGAAGTTCGGGTCCCACCTGATCAGAGACTAGGAGGTAGGGGTGCTATTTTCCTTGGTGATTACATTCCAAAGGGATGGCTCCCAAGTCCTTGAGAGAGACAGTCCTGGGTATAAAACTGGCAAAAGGCTTTTAAAAAGATTTATATCTCAAAGAGGCAGACAAAGAAGTTGCAAAGGCAAGTTTTCCAAAGTAAAGTCTTTGAAGAAAAGATCTAGGCCTTAAGATAGGAAGAAGCGAGGAATTCCAAGATGGCGCCGTGAGTAGTCCTCTTTGTCTCTCGCCCTTCGAGTCTACAATTATTTGGACACTTATCGCTTGACAAAGGATATCCAGACAGCATCTCAGGACGTCTGAGACACCCACGCGACTATACATCGGAAGGCGGATGGACTTTCCTCCAGGAGAATGGGGAAATAGGTGAAAACTCTCCGACCCCGACGGGCAGCCTAGTACCCGCAAGCGGCTTTCTTCCAACGGACGCCCCCAGAGGATCCACACACATCTAGGGCAGGAGCGAGAACACAACAGAGGAGCGACGGTGGAAACAGGTGACCAGAACCCTACCTAAACCCCCCGCAATTACTCCTAAACGCAGAGGGAAACTTTGGAGTTGCACACCTGAGCCCGCGGGGAGAGTCTCTCCCCGCCATTGGCGGGGAGACCCAGCCTGGTGCTCGGGGCGCCCGGAGGGTCCCAGAGAGAGACACGGAGGGCACGGAGGTCTCCCAGCTGCCGTTGCCCGCCCCGTGGGACTAGGGATTGCCGGAGATCTCGGAGAGGACCCGGGCGGGGGAACTTTCAAAGGCCGGTCCGGCGACCCGGACGGGAAGTGCCGGAGCTCTGCCCGGGCAGCAGACAAAACTCTCTGTCTGCCGTTAGCAGAGGGGCCACGCTGAGCACTCAGGGCTCCCGGCAGAGGCCCGGAGAGAAGCCCAGAGGGCGGGGCGACCCCCAGCTGCCGTTGCCCGCCCCGTGGGACTAGGGATTGCCGGAGATCTCGGAGAGGACTGGGGCTGGAGAGAGTTCCAGAGACCCAGCTTAGTAGCCTAGGGGGAAACCCTACAGGCTCACAGAAGCCTTAGGGAAAGCCTCTGCACAGCACCAGTAGAAGGCACCCAGCCGCCAGCCACAAGGCTGGAAGACCCCAGGGCAAAAGCAGCATAGCTAGGTGTACTAACCACAGACTGTAGAAGATGCCAATAGCTCACCTGTGACCCATAGAGGACAAGTGAGATTTGGTGGGTGCCGACAGCAACGGAGCGACAAATATAAGTGATCCCACCCCTGGCCGCTGGAAAAGCCCATAACACCGTTGCAGACCCCAAGGAGAGAGCGCATCTAGGTGGGCAACAACAGTAGGCACCTGCAGCCTTAAGCCCCCCGTGACGGCCCCCACGGCAGAGGAGGGAATCCAAAGGGCCACTGTGGCTACGAAGAGGGGCCCAGGCCCAGTTAGCAACTACGGACAGGGTTCCTGGTTGGTGAAGTATAAACAGCTGCTCCCCGCACCGCAGCAGCTGAAACAAGTGAAAGGAGCAACTAAACTCTATCTCCATGCGGAGGCACAAATCAACATCATCAAGCAATATGAAAAAATACATTAAATCTCCAGAACAGAAAGAAAGTAACAAATACACAGAAAACAATCCCAAAGAAAATGAGATATATAACCTAAATGATGATGACTTCAAAACAGCCATCATTAAAATACTCACTGAGTTAAGAGAGAATTCTGACCGACAACTCAATGAGTTCAGGAGCTATGTCACAAAAGAGTTTCATACGATAAAGAAGAACCAAACAGAAATATTGGAAATGAAGAACACAATAGAGGAGATTAAGAAAAATCTAGATGCTCTGAACAGCAGGGCCGATAATATGGAGGAAAGAATTAGCAATTTGGAAGATGGCAATATAGAATTGTTGCAGGCAGAGGAGGAGAGAGAAGCAAGACTTAAAAGAAATGAAGAAACTCTCCGAGAATTATCAGACACAATTAGGAGATGCAACGTAAGGATTATAGGTATACCAGAGAGAGAAGAGAAGGAGAAAGGGGCAGAAAACCTATTCAAAGAAATAATGGCTGAGAACTTCCCAAATCTGGTGAGGGAGATGGATCTTCAGGTGACAGAAGCCAATAGATCTCCAAACTTTATCAATTCAAGAAGACCAACTCCACGGCATATAGTAGTGAAGCTAGCAAAAGTCAACGACAAGGAGAAAATATTAAGGACAGCCAGGCAAAAGAAACTAACCTACAAAGGAACCCCCATCAGGCTATCAGCAGATTTCTCAGCAGAAACTTTACAGGCTAGAAGAGAGTGGAATGATATATTCAAAAATCTGAAGGACAAAAACCTACAGCCGAGAATTCTCTACCCAGCAAAAATATCCTTCAAATACGATGGAGAAATAAAAACTTTCCCAGATAAACAAAAATTAAGGGAGTTCATTGTCACAAAACCTCCTCTTCAGGAAATCCTCAGGAAAACCCTCATTCCTGAAAAATCCAAAAAAGGAAAGGGGCTGCAAAACCAAGAGCAGAGGAGATAAGTAGAAGGACAACAACAGAGAGTAGCAGCTCTACATCAGAACAGATTAAACCATGGGACGAGAAACAAAGGAAACTGAAGAAAACCGGAAAACAAGACACAAAATGGTAGTGGTAGGCCCCCACGTCTCAATAATCACTCTAAATGTAAATGGATTGAACTCCCCAATCAAAAGACACAGAGTGGCAGGATGGATCAAAGAACAAGATCCAACAATATGCTGCCTCCAGGAAACACACCTCAGCCCCAAAGACAAACACAGACTCAGAGTGAAGGGATGGAGAACAATACTCCAAGCTAATAATGAACAAAAGAAAGCAGGTGTCGCTATACTAATATCAGACAAGGTAGATTTCAAAGCAAAACAGATAAAGAAAGACAAAGAGGGACAGTATATAATGATAAAAGGGACTCTCCACCAAGAAGACATAACACTTATAAATATATACGCACCCAACACAGGAGCACCAAAATTTGTAAAGCAACTCTTAATAGAACTAAAAGAAGACATCAACAACAATACAATAATAGTAGGGGACCTCAACACACCATTAACACCAATGGACAGAACATCCAGACAGAAAATCAACAAGGAAATAATAGAATTAAATGAAAAATTAGACCAGATGGACTTAATAGATATATATAGAACACTTCATCCAAAAACAGCAGGTTACACATTCTTCTCAAGTGCACATGGAACATTCTCAAGGATTGACCATATTTTGGGAACCAAAGCAAACATCAATAAATACAAGAGAGTTGAAATAATATCAAGCATCTTTTCTGATCATAACGCTATTAAACTAGAAATCAACTACAAGAAAAAAGCAGAGAAAGGTGCAAAAATGTGGAGACTAAACAACACGCTTCTCAACAAACAATGGATCATTGAAGAAATTAAAGAAGAAATCAAATATTATCTGGAGACAAATGAAAATGAGAACACGACATACCAAATCATTTGGGATGCAGCAAAAGCAGTCCTAAGAGGGAAATTCATCGCAATACAGGCTCACCTCACTAAACAAGAAAAGGCTCACGTAAGCAACCTCAAACGACACCTAACAGAACTAGAAAAAGAAAAACAAACAAGGCCCAGAGTCAGTAGAAGGAGGGAAATAATAAAAATAAGAGCAGAAATAAACGATATTGAAACAAAAAAGACAATAGAAAGGATCAATGAAACAAAGAGTTGGTTCTTCGAAAGAATTAACAAAATTGACAAACCCCTAGCCAGACTCACCAAGAAAAGAAGAGAGAAATCGCAAATTAATAAAATCAGGAATGACAGAGGAGAAATCACAACAGATACCAATGAAATACAAGAGATCATAAGAGAATACTATGAAAAACTATATGCCAACAAATTGAACAACCTGGAAGAAATGGACAAATTCCTAGACTCCTACAATCTCCCCAAACTGAATCAGGAAGAAATGGAGAATCTGAATAGACCAATCACAAGTAAGGAAATAGAAACGGTAATCAAAAACCTCCCCAAAAACAAGAGTCCAGGACCAGACGGCTTCTCTGGAGAATTCTACCAAACATTCAAAGAAGACTTAATACCTATTCTCCTCAAACTGTTCCAGAAAATTGAGAAAGATGGAGAACTCCCTAACACATTCTATGAAGCCAACATCACTCTGATCCCCAAACCTGACAAGGACAACACAAAGAAGGAGAACTACAGGCCGATATCACTGATGAACATAGATGCAAAAATCCTCAACAAAATTTTGGCAAACCGATTACAGCAATACATCAAAAAGATTATACACCATGATCAAGTGGGATTTATACCAGGGACACAGGGATGGTTCAACATCCGCAAGTCAATCAACGTGATACACTACATCAACAAAATGAAAACCAAAAACCACATGATCATCTCAATAGATGCAGAGAAAGCATTCGACAAGATCCAACACCCATTTATGATAAAAACCCTCAGTAAAATGGGTATAGAAGGAAAGTACCTCAACATAATAAAGGCCATATATGATAGACCCACAGCCAACATCATACTCAATGGACAAAAGCTGAAAGCCATCCCTCTGAGGACAGGAACAAGACAAGGGTGCCCACTTTCACCACTCCTATTCAACATAGTTCTGGAGGTGCTGGCCAGAGCAATTCGGCAGGAAAAAGAAATAAAAGGAATCCAAGTAGGTAACGAAGAAGTAAAACTCTCGTTGTTTGCAGACGACATGATCTTATACATAGAAAACCCCAAAGAATCCACAGAAAAACTATTAGAAATAATCAACAACTACAGCAAAGTAGCAGGGTATAAAATTAACGTGCATAAATCAGTAGCATTTCTATACACTAACAATAAACTAATAGAAAAAGAACTCAAGAACTCTATCCCATTCACAATCGCAACGAAAAGAATAAAATACCTTGGGATAAACTTAACCAAGGAAGTGAAGGATCTATACAATGAAAACTACAAGACTTTCTTGAAAGAAATAGGCGATGACATAAAGAGATGGAAAAACATTCCTTGCACATGGATTGGAAGAATAAACATAGTTAAAATGTCCATACTACCTAAAGCAATATACAGATTCAATGCTATCCCAATCAGAATCCCAAGAACATTCTTCACAGAAATTGAACAAACAATCCTAAAATTCATATGGGGCAACAAAAGACCGCGAATTGCTAAAGCAATCCTGAGCAAGAAAAACAAAGCCGGCGGAATCACAATCCCCGATTTCAAAACATACTACAAAGCTACAGTGATCAAAACAGCATGGTACTGGTACAAAAACAGGTCCACAGATCAATGGAACAGAATTGAAAGCCCAGAGATAAAACCACACATCTATGGACAGCTAATCTTCGACAAAGGAGCAGAGGGCCTACAATGGAGAAAAGAAAGTCTCTTCAACAAATGGTGCTGGGAAAACTGGACAGCCACATGCAAAAGATTGAAAATTGACCATTCTTTTTCACCACACACCAAAATAAACTCAAAATGGATCAAAGACCTAAAGATTAAGCCTGAGACAATAAGTCTTTTGGAAGAGAATATAGGCAGTACACTCTTTGACATCAGTTTCAAAAGAATCTTTTCGGACACTGTAACTCCTCAGTTGAGGGAAACAATAGAAAGAATAAACAAATGGGACTTCATCAGACTAAAGAGCTTCTTCAAGGCAAGGGAAAACAGGATTGAAACAAAAAAACAGCTCACTAATTGGGAAAAAATATTTACAAGTCACTTATCCGACAAAGGGTTAATCTCCATAATATACAAAGAACTCACACTGCTTAACAACAAAAAAACAAACAACCCGATCAAAAAATGGGCAGAGGACATGAACAGACATTTCTCAAAAGAAGATATGAATATGGCCAATAGACACATGAAAAGATGTTCATCATCGCTAATCATCAGGGAAATGCAAATCAAAACTACACTAAGATATCACCTTACCCCCGTTAGATTGGCAAAAGCATCCAAAACCAAGAACGACAAATGTTGGAGAGGTTGTGGAGAAAGAGGAACCCTCATACACTGTTGGTGGGAATGCAAACTGGTACAGCCACTATGGAAAACAGTATGGAGATTTCTCAAAAAGTTAAAAATAGAAATACCCTATGACCCAGCCATCCCATTACTGGGTATCTATCCTAAGAACCTGAAATCAGATATCTCAAGAGTCCGTTGCACCCCTATGTTCATCGCAGCATTATTTACAATAGCCAAGACGTGGAACCAGCCTACATGCCCAGAAACTGATGATTGGATAAAGAAGATGTGGTATATATACACAATGGAATACTACTCAGCCATAAAAAAAGACGAAATTGGCCCATTCACAACAATGTGGATGGACCTCGAGGGCATTATGTTAAGCGAAATAAGTCAGTCAGAGAAAGACGAACTCTATATGACTCCACTCATAGGTGGAAATTAGTATATTGAGAAGGAGATCTGATCGGTGGTTACCAGGGAAAAGGGGGGGTGGGGGGAGGGTACGGAGGGGGAAGTGGTGTACCCACAACATGACTAACAAAAATGTACAACTGAAATCTCACAAGGTTGTAATCTATCATAACATTAATAAAAAAAAAAAAAAAAAAGATAGGAAGAAGCATGTCTAAAGTTTTATCTACCAGAGAGGAACTTTAATAAGACTGTCTTGCTCGCTTGCTTAGTAGAATTAGTAGTGTAACCTCCCACAAAAAGGAAGTTTCTTGAAGAGAATTTTGCTTATCTTGTACAAGATTTCACCCGGAAGACATAGCACAGTGTTTCGCTCAAAAAAACACAGTTGGACGGACGAATGGAGTGTACATAATAATGCTTTTCTGGAATAAATTTCCAGTTCATATTCACAAAAGAACAAACGAACATTTCTAGGTATTTAGTATAACAGAGCAGTTTCGATTCTTGTTTAGTTTGAACTTCTCTTCTTTCAAGACTATTGAGATCAAGACTACTATATCTCCATGAGGTCTCTTCTACAATGATGCTTTCTTGCAGAAGAAGATTTAACTTCTGCCTCTGTATTTAAATAGAAGGATTTAAGCTCACTTTAAAATAAGTTGATACTCTCTGTTACTTGCTGCAGAATATCTTACGTTAATTTGATGGCTGGTGATGTTTTCTTGTTTCTTTCTTTTATTCTATTTGATAGATACCACAACTAATGTCTACATATTAAGGATTTTGTGGATTTTATAATCATTGTTTTGCTTGTTTTGGATTCTTCTTGGTATTCAGTGTAGGAAAGAGGTTTTTTTTCTATTTCTATTAGGACTAAGCTGAAAATGAATCTTCCTACTTGGAGGAAAATAATGCACAGACAAAACATTCTGTATTTGAATCCAGATGTGCTCCCTGTAGTGTTTTCGCTATGGCCACTTGATGTCCAGATCACAGAGTTGCATGTACTTTCTTGCAAATTAAATGTATGATTACCCCAAATTGGACTAATTGTGCAGCATGTAAGAGAAGTTAGAAATTTTCCCCCTATGAAGTGACTAGTGTTATATACATTATTTTCAAAATACCATGCCATTAAAAAATCTTTCAAATAAATTAAATTGGTTGTTTTTAGCTTTTTCCCCCCAGTAATTGTGCCACGTTATTCAACCTGACTCCTTTTCCTCTTCCACCCATCCCTTTGCCCAGCCAGGGACACACAACATCTAAAGTAATGAGTGGCAGCTATCTGTCTAGGAACTGAATTTGCAAGAAAGGAAATAAGAATTTAATTTTCCTGATTGACAGGAGTGTCTTTGGGCTTCTTTTTTTAAAAATTTATTTTTATATTCTTTTTATCTCTATATTTGGTTAACGTTTGGAACTAAGTCTCACTATTATTTTCTTTGTAACACTGTCAGACATATTGTTGTAGTGTCTAAGTTCAGGGGAGATGTGTGTGAGGACAGGAAAAGCAATAATTCCATTCCGGTAGAACAGCAGTTATAGGCAGCCTATAAAAAGGGAAAACGAAGATAGCCGCTTGCAATTCCAATCTTTGCTGCTCAACCAAGCAGACCGAAGGTAACCGCTGGCTGTGAAAGCAGCCTCTAGCTATCTCACTTCGAGCCACCAAGAGGGAATCATCCTTTTGGAAAAAAATAGGAAATATAAGAAATTGCTTTGAGGGCTTGGAAAGGAGAAACAATAACACAAGCATCAGTTGCTATATAAAAAAGAATTTTACAATAAAATTTACTTTTAAAGAGACTATAGCTCGCCATAATGCTTTTTGAAACTGACTTTATTTTTGTTAAATGAAAATGCAATAGTAAAATAAACATAGGTTAAATATTCCAAAAATATCAAATATCATTTCTCCATGATGATTTTATAGGACTTAAATGAGATATTGTATCAAATATTAAAAGGTCTAATAAATACAGCTGCTTCTCCTTTTTGTTTTCTGTCTCTGCATGAGTTCTAGCAAATCCTTTGCTATGTATTTCTTATTTCTAATATTATTTATTACCTTTTCTATGTTGGCTTTTCTAACCCTAAAAGGCAAATTTCCAATAGACCTTGACAGATTTTCTCTTTCATTTAAGGGGAATAAATGCTCCAGCATGCACATTGATGGAAATTAAATGCTCTTAGGCTGGCTATCTGGAAATGCAAATACTCCTACTGTAAATTTTGTTGTCAAAGGTTTTTCATTAGGAGCGGGAGCTCTGACAAGATTGTGAGAAAGCAGTAAAGTCATAAGGCAAAAAAAGTAATCTGCTTTCTTTATCAAATTACCCATGAGTATCAGATGCATCACTGCATTAACAGGGAAATCTATCCACTTTCCACAAAGCTTTCCTCTGTAGCTTTGCACTAATGTCAAGTGATGGAAAGATGATCACATTTGATGAGTAAGATTAAGCCCCAGAATGAGGTCTATGAATGATGATGAGCGTTGCTCATCCAGCAGGGAATATACAACTGCAAAGTGAAGCCTGAGATATCTTTTTAGTCCCACAGACAAAAGGAAACAAAAGCTACAGATTTTTAATATGTGGACTTTCATGACTGACTCCATAGGAACCCAAATAATACAGTTCAATGTTTAGTCTCTATCATGCTATTTAGCACTTCTTTTTCTTTTTCTATCTATTTTATTGGTGTATAAGTTATCTAAAATAAAATACACCAGTTTCCCCATGCATTGGCAAGTATAGACAGTCATGTAACCACCACCTCAATCATCTTACAGCACGTGTCCGTAAACCCAAAAAGTTCTATCGTGCCACAGCAGAGTGAATCCCACCCCCACCAGCCCAGGCAACCACTAATCTGTATCCTACCACTATTGATTTGTTTGCCCTTTTTCAGCGTTTTATATAAATGGAAGCATGCCATATAAGTTCTTTTGTTTCTGGCTTCTTACACATATTACAATGTTTTGGAGATGCATCAAAATAATTATATGAATGAATAGTACACTTATTTTTATTGCTAACTCATGTTCCATCATACTAATACATCACAAAGTGTTTATCCATTCACCTGTTGATGGATATTTATACTCTTTTCAGTTTGGGGTTAGTATGAGTGAAGCTATTATGAACATTTATATATGGGTCTACAGTGGATGTAGATTTGCATTATCCTTGGGTAGATACTTAGGAATGGAATCAGTGGGTCATATAGCAAACATAAGTTTAACTTTATAAAACACCGTAAAATTATTTTCAAGAGGAATCAGCAATATATGAGAATAACAGTTGCTCCATACCCACTCCAATACTTAGAATTGTCAAACTTTTAAGAAATGTTAGCCATTAGTGGGTGTGTAGTCAGTGTCTAGTGGTAGCTCACTAATTTTGCATTTCCTTGATGACTAATATTACTGAGCATCTTTTCATGTGGTTACTTGACTTTTTAAATACATTTTTGTGAAGTGTCTGTTATAATCTTTAAAAAAATTAATTGAATTTTTTGTCACCTTATTTTAGATTTGTAAGAGTTGTTTATGTACTCTGAATATGAGTCCTCTCACAGATATACATCTTGTAAATGCATTTTCCTAGTCTGTGGCTTGCTTTTTGATTACATTTTTAAATGGAATGAATATTTTTAATTGTTTAAATAGTTTCAAACTTACAGCAAAATTGAAGTAGAATTATAAGAAATTTTCTTTTCCAGAATTAATTCAGAGCAATTTGCTGACCTGATGTGCCACCATCCCTGAACATGTTAGTGTGTATTTCCTAAAAACAAGAGCATCCTCCCACAAAATCAAAATAAGACCATCAAAATAAAGACATTAGCAATTATATAGTACTAATATATACAATCATATGGCCCCATTTAATTATCCCCAAAATTTCTTCATAGTAAAATAATCTACTAAAGAACTATCATTGCATTCAGATGTCCTATATCCTTATTCTACTTCCATCTGGACATCTTCCTTAGTCTTTCCTTGACTTTCATAGTTTTTTGAAGATTATATGCTGACGAGTTATAGAATATCGCTTTTTTTTTATCTTTTGATTAAAGTAGAGTCTGCCAGGACTTTCCATTGAAAGGCTACTGTTTTACTCTCTGTAATAATATGTATTTTGGGAAAAGGTATTTGAAAATACATATATATTCCATGCCTCAGCAACTGATTGATATAAGCATGGCCTAATTATTTCCTATTTTATTCATTGGGTAATAATACAGTACTAACTGTATTTATTTTAATACTGAATTTGTTGCAGATTTGTCCTATAGAGTTCTCTCTTTCAAGATTGCTTCTGTATAATTTTGGCGAACTCCAATCACCTTTTAAACACATCCTTGTGTCTGATACAATATATTCTGAGCTCATCCCACATTTCCTCATGCCAATACTTGAGTGAGCCGATTGTGCAAGGAGCCCTGGCTCCTTTCAGTATGTAATGCCATTTAGAAAACAAACTGTCCGCTGAGATGGTCTAGGAGCAGAGACATTCTAATAGCAATAGGCACTTGCATTAGTGCCTATTACCGAAAAAAACGTGTGCCTTAAACCCACACAAATTTATTATCTCACAGTTTCCATAGGTCAGATGTCTGGTTATGGGTTAGCTGGGTCCTCTGCTCAGGGACTCACCAGGTTGAAATCAAGTTGTCAGCTGGGGCTTCAGTTCTCAGCTGAGGCTTCAATTCTCAGCTGAGGCTCAGGGACCTCTTCCAAGCCCACTGATCGTTAGCAAAATTCATTTCCTAGTAGTCAGATGAATGAGGTCTCTAGATTCAGGCTAGCTTTCAGCCAGAAACTGCTCTAAGCTCCTAGAAACTGCCTGCGGTTGCAGTTTCTTACCATGTGGCCCCACAGGCAGTTCACAACATGGCATTTTGCTTTCTTCCAGGCCAGCAGGAACTCCTCTCTCTCTAACTCATCACCTGCTTTTAAGGCTTCTCTGATTAGTCCAGGCCAACCCAGGATAATCTCTCTTTTGATGAACTCAAACTCAACTGATTCAGTAACTTAATATCAAGAATGATGTTTCATTTTATCTACAGGTCCCACCAGAATCAAGAGGAGGATACGATACCTGGTGTGTACACTATGGGGCAGGAATCTTGAGGGTCAACTTAGAATTCTGCATATCATTGAACTTAATGCCCAGATCTTAGTTTCTCTTACTTTCATTTTTCTCTCCCTATTATCGTCACATTTTCCTTTAATCTTTGTGCATATTTATTATATCGTTATTTTTAACATTTTATTTTGAAAAATTTCAAACATAGAGCACAGTTGAAAGAATTTTACTATAAATACCCTTATATCCACCACTTGCTAGTAACATTTTACTATACTTGATATATAACATACATATCCATTTATCCCTTTATTCACGCAAAAATCTAAATTTTTGATGCATCTCAAAGGAATTTTCAGACAGCGGTATACTCCACCCTAAAATCATTAGCAGGCATAGCACTAACTAAAGTTCAATATTTGTCTGAATTACTTCTTTTGATGTAAAATCAACATATGATATTATTCATAATCTTAAGTTTGAATTCACTAAATTTTGACAAATGCAAGTACCTGTGTAACCCAGAAGGATAGCCTAGGTGTATGGGAATGAAGCAATTATTATTTGTAGGTCATCTTTTTACATAAACAAATTGAATCATCCTAAATTAGCATGTCAAAATCATTCCAACTTCCCAATATCATGTAATGCTATGAAAGAAAAGCCTCTTGGCCAGTAAGACAATTTACTTACCGTGTTACAGGTCCTCAGGGCCTCAAGACAACCATATTGCATGTGTTTAGAAGGTCCTGGGGCTATCTATCCAATCTCACATGTAGGTAGAGGGTTGTAAAGCATCACCCAAAAAGGAGAAACAGGGAGCAGGGTCTACATAGAGGCAGACTGGGGTTTGGATCACCTTCCGCAGATGATACTGCTGTACCCTTGGGCGTAGACACCAGATGGTGTCTAGAGAACTTTTAAAAATGCACTGTAAAGTGTGGGCCTCCTGGGGCATGGAGTTGGAGGCGGGCCTGTTTGCCCAGCATAAAGATGGTACTAGTAACCTAAATCCTTATAAAAATATGAAATATTATCCCCAAGAAATTTCCTTTTAGCCCTTCACAATGGTTCCCTACCCCACCCCAGCAAAGCAATTGCTATTCTGATTTTTTTCCATCAAAATTTAGTTTTGTCTGTTCTCTGCTTAATATAAATGAAATCATATGGTATCTGTTCTTCCATATAAGCCTTCTTACACAAAGCATAATATTTTAGAGATTAATCTAAGTTGTTGCACGTATGAATGTATGAATATGTCACTTTTTTTTGGTGAGGAAGACTGACCCTGAGCTAAGATCTGTTGCCAATCTTCCTCTTTTTCTTTTTTTTCTCCTCAAAGTCCCAGCACATAGTTGTATATCCTAGCTGTAGGTCCTTCTAGTTCTTCTATGTGGGACACCAGCTCAGCGTGGCTTGAGCAGTGTGTAGGTCCATGCCCAGGATCCAAACCAGTGAACCCCAGGCCACTGAAGTGAAGTGCAAGAACCCAACCATCACGTCACCAGGCCAGCTCCGAATATATCAGTTTTAATACACTATTCTTTTAATGGGCACTTAAGATATTTAGTTTCCTGAAATTATAAATAAAGCTGCTATGATCATTCTTGTGTGAGTCTTCTTGTAAATGCTTTCGTTTCTCTTGAGTGAATGCTGAGGAGAGAAATTGCTGGGTAACAGGGTAGCGTATACTTGGTTTGATAAGAAATGCCCTAAACTCTGTCCCAAGTTCTTGAACTAGTTTATAGTCTCACCAAGCGTGTGTGAATTTTAGTTGTTCCACATCCTCACCAGCATCTGGTGATGTCATTTCTTTTGAATTTTAGCCACCCTAAAACTTTTTGGAAAGTTTTATTTAGTTCTTTCTTAAAGAAATTTGTTTGTTCCTTTTAATATTATTTTATAGATTTTATTTCTCTTTTTGTGTCCATGCTTTCTTTAAATCCTTGAGCATATTTTTGATAGCTGTCTTGAATCCTTATGTGAAATGCTATTACTTCCACCATTTCTGTTGACTAATATTTCTCCTGGTTATAGGACATATCTAGTATTTGTATAACTCATAGTTTTTCATTGGATGATGAGTATTAAGGATTGTTTGCATTGCATCTGGGCTTTGTTCCCTTCCTTTAGAGAGTGATGGCATTTTCTGGAGCAGGCAGTTAAAGTACTTGCAGATCATCTTGATCCTTTGAGCATTTGTTTTTCAAGCTTTGTTAAGACAGGAGTAGAGTAGCTATCACTGTAGCGCTAATACTAAGATACGACTCTTCTGTGATCCCCGTTGAGTACCTGAGGTGTTCAATAAAGTCCTTCGACATTGGCTCAATGGAACTTGAACCATCCCAGCCCTATGTAAGCACTAAGAATAATTTAGCTTATTCTCAAACCATCGTTCCTTGCTAACCTCATGAAATTTTGCCCTAAGTATATGCAGCTTGGTCTTGAACTACAGACTCGGGGTAACGCATGCAGATTTCTGAAGCCTTTTCCTCTATAACTCCTTCTGTTGCATTACTCTTCCCTGTGAATTCCAGATGCCTCAACTTCCTTTAATTTCTACTTTTGTTCCTCTAACTCAGCAAGACCTGTCTTGTCTGCTTGGGTTCACCTCTCAACATCATAATCCAGAAGTGCCTCCAGAGAGAAACTTGAGGCAATCATAGAACTCACCTTGTTCTCTCAGGGATCAAAATTCTTTGCTGTCTGTTGTTCATCGTCTAAAATCAGTTGTTTTGTATATTTTCACCAGTTTTCTAGTTTTTGACAGGAGGAGGGAAAGTCCAGTACCAGAAGCTCTGCCATGGCTAGAAGTGGAAAAAGAGCAGTACTTTCTTAATAAAGTTCTGAATCATTCACTTTATTTAAATAATTAGGTATAAAAGATAAATGAATGAAATATGCAGTTCTGACTTGATTCAGCTCTTTATTTGCATAAAATAACTTTTTTGTCCTTATTTACATCACTGTTGTATTTTATTTGTCAATATGACTCCAATTATAATTTTGATGAAAAAATGCTTTATTTATTTGTTTTATTTATATGTAATTATTTATTTAGTATGTGAAGTAACATTGTCAGTTAAAACTCTTTTTTCATTACAACTAGTTGATTCCAAGATTTCTGGCTTAAAAGTGAAGGGAATCTTTATAATAAAAAACGTATGTCTCACAGAACCGAACAGCAATTATTCCGTTGGATCTCAGGTATGAGCTCAACACAGCCCCACACATTGCCTGTCTTGTTTTCACCGTAGTTTTACTTTTCTCTCATACTGGCTGTCTATGTATTCCAGGTTCTGGTAGCACACTGAGTCCAGAGATGATCAGTTTCAGATTTCTGGAGGTTTAGCTATGATTGGCTCCTCTCAGGGTAGGAGGCCTCTACTAAATCAAAATATTATGGCCTGATATGTTGGCTCACATTTGTAAACCTGGCTTTTTCCATGATAATCATACGTATATTTGGTGTGTTTGTGTGAGAGAATTTTCTGGAAAACTGTAGTACAAAACAATAGACATCTAGTTTATTGGATGAAATGGAACGCCAAGAAAGCTTCATGGCAATTGTGACATTTGTTACCTGTCACACATTCAGTTTCTGTTTTTGTTTTTTGAGTATTTTTTTTTTAATTTTAGCTAGTAAGTTCTAACGTTTAGAGAATGGTCAGATTGAAGCTAAGGCAATAGGTAATCCCAAAATAGATGGTTTAGCATTAGTTTGTTCTTCAGATATACTAGAGACTATTGTCTGAAAGTCACACGAATCCATGCTCTGGGATCCCTGGGACGCATGAATATAGATGATAGAAATTAAGTTTAGTGCCTTCGCTAGGAAAAAAAAGTAAACAACTTTGAATGATTTTTATCATGATGGTAGATTTAAAAAGTCACCTCTCCATTTTAAGCACTTCCATAATACACATCCTATGTTTATTTCTTCTTAGATGAAAATGCTGACTGAACCTGTGAGTTTCTACTCTTAAAAATACAATCTCCCTACTCTGCCACAACAATCCTACCTGCTGTTACCACTGCCATTCAACTAACACGTGCTTTCTTAAAAAATCATATTGCCTGCTAGTAGATTTTTCAAGCTTCTGTTTTGGCAGCTTCCATAATTAAGCAGCTCATGGAGTGTTGAACAAGAGGTTGATTTTTTGCATATGTGAAGAAGATTGGTCCTGAGTTAACATCTAATGCTTGAGGAAGATTGTTGCTGAGCTAACATCTGTGCTGATCTTCCTCAGTTTTATGTGGGATGCTGCCACAGCATGGCTTGATGAGTGGTGCTAGGTCCACAACCAGGATGCAAACCTGTGAACCCCAGGCCGCTGAAGCAGAGGGTGTGAACTTAACCACTAGGCAACCGAGGTGGACCCTGATTTTTTGAGTTTTAATATTTAATTTTAAGATTTTGAGTTGTTCATGTTAAAAATTATTAATGTTTAGAATTATAAACCATTAAAAGTTGGAATAAGTATCAAATGTTATAATCACCATATTCCAGAGTAAGCCATTTGTTTATTTGCTTTCCTTGGCAGAGACATGACACAGATTAAATAAAAGTATTTATGAGTAAAGAACTGGGGATATGGGTAAAGGAGTGGATAAGCCATGCCTGAATGTGCCCTGATGTTTACATGAAATTAATGATGCAACCACATCTTCATCAAGTTGGAGATGAGAGAAATACTGTAAAGTACCACAAGAGGGGCCCACTCTGTGGTATAGTGGATGAGTTCCCTACGCTGTGCTTTGGCGGCCCCAGTTCATGGGCCCAGATTCTGGGTGTGGACCTACACTACTTGTCAGCTATGCTGACAGGCAGTGACCCACATACAAAGTGGAGGAAGACTGGCACAGATGTTAGCTCAGGGCTAATCTTCCTTAGCAAAAAAAAAAGTACCACAAGATGTTTTATTTTGCGTTAGCTCTAAACAGATAGATGAGACACTCTTATTTTCCCAGAGCCTTTCTATTGTAAATACTATACAGATTATTTGATTCTCTAAATCTCTGAGCAAGAAAGTAAGAACGACCAGTGAAAATACAAACAAAAAATTCTGATGGCCATAAGATGAACAAAAGATATAGCTTTTAATCATAAACGGTAATTTATGTCATAACCAAAATATTCATCCTCCCCACCTCAAAGTCCAATAAAATGAAGTATTTGATTTTCAGCTTAGAGAATAGAATTTATTGGTTCCTCGTTTGATAAATGTGGTCTTATCTAATTTATAATGTTTGAACCAACCTAATGAATGTGGTCTTATCTAATTTATAATGTTTGAACCAACCTAGAAATATTCCCAAATTTAATATTTTATGTTTATTTCTGCAAAGTAACATTTTATATTTATAATAAAATTATATATATAAGCTTTGTATAATTTATATTTTACATATGTATTATATATAGCCATGTGTGCTTTCTGAGTGCCCCAAATAGCATATACCCATTGTCACTTTGTTTATATAATGGACTCAAATTACAACTTTTCTTTCTTTTTTGAGAAAAACACAAACAAAACACTTTGAAATATAGCTCAGCCTTCTATGTTTTCATTCATGGCATAAATATAGGTTTTGCATCAGGGAGAGTGTTTAATGTATTTTGGAAAATAATAAAGTTTTTCAAGGTATTTTTTTCTGAAATTTCCAGAAACACACCTCTAAGTCTGTGTGTTACTTTTATTTCAAGTTTAAATACATTTAAAAGTTACATTATCATTCTAGTCCAAAGCCATATAGTGCTTTACTTAGAAAATATTGAGCATTCAACAAATATTTACTGATTTGACATTTATAGCCCTTGGATTGCAAGAATTATTTATTTTAGCATTCTATATCTCTCACATTTATTTCTTGACAAGTTAATACAATCTTTAGTAGGAAACAACTGCCCCCACCTTACCGCACAGTTGTTTGATGGTTGTTTGTTGCAAAAGTAGAAGGTAGTCCATCCTGACTCATTTCTTTAATTACATAAATTTCTCACGATAACAAACCTTTGCAAAAGTTTGTAGAGTTCACCAACTTATATTGATATTTAAATTTTAAATAGAAGAATTAATCTGACTCCAACAGTTTGTTATTTTAGCTAATTTGGAGAAATTCATTTTGTTTCTTTAGTATATTTCTGCAGACTAATACTGCAACATATTAGGATTCTTAAAAATATTTAATTTTCAAATATGTTTGCTTCTCCAAACAATGAAGTAATTGCTCCAAAAGAATGTACATTGTAGCCATATTTACTTAATTCAAATTTAGTATCAGTTGGAATTATTCTTCTGTAGGCCAGAGGAGCTCTAATTCTATGAAGTAATGACATCAGCATCATTTGTAGTGCATTATGTACTGCCACAAAATTTGGATATGGTGTTATATATCTTTAGGGCATGCCATATAGGAAATTGTTTGCCTATGTGACCAGATTTTAAATAAGAAAGTCAAGTTAAAAATACAAAAAATGCTATTTTTATACCTCTATGTGGCTCTTTTGGAACATGGAGAGACAATTAGGCCATTAGATTTTTGTTTTGTTTTCTTTTGTTTGTGTGTGTGTGTGTGTGTGTGTGTGTTGTATACGTAATGTTGACAATATATTTGTGATACGTTTTTCAGATTTTGGCGAGATTATGACTGAGTTGAAAAACAGTTTGACCAGGGGATATATACCATTCGTTATTTTAAGAGAAATGAATTTTATTCTGCTAGATTTTCCAGTGTAAATTTTATAGAACAGGGGTATGCTTATAACATTTTGAAAAAATGTGTCTTTAACGATTGTAAAAATCAGTCATAATTTTTAAGTACAAAGAATTTTTAACATAAAAATTTACACCTTACTCCACCAGAAAAGAAATTATAGGTGCTTTAGAAAGTTATCATCAAAAGAATAACTACCTTGTCACAAAGGTAACAAAATTTCAAGTATTTAAAAATCACTTACTTACCAATTATTCTTTAAGAGAACATTATCCTGACTCTGAAATTTGTTCATCTTTTTTAGTCTTATTTAAATTTATTCAACTACTTGCTTTTTAGCAAAAATAAAATCCCTTGTTTATCATTATATTTGAGATACACTCATACATGCATAAATATACATTTTGATATGGAAATATATTTTTCTTTTATATAGGCTTGTGTGTGCATATACATTTATATATGATTTTCTTGGTTTTGATGACCGTGACAGTTTTGTGGAATATTGGTCAATTATTTTGTAGAATCTCCCTCAATTAGGACTTCGCTAATGTTTTTTTCATGATTGGACTGGGACTATAAGATTTTTGGAGAAGATCACCAAAGTAAGCCGCCATTCTCCAGAATACCAAGTATATATACGTCAACCTGTCTTCACTATTGATGTTAAACTTGCTCACCTGGCTGAGTTAGTGTTTGACACATTTCTCCACGAGCCCACAGGTAAGGAGTGAGGAGTTCTGTTTCATCTCCTTGAGGACTGAGCATATACGTAAATTATTTGTAAATGTGTTACATGGAAGATTTTTATGTCCTCTATTTATTTATTTGCTTATACTTATCTTTATTTACATATGTATATATGTAATCCTCTCCTTATATCAGTATTGACTCATAGATATTTATTATACTTTGGGCTATAATCCAATACTACTTTATTTATTTTGTTGGTTATATTGTTCTAGGCTTGGCCACTGGGAGCTTTTTCATTGGCTCCTGCATCCCTTTCACATACCCTATCATTTAGTACATGTATATATTGTATGTGTGTGTCTTTTTTTCTTTTCCGTTTTTCAAAAGCACCTCCTTATATATCTTTATGGGATGCTCCAAGTTTATCTTGTATAGTCACTTCCCAGTCCTAAAATCAGCCAAGAGGCCCTAGTTCTCTTTACTGGTAAATGGTATTAGAAACTAATATGTGGGCATTAGGTATGCTCATTGCTACTGGGTTGTTTGCTCCTAGCTACTCTTAGCTGACAGAGCAAAGAGATATGTGTGACTATGCTAATCTGTGTATACACATGTATCTAAAATATTTCTATATGTAACCATCTGATATCTATATGAAGCTAAAATGAATTCATACTGATGTCTCCAACTCAAATTCATGACCACAGGGGTCATTTTGGCCTCTTCCCCAAGCTTATCTATAACCTCCCCCTCCAACAGTGAGATACCCAGCTCCTAAAATTAACCACCCATTTAATAATTGTTCAATTTCAGTACACATATATTGTAGTTTCAGAATTGTTAACCTGTACATCCTTGAGAAACAACTTTATCAACTATATTACTCTGCGTATGAGCAGTTATTTTTACACTTAGCCTTTCAGACTCCACTCATTTCTGAAGTTATTTAGAACAGCAGCTTTTCTGCTCACTTCCTTCGTTGAATTTGTTTCATATATTTGTAATACAGTTGGATGCCTTTGGCATATGCTGCCTTCCATCCTGGAATCTCTTGACCAATTAAATTGGCAAACATTAAAGTCCATTCTTTGTTCTGTCAAATTCTATGGATTTTGACAAACGTATAGTGTCATACGTACACCATCACAGTATTACACAGAAAAGTTTCTCCACCTCTGAATATTCCGTTATATAACAACTACCCCACAAATCTCTATCAACCACTGATCTGTTTATCATCTTTATAGTTTTGCCTTTCCCAGAGGTCATATAAATAGAATCATATAGTATGTAGCCTTTCACACTGGTTTCTTTCACTTGTCAATATGTATTTAAGATGTATCTATGTCTTTGCATGCCTTGATAGCACATTTCTTTTTATTGTGAAATAGTATTCCATTGGATGGATGTACCACTGTTTATCCATTCACCTATCAAAGAATATCTTATTTGCTTCCAGTTATTAGTGATTAAAAAACTATTATAGGGGCTGCCCAGTGGTGTAGTGGTTAAGTTTGTATGCTCCACTTCGGTGGCCTGGGGTTCCCAGGTTCAGCTTCCAGGCATGGACCTATACACTGCTCATTAAGCCAGGCTGTGGTGGTGTCCCACATACAAAATGGAGGAAGATTGGCACAGATGTTAGCTCAGCGACAACCTTCTTCAAGCAAAAAGAGGATGATTGGCAACAGATGTTAGCTCAGGGCTGATCCTCCTCACCAAAAATAAAAGAAAGCTATTATAAATATTTTCATGATGGTTTTTGTGTGAGCATGTTTCTAAATTAGTTGGATTAAATGTCTAACAATACAATTGGTGAATTATATAGTAAGACTTTATTTACCTTTGTAAAAACCTAGTAACTGTCAGCCAACATTTCTATCATTTTGTGTTTCCACAAGCAATGAATGAGAGCTTCTGTTGTTTTACATACTTGTCAGCAATTGCTATGTCAAGTTTTGGATTTTAACCAAATTAACAGATGTGTAGGGGTATATCATTTTAATTTGCAATTCTAAATGACAAATGATGTTGAACATCTTTTCACATGTTTATACATCAAATAGCATTTGATGAAGTGTCTGTTTAAATTTTTGCCCATTATTTTATTGGGTTGTATATTATAATCATTGAGTTTTATGAGTTCTTTACATATTTTGGATATTAGTCCTTTATTAGATATGTGTTTTGGAAACATTTTTTTCCAGTCTGTGATTTGCTTCTCTATTCATCTTCTTCATAATGATTTTTGAAGATCATAAATTTTAAATTTAAATGTACTCCAACATATTAATTTTTTCTTTCATGGATCATGCTTTCAATGTTGTATTTAAAATCTTGTCACCAAACTCCAATTTTCTCTGATGTTTTCTTCTAAAAATTTTATATTTTAGCAATTTACATTTAGACTTATGATCAATATTGAGTTAAATTTTATGAATGGTTTATAATCTGTATCTAGACTTCTTTTCTTAACATATGGGTACCCAATTTTTCTAGGACATTTGTTGAATAAATAAAATTTTACTTTTGTACAAATATCCTCCCATTAATAATCTTTGTCTCCTTTCCACATCACTCATCTTTCTAGAAAAGTAAAACTACCCATCTATTTACCACATCTTAACCCATTGTTATTTGGCCTCTGCTCTGTTCTTCCAACAAATTTACTCTAAGTCAGTGATATTAAAGTAACATATACTTTGGGAAATTCTATAAATATAAAGATGACCAATTATTTTTGAAGTTATTATCATTATTTTCCAACTAAGTTCTTAATAAACCTAACTATACATGCTCTTAGACGATAAATAAATTGATTTCACGTGAGTGGTAATAGAAATACTTATTTCCTTTCCTTTAAGGGACTTCTGAATATTGTTTCATCTTTGATCAGTCTAGATTCATTTTGTTCTTGGCTTGCCTACATCTGGCTGATCCTTTGCTCTATATCCAAATGTTTGCTTATAAATTTGTAGTATGTCTCTTATTTTAGGTAGGAAGCTTCAATAGAAGGACAGTGATTTCCACTTACTTGAGCTCTGTAGACTGGGCAAGCATAGTGCATTGAAAATAATTTAATTGATTTCTGGGGAAAAAAAAGAAAATGAGTATTATAGTCACATTATTTGTTAGTCTCTGTACTGTTTATGGTACTTAGTTGCAAGTACTTAGTTTAAAATAAAAAGGGTTTATTAAAATGCTAATTACTTTATAGTACCTCTAGAAGGGTCTTGAATGAAACATGATCAGAAAAAGTAGTGAGGGGCAGGGGCCAGCTTGGTGGCTTGGCAGCTGAGTTTGCGTGCTCCAGTTCAGCTGCCCGGGATTCACTGGTTAGGATCCTAGGTGCGGACCAATGCACTGCTTATGAAGCCATGCTGTGGCAGGTGTCCCACATGTAAAATAGAGGAAGATGGGCACAAATGTGCTTAGCCTAGGGCCAATCTTCCTGAGCAAAAAGAGGAGAAGGCTGATCTTAGCTCAAGGTTAATCTTCCTCAAAAAATAAAAAAGCAGTCAGGGGTCACATCCAGCCAGATGACATGCCTAATCAAGCATGCCAAAGTCACTGCTGCCAGCTTGTTGCTGGAATCTCTGTTGTAGCACTTCCAGAAGAAGTGAATGCCTGTTCTATAAATATTTTATGTATGCTTGTAGTATGTATTCACATGCAATTTTTTTAAAGAAGTAGTAGCATGTTATACATACATGTTGACTGTTATTTTATGTCAGTATATACACATATGTTTTACTCTTTTTTTATATGGATGCATAACATTACATTTTATTTGCTCTTATTTACAACCTAGAAATGCAAAATCATTCTTAGATCCCCTTGTGAAAATTTTGGTGTATACCTAGCAGCGTTATTGCCAGGTAATGATAAAGAAATTTTTGTCTTAATTCACACTTAATTTTTCTTTTCTTTTACTTTTAATTTTAAAATTTAAAATTTTATTTTTTAATTTACCTTTAAATGATTGTAAATAACTCATAATTTTCTTAGAGATTTTTATGATTCTTCTTCAGTAAATTGTCTGTTCATTGTGTTTGTGCACTTTTAATCTGGTTATTTGTTTATCTTTATTGATTTCTTAGATTTTTGTTAATATCCTGGATAACAACACTTTACTGTATCATTGTCTATATGCTCATATTTTTTATTGTTTGAATTTTACAGTGTTAAGAAATATTTCAAATTTGATAAAGTCAAAAGTACAAATATACATCCTTTAGTATTTGTATTTTGTATGTATCATAAGGATATCCTTTTCCTATTGGAAAAATCCCTCCTTTATATTCTTCAACTCGGTCCCAGCTCTCATTTACACTCCCAGGCATTTAATCTATCTGAGTCTATGCAGAACCTAGAATTCATTCTTGACACACCTAATGATCCATGACCCATGAATAATGATCCATGATTAAACCTGAAGCCTTATTGGAGGGTGGTGTTCACAGGCTGCCTGTAAGTTCTGCTCTTGGAATGACTGGCTTAGAAATGAAGGATGTCTTGAGCCTGTAGATAGAGCACAGATATCTTCAAGAGCCTGCAGGTAATAAAAAATAGGGAACTAGCTATGGTCTTATTTTCACCTTCAATCTCTGACCTAAATCCATCAATGTTTAATATGGCCCAAATTATTTGCTTGGTTCAACCAGAATAAATCTTTTAAATTTTACAGAATCTTTTATAAAAGGGGGAAAAGATTTGAGACAAGTTAATTCAAAATAAATAAATTTTATATTTCCATTTAAAGTTGTCTACGTCCATTACAGAGGTTAAATAAAAGGAAGGAAAAATGCCGTTATTTTTATACTGACTGTTACGCTATGGAAGTCTTTTTCAATGTCTCTTTTTTAAGATTAATTGTTCCTTTTTTAAAATTACTATACATTCAAATTTGCATTCTACTATTTTCTGCTTAGCATTATGGGATAAGTATTTAATATTATGTTACTTTGTCTTTATAAATGTAATTTTTGATATCATAATCATGCTGTGTCAAAATAGGATTGTGATGTGGTTGACAGACTCTAGACACAGACTTAACGATTCTTTAATGACAAAAGATACAGAACTTGAGTAAGTGGCTATATAACACAGGTGCCAAAACAGCGTATTCACAGAGTACAACAGCTTCCAAGTTCACCCAAGGCATGTCATGGAAATCTTAAACTGCGTATGATGCTAGCCAGAGTGAAGATTCTGCCAGGCATGAGATGCTCCCTTTGACATTCCTATGGGGGTTGTCTCTTGGCTTTCATTTCTTCCTGGCTGATGTGGAGGCTGTGCAATGCTGGCTGTTCACATGTGGCAGATATCTCATGCCAAAAATCCCTGGCACCCCCAGGAAGGTTTAGCATGAGACAAGGTGGCACTGAGGATCATATCTAAGGAACTTCCTCCTACAGGCTCAAGTCTGAGGCCACCCCTGCAATGACACTACAATGAGTGGATATAACGTTGTATGCTTAATGATTCCTCTATTATTTGCTATTCAGGTTCTTTCCAATTTTTCTCTACTATAGGTAGCAGTGCAAGAAACAAACTGTGTTAAAGCTTTCATCTCCATTATGAAAACATCTTTAGTTTAAAATAAGAAGCAGGGAAGCTGGCCCCATGGCCTAGTGGTTAAGTTTGGCACACTCTGCATTGGTGGCCTGGTTCAGTTTCTAGGTGTGGACCTACCACTTGTTGGTGGCCTTGCTGTGGTAGCAACTCACATACAAAATAAAGGAAGATTGGCACAGATGTTAATCTTCCTCAAACAAAAAAATACTAAAAATAAAATAAAACAAGATTTAGTTTCTTAACTCTTAATTGATCATGGATAAGTAATACTAGCAAAAAGGGTGATTTTAATTAATCACAGTTTTGGGGCTACAAAATCCTGAGACTGAGAGTTGGCATGATCTTATTTAGTGTGCCCAGATCAGGTTCCCCAATTTTTAATCTATTGTAGTGAGGTACACTGACTGCAGAGCAGAAGGAGAGGAGTCTCAAGCTGTGGTCCAAAGAATTCCTTATTTGGAATAATTTTTCTAAGATAAATTCCTTCTCCTTGGTAATTTTTGATTATGACTCTATATAATTCCCAGTGATCTACAAAGAATGGCGCTCAATTTAAAATTTATGAATTATTTATTTTGGGAATTTTCCATTTAATATTTTCAGATTGCAGCTGACCACGGGTAACTGAAACCATGGAAAGCAAAACTGCAGATAAATTGGAACTACTGTTATGTAATGTCATTTGAATCATATCTAAATGGTATCTAAGTAAGTGATGCTATCACTCTGACTTCTGTATACAAATAAAAGTTAAAGAGATTAAGTAATCCTTAATTTGGATTACAGATGATCTTTTCCTTTTGACTTTGTGTTAGTGACAACAGTTCCACATATGCTTGATAATTTTGGGTGTCAAGAAAGTCAAAATTCGTATCTTTTCCACTTACTCAAATATTTCTGCATATAAATTTACTCCCTGTTCTTAAGGCTCACAGACAAGCTAAAGTGTTTATAATGGAGTTTGAATACATATCCTAGTAATAAAAGATTGGCCAGGGTAAACTTTAACAGGAAATGTATATAAATTTAATGATCATTTTTGTGCTAATTACTATTGTACTTTCAGAATCTGAATTCATCTCAAGGGTAATATTTTCTTCTTATTACAATATTTTATTCCTCAACTATCAGCCCTTTTAATATTGACATATCTAATTTTTATTGTGTCCTCTAAGGAAATACACTTCATATCACTTTTCTGTCTTAAGGACAACAGATGTTATTATTAAAACACAACTGCTTTCACCCATTCCTCCTCATTGCTTCATAAAGGTTTGTATTATCACACACTGTTGACCAGCCTCATTCTGTGATTTCAAGTAGGAGACCAATGTGGATGTAATAATAAGTGAAGGGGAGAAATTCACTGTTAGCTGACACGGAGGATTTTCCACCCTCAGCATTAGCTATGTAATACAGTGGCTTAGAGGGCAAGGGATGTAAAGAGAAGTGAGAGCAATCAGCTGGCTTTCATTCAGTGAGATGGAAGAGCCTGTCAAAGACACCAACAACTAATCAGAGGCAGACTCTGATTGATGCTTTTTCCTGCATTCAAATCTATCATAGTGACCAAGTAATGTCTACCGTTTACCCAGTGGATGGATAAAGTGGAGCTAATATATGACTTCTAAGCAAATAGATCATTAATTCTACTTAATATGTGGGAGCTAAAGTTTAAATCTTCTTCCAAATAGCAACCTTTCCCTTGAGAAAGAGAGAGGGGAAAAAAGCAAGTTATGGTTGGCTGGGCAATAATGATATTTTCTACAAGTAACAAATTTGCTGTGTTAGATTTTATTTCAGCTTGCACTTTGCAATTGTCACTTGATATTAAATCTATCAGGGAATTTATTAACATGTTAATTAAAATGGCTGAGGAAGATAATGGTTGATAGACTAATGGAGGCAGACGATTGCTTTTTTTACATTCCTTCCTGGAGTGAAAATTATTTCTCCCTCTGACTTTATACTTTTTTTCTTTTTCATGAGATGATTTTTTTTAAGCTTTTAAGTCATTGAGTTAATTGCGCTGTATTATCACTTGGCTTCTCATTAATTGTAGAGCACGCCATAGAATGGCTTCTTAATGGTTTATAAATCCAACATTTTTCACCAATCACCATCAAAGAAAGAGGATTTGAAACACGTATTGCCAGTTGGTAATCTGAGGTATAAAAGACATCCCAAGATCTTTATTAGAGTAAATCAGATATGACTGACCAGCAGAGGGAGAAGGAGGTGTACTTTCAAAAGTGTCATGGGACAACTCAGAGTGTTTTGTTACTCATCAACTTTTGGGGAATTGGGGTTAATAAAGTAATTTACTCCAAAAAATTTATTTAGAAATCTCTACAGAAAGAACATGTTTAAGTGATAAAAGGAAAACTCAAGTGAATTTACATTAGGTCACTAATAAGAAATACAGTTTCTGAACTTATTTTTGGTCATTCATCTGTAATTAAAAAAGGTATTACATATTTTATAACATACAAAATTAATGTGGTATATTTTTATAAATAATTTATATAAAGCAGCTCTAATATATCTTTTACTATGCTTAGCATAGATAAGCTAAACTTTGTGAAATACTTAAAGAAGAAAATCTAAGAAACTTACATGAAATAGTAAAAAGTTCTATATCTTTAATAAACATATAGAAATAAAACTCAAAATTTCTTTAGGCAATGCTCTTTTTAGAGGAATAAATTCCTATACTTTGCTACATTCTTTACATTTTATCCAAGCTATAAAAAATGGGTAAACTATACCTATTGGAGTGTTCATGACACTACATCATCCTATCTAAATAATTATTACACAAAATCAAAAAAATCATTAATTCTGAGAAAAGGCATGTGGAGGAGAAAACTAATTTTAAGAAAAACAATCATCCATATTACTCAATGGCAAATATCTGAGCTTTATTAAAAGCCAATCATAAAGGGAATTCTGACCATTACTTCTATCTGTATTTTTTATTTTTGGTGCAGAAAATTGTCCCTAAGCTAACATCTGTGCCCATCCTCCTCTATTTTGTATGTGAGACACCTGCCAAAGCATGGCTTGATGAGTGGTGTATAGGTCCAGGCCTAGGATCCAAACCTGTGAACCCCAGGCTACCAAAGCAGAGCGCGCGAACTTAACTGCTATGCCACTGGGCTGGCTCCATCTTCATATTTTTAATACACCGTACTAAAGAACTTTAGAATTACTGATCACTATAATAATGTATATGGGAATTTGGATATTAATAAACACCAGGCTTTTCCTTTAAAAGATAAAAGAGGGAAACATATAGTTAAAAACTACATGTGAGGGGGAGTAGAAACTTACCTGACCAGTAATCAAAATAAAGTAAATTAATTCAAACTTAAGGCAGTATATTTATGACTTGTAAAGCACAGTGTAAAATATAACAGCAACTTGGTAATAGTGATAAAAGATTCTATTATAATTAAATATGTGAATGTAAATCATTTCATCATTAAAAAACCTGTTAGGCAATATGTGAGGGGAGTCATAAAAAAGGTGGCATTTCTTCATCTTGTCCATCTAGTTTTAGAATCTATCCTCAGAAAAGAATGTGAAAGATACACACACACACACACACACACACAATTTATTGTGGCATAATTACTAATAGATTAATTTTGGCAGAAAGCCTACACTAAATGATCAAGAATAGGGAAATGATTAAACAAACTGTAAAAATTCCCTACTATGGAATATGCTACAGTGGTTCAATTGGACATATAATTATCTTACATTGTTAAGTTTAAAACATAAGAAAACAAGATATGTTTTATAGTAACATTATGTATGTAGAGTCATACATTGCACACTCACTTCTTATTGCTTCATTTATTTACATGCATATACTTGAATATTTTTAAAATATGTATAGAAAGTATACTCTTTGAATTCCCAGTAACAAAACTCAGCAACCAAATAGATTCAGACAACATTTTATATGAATCTCTTGCTATCTCACACAATACTTTTTAAACATCTCAATATTTGGATAATGCAGCATACATCAGTGTGTGAACTTCCATCCAAATGTGCATTACTTGAACTCAAGATACAAGAGACTTCGACAGTAGGGAATACTTACATATATATAGGTATGAAGAATTGTCTTTGGATGGTGGGAATATGGGCTACTTTTTCTTTCTTTCAATAATCTTGTTCATCAAAATTTGTAATGAGTATTTATTTTGATTGTTGATGAAGAAAATAATGTATTTGAGAGAAAGAGAGAGAGAGAATTTAGTAATAGACTAGATCTCTTGGCAACATAGTTGAAAAGCTTTCAGTCCCTTCGCACCTTCTGACATCTGTTCTCCCATCTCTGGATTATATCCAAATCTGTCACAGTTGCACTTTACCTGTGTCTACACAAGGTTTAAACTCTCTGTGATTTTGTATAACAATCAAGATATTGAGCCGTAATCTGCAGTTGGGCTATGCAAAAGAGTTTAGAGACCATTATGCTAAAAGGCACAAAATCTGTTAGAAGTTCTGAAATTCATCATAAATTCTGCCAGGATTTGATAGGCCCTTTCACCTGAAGGTCTTGTACAGTCTCTAGGTTACTGCTTCTGACAGGGAGCTAGAAGTAGCATGAATGACCTAATGCTAGGATCCTCCATTTAGAAAGCATATAACTGAGACACATGTCACCTGTTGATAAAAATGAAAGTCAAGTCAGTACCTTTTCTCTTTTCTGTCCTTTCTGAGAAGTGGTAGCCAAAAGCAAAACAAAAAAACACATTATTTTAAATGAAAAATATTTTCTACTTAAAATTAGCAAGCCAGCATTAGGGAAAGAATTGATGAACAATATCTATACAACTATGAGCTACTCCATCTTTGAAACATAGAGAAAAATTAATATTTTAAACTGAACAATGAAAAACAACCACGAAAATAAATTATGTGCTTAATTTAGTAAGTACATAAATTAATAAATACATATGGGCAAAGGACAAATAGAATGTAAATTTAATTTGAAACCAGAGGTAAAATTAGTAACCAGGGAAGCTTTCCATTATATTGGGTACAATTTCTAGTGAAGCCAGCAGCAACATTTGCTCTGAGCTCCCTTGTAGTCAAAACAAGGGAGAAAAGAAAAGATCCATCATATACCTGAAAAAATAAACCAGGAACTCAAGAGAGGCACACCTTCCTGGTTACCCATCTACCTGAGAATTCTCCCTGGATTGAGGTACTAATGATGGAGTGATAATGAGAATCTTTGCCTCTGAGAACACAGAGTTCCACCAAGAGCTGTTGACACGTAGGCCAGTATTTGTTCCAGAAACAGTTCTGTAATTTTATCCTACTCTTGATGCTTCGTAACTGAACTTTTTTCTGTAAAGGAGATGAAAGCCATATAAAAACTTAGATTTTTCTGTATTACTCTTCATGGTAATTGCAATTATACTACATTATACTTTCTTTTTTTAGCCTATGTCAATACATTTTATATTCACCTAGCATAATGATTAGGAACATGGGATTTAGAGTTACATCACCTGGTTTTGAATTACAGCTTTGACAATTAATATCTGCGTGACAACGAGATGTAACATTATTTTTATGAAATTTAGTTTGTTCATTAGTGAGGATATTAATAACTTCTTCCTCATAGGTATTTTTGTTAGGATATATTAAGATAATACAAGTAAAACGCTTGAGACAATATCTGAAACATTATAAGTCTTCAATAAGTGACATTTTAACATAAGAATGATGATAATTTTTAAACGTTATTGTAATCTGTGAATCCTCATAATATCTCTATAAAACATTGTGGGCGGGTGTCATTCTTTTCATGGTCCCAAATAAGGAAACAAGAGCTCATATAGTCTTGTATTCCTAAAAGTGACACTCAGGTTAGTATCAGGAATAGATGAGAGTCAATGGCAGTTCACGGCAGACTCGCTCCTAGCATCCTGCAGCTGTGGCTTTGCTAAATCACCTGGAGCCTTTCTGACACAATGCAGTGCTGGTTACCAGTAAGAATCCACAGAAGTGGATTTACATATCTTCCCAAGAGACAATGGTGAAGCAATCCACTGTGTTATGGCTACTGTAGATTGCTGTGTGTGACACTGCTCACACAGAAATCTCCCCCTGCCACTTTCATGCCTTAATCTTTACTACGGTAGTTCTTTTCCAGTCCATTTTCTCCTCCCTCTGCACAATCTCTGGGACCTAGTCCTACATATTTTCTTGATTGAAAGACTCCAGTCCCAAGCAGGGAACTTCTTCACAGCAATGGCTGAGAAAGAGCTGTTCATCAGAACACATCTCCAGAGTCTAGCCCAGTGTAAAGCACTCGCTATTTCCATTTTCCCATGTAAAAAGCAAAATCTGGGGGCCAGCCTGGTGGTGCAGTGGTTAAGTTTGCACATACCACTTCTTGGTGGCCCGGGGTTTGACATTTTGGATCCCAGGTGCGGACAAGGCGCTGCTTGGCAAAAGCCATGCTGTGGTAGGCATTCCATGTATTAAGTAGAGGAAGATGGGCATGGATGTTAGCTCAGGGCCAGTCTTCCTCAGCAAAAAGAGGAGGATTGGCAGTAGTTAGCTCGGGGATAATCTTCCTCAAAATCAAAAAAAACAAAATCTGTAAATGAGTACTTCTCTACTCAGTCTAGCCATTCAATCCAGATTCAGCTTTTCTTTTCCTTTTTTTCTTGCTTGTATAACCACTAGTATAAGATTTTCTGCATCTCATATTCACCACCCTTTTCTGGCGTAGGGCTCAGAATATGCCATACGTTTAACATATTCTGCATGAATATATACATATTTGAACCAGCATGATGAAATGTGTAACTAAAACCTGCTGGTCTCAATTTCTGTTTAGCACAGAATGGAACAGACTGAAAGAGGAAGGAATGGGGAGATGAATGTGGCACTTGAATCGTTCTGGCTCTAAAGAGCCTTAACAAAGGCTGTTAACCTTTATTCCTGCCTATTAAAATTATCTTTGCCAAATGATTATTTTAGAAGCCTAGTGGCAGGTGCATTGCTTCTAGCCTCCGGATCCTGCAGGGAAACTGACTGTCCCACAGCTGGCTTTGCGACTTCTACCATAGATTAAATTGCTTGGTTAAAGGGGAAATCAATTGCTATTTTTACAAAAACTTCACAAAATGCTTGCAATCTACAATCTAATCAAAATCTAAAAGCCCCTTGTAGATTAGTTTTATTGGCTTGCTTTATACTGCAGAACTGATGACATTTCTCACAGAACCTGTACTGCCTCATTTCTTCTAACTACAGCACCGGTTTTTCTGATAGTTACCGGGGAAAATGGATCCTTGAGCAGTTGCTCATCTTTGGAGCACTATTTTTATCCTTTTTGCTTATTTTTTTAATTCAGCCAAATTGTTTTTTCCTATATACAATATTTTACTTCTGTTTCCTGGGTCGTCTACTCCAATTTATTCATGTCAGTGGATAGGAACAGTAAGTCACCTTTCAGCAAGGATAATGGCCCTACCATTCTTGAATCACTTAAAAGAGCACCAAACATTCATTCAACAAACGTTTCTTGAATACCTATTTTGTGTTAGACAAATGGATTCTGGGAGTTGAAGAGAATGGTTAAAATTTACTGCTAGACTGTCAAAAATAGAGAGATTCAATCCACTAGCTTTGTTTCCTCAAATATATATTTGCATACATATTATAAAATATAATACACACATCTACTATATATTATAATATTAAACGTATACACACACATTATATGTAATGCATTGACTTGTGAATGAATTATTTAATACTTAATTCTGGTTCTAAAGTAGGGACTGCTTTCTCTTCCTCCCACACACTCATGTGAGTGCACATACTATGCTGCCAAATTATTTACTCTCCTTTTCTCTATATCCCTCAACGACTTTTTATTTCTTTTTGCTCAATGACTTTATTAATAAAAAGTGGGTTATATTCCTACTACATGAAATTTTAGAAGTGAGATCATTTCCTTTTGTGTTAGTGGAAACATGTTTTGTCACAAGCTTCAAGCCATTTTAAAACAACCTCTTTGTAAGTCTGGGCAAGTGTGGGTCCATCCATTACTGACCAGGGCCAGATTTAATTTAGATACTTTTATAGTTGAGAGAATAGGAACTTTCTGCTTCTGCATTTCAATGTCAGCACTTCATATTCAACTAATTGAATTATAAATGACTGAAGAAAGTGCAAATGTTGCAAACGTCTATTTGAAATGTAAATATCTTTCTTTGAAATGCCTTCTTTTCATGACAGAGATAAACTTCAAACAAAGCTTTATTCATATACTACAATGGAAGGATATTTTAAACACCAGCAGTCTTGATGTGATTAATTTAATGATTGTTTCCAAATTACAAAATTATAACAGTAACCAAGAAAAAATAACTGACACATGTGGGCAGATGGACTAGAGAGAGACATGGTTTCTGTACAATGGCCAAAAGGCAGAGTACTTGTTCTAGTCTAACAGCCGCCTGCGGTGTTAGAACATTGTGAGAGTCTAGATTCTATTTAGAATCTAAGTCTTCCTTACTTCTTAATTATTTAATACTTAACTTCAGCAGGAAAATCTTATCCTTTTTCTCTAAACAAACTCTTCTACTTTTTGTGCTATAAAGGCAAAAACTACAACAAAATTTTTAATTTGAGTGGATAAAACAGTCCTAAATATTACCTTGGCTTTTCACTAACTTAGGAATCCATAAAAACAGTCAGATTTTGTTTTGGTGGTATCCCCCACTGTACCTAACACATTTCCTTTCTGTTATTTCCCGGTCACACAGCATGTTGCTAATTATGTTCCTGTTAATAGTGCAAAATGAATAACATTAATGACTGTTGTCATTAATCTATCGTCCACTGCACCACAGTGTGCCACTTTTCCTTTCATTTCTACATTTGATGTCCATTTTTACAGCTTAAATTTTAAGGTTCAGGGAAATTCACTAATCTTTCACTAGTCAAATAAGACTAAGTAAAAGAACCATCAATTAACTCAATCTTTCTGTCTCTGGAATCTGGTTCTTTACCAAAAGATACTTATTTATGCATTTATTCAGCTAAATTTTTATTGAATGATTAATACCTGGCTTGGTCTGTGCTATGCTTTAGCAATACAATGGTGAGCAGAACAGGCCCTAAAGATCCTTAAAGTTAGAATGAATGTATTACCCTTTCCATTGGCATTTTTGTTTCCTATGATTTCTTAAAGTAGAACTCTAACCCAATGTATTGAGTCTGGAAGAGTAAAATTCTAACCTCTATGGAACCTGATAGAAATATTTTGGGATTTTTTGGCTGCTGTTTGTTTGTTGGGTCTAAATTCAAATCCAGAGGTGATTGTTTGTTCTGCCCTTTGTTGAAAACCATTCTTGCTGAATTTGTTCAAAAATGTGGAAAGAATAGATCAACCTCTCGCAATGTAAGAGGCAGTTTCCCTGGAAGACAAATCAGGTTCTTATAATCTTTCAAAGAGCCCTTTATTATGGCTTTATTTCTTTATCTTTTAACCAATTAATATATTTATACTGTAAAGCTTTAGTAAAACATATAAAAGTCTGTAGGTCAATCCTGCATCCTATAATTCCCTTATAACTTAAAACATTTATGGTTTGCTTGGTTTGCATTATGTTCTATTTGATGCCTAATGACATAAATGTAATCATTTAGCATAAGCCTATTTATTATGAAAGATTCACCTAATTATCCTATTCCTAAAACAATGAAAACACCAACGCCATCAAGAATGGTTTTTCACATTTGTATGCATAAATGAACATCTTACCAAGAGATGTTCTCTGGATTCAGAGTCATGCCAATCTCTGCTAAGAGAATCAGAATAGTGCCTGAACCATGGTGATGTCTGTTATTTTACCATCGGAAATTTGCAGATACAGCAAATATTGAGGGGATAGTTTGAGCATGAATGTATGTGTTTGTGTATGTAAGTGTGTGTGGGTGTGTAAGTGTGTGTGGGAGAAGAGTAGCGTAAGTGTAGGTGCTGCAGATAATACCATGTCAATACATGCAACACGCATTTCATTCGTGAAGTGTGAGATGATTCATAATATTGCGCGTTATCTGTAATCCAAGAAATTGTATTCGTTCAAGAAGAAAAATAGAGATAAATAAGTAAATAATGAATGCACACCCCCCACAAGCACATTAAAGTATAGAAAAACCCACATTTTCCTTCCTATGTAGGGAAAAACCCAGTTCTTTCCTGCTGTGTTTCTCTCCTGAGTGTTTCCTTTACTATACACAAAACACTTCACTTCTGACACTTCAGGTCACCAAGTGTGGGCGAGTTTTCTCCATCACAACAATAAGCAATTCTCAGATACAAGGTGAGTATCCTACAATTCAACTCAATTCTGACATTGCATCCGATTCCACAAGTTAAGGGTTCGGTCTTACAAGACTCCCCCACCCCAGTACTCCAGATGCCATCTGCCAGCTCAGGATGCCAATCACAAGTCCAGATTGCTACTTGTACTTCTGACCAATTGGCTATAAACCAGAGGTTCCCACAACTCCCTTCTTGCATTTGATTAATTTGCTAGAGTGGATCACAGAACTCCAGGAAATATTTACTTACTGGATTACCAGTTCATTATAAAAGGATATAATTCAGGAACAGCTAGATAAAAAAGATGCATAGGGCAAGGTATGGGAAAGGGCGCAGAGCTTCTGTGCACTCTCCAGACACAGCCACTCTCCTCATATCTCTACATGTTCACTAACCTGGAATCTCTCTGAATCCAGTTGTTTTGAGTTTCTATGGAGGCTACGTTACATATGCATGATTATTAAATCACTGGCCATTGGTCATTGATTCAACCTCCAGCCCCTTCCCCCTCCCTGGAAGGGGAGGGTGGGACTGAGAGTTCCAACCCTCTAATCACATGGTTGGTTCTCCTGACAACAAGCCACCATCCTTAGGTGGGTTCCAAAAATTGCATCATTGACAAAATAGAAGACACCTTTATCACTCTCATCACTTATGAAATTCTAAGGGTTTTAGGAGTTCTGTGCAAGAAACAGGAATGAAGACTAAATATACATTTCTTATTATTGTTACCACAAAAAATCGGGGTTCACCTGCCTAATGAGCATAAGAAAACCAGTTTATTATGGCATCAGAATTTGGGAAGAAAGATCAGCTTTATTCTGCAAGATCCATCTGCAGGCAGAACAGGGGGCAGGTGCCCTCAGATATGTCTCCCCGATTCAGGATTTGGAGCAAAATTTAAGAGGCCAGGGAGAACAGGGTGGCACATGGAAATGCTGGTGGGACAGGTTTTGATGGGTGGGCTTTAAGCATTTATGGTAAGGTTTTAAACATTTATGACAGGGGTCTAAACATTTAAAATAAGGCTCTAAACTTTTTGACCAAGGTAGGAAAGGAATTTTAACAGGATTTTCCTGAATGAGGGATCCCTCGCTTCTGATAAGACTCCAACTTTCAAGTTCCATGTCCCAGTCCTTGGATTCCATGGGAAGAAGGATCTTTGGTTTTGCTGTCATTTCAGGTCAAGACTTCTTCTTTTGCTTATGCCCTGGCTATATGACTTTGCAGATTTTCTGAAAGGCAATTCTTAATTACTCTATTGATAAGAGAGAGGGTCAGTTGAACTGGTCTTGGAGGGCCCATGGTTACATTATAAATCACAATATTATACACATATAAAGAATAATCATACTCTAAGGATCCAAGTCTAAACATATGCTCAGATCTCTCTAATCATTTATAATAGCTCAGGTTATTCTGTCTGTTAAAAAAGTAAGCTAAGTTTAGATGCATTTAATATAAACTTTAAGTTTTTTACTGATTTACCATTGCCAAATTTTAGTAAACTACTATTGTCATTTAGTGCACAGGGAATTTACATACACATTGCATATTATATATAAATAGACTTATTTAGAACAATACAAACAGAACAATCACAAAGAAAGCACACTATTCTTCAGTAAACTTATCTGTCTTCTTATCATAATAACGTTATAACCAAGCTCCCAATATGTAGACAGCAGCCTAACAAATCACGTAAGGACATGGCAGGTTATCAAGCCTTTTACTGTGTTGAGAAAAATGTTCACATTCTAGACAGCAAGTGAGTTCTGTGTGGAAACAGAATCTCCTCGGAACAGTGCTGGCAAATACCAGTGCCTTTCTCTATTCTGACGCTACACTTAACCTCATCAAGAGAGCCCTCTCAAACAGGCTGTGGGCAGATGTGAACCGGAGACTATGCCCACAGCGTCTTCACACACACAATTATATTTCAGTTTATGTGAACTGGCCAGGGATTTTAACCACCATTTATAAAATTGTTTTTACATGAAAAGAATCTTGGAATTTTGAATTCTTGAAAAACAGCTTATAAATTAAGACTGAAGAACAATACAGAATACTTTGAAGTAGTTAGAAGTAACAGGTTAAACTGGTACTGATGACACAGGGGTCTTTAAAAGAGGGCAAATAAAAACATGTTTGAAGTTTTCCAAATATAATGTGGTTATATTCTGAGGGTAAAATCTCACTATAATTGAATGCTTTTGTTCTATTTATTTTAATGAATATTTTTTATTAAAAAATTCAGATTTAGGTAGCTGTTCATGAATATATCAGAGTCATCTATCTTAGAGAAATTTCAAGAGTTTCAGCCTGCTGCCTCTCTAACTATAGAAATTAACCAAGAGACCTATTTGAATAATAGTTGCTTAATATCTATCAACTAGGGATTTAAAATATAGAATATGGAATCTCACTCATATTCTTTTCTTTGTTTTCCTCAGTCTTACTAATAAAACACATCTTATGCCCAGTAATATTCTCTTAATAGAAAACAGTTCAAAGGCTACTTTTGTCTGTCCTTTCTTCCATCCTTTGTTCTTTCTTTCCTTCCTCCCTTCCTCAAGGTTTCATTGAATCTATGGATCAATAATGGGAGAAATGAGTGTTGCAGTCCATGAACATGGCATGTTCATACATCTATTTAGTTCTTTTAAAAATCGCCCTCAATAATGTTTTAGATTTGTCTATAGATTTATTTATAGGTATTTGTTTCTTATCCTATTATGTATGGTGTATGTTTATTGTTTACCTAATTGCACTTTTGAATAATATAAATAAATCCAAGTGATTTTTGCATCAGTTATATGCATTGCTATATCTGTATCCAGTTAAGTTTGCTTAATTAACTTATTAGGTATAATCATTTAATTTTTGGGTCATTTGGATTTCTCCTTAATTACGGATTCACTTTCTTTAATAGATAAGGACAATTCATTTTACCTATTCCTTATTGTGTAATTTTTTCAAGGTTTATTTTTCAAGAAATTGGTTGATTTCTTTCTAGCTGTTGAATTTATTCAAATAAAGATCATCACAATTTTCCGTTCTTATTTCTTTAAGGTCTACTAAATCACTAGTGATTTTCCTGATTTCATTCCAGATACTGATTACTTGTGTGTTCTCCATGTTATTTCCTTAGCCTTGTTTAGAGTATATTAAAATTATTCATCTTCACAAAGAACTTATTTTAAAAATATTTTATTGTGGTAAATTACACATAACATGGAACTTGCCATCTTAAGTATTTTTAAGTGTACAGTTCAGCGGTATTAAATACATTCATAATGTTGTGAAACCATGATCATCATCCATGTCCATTAACTCCTATCTTGTAAAGCTGAAGTTCTATATTCTTTAAAATATAGCCGCCCCTTTCCCCCCATTCCGACCCCTGGCAACCACCATTCCACATTCCGTCTCCATGATTTCGACTACATTAAATACTTTATAGAAATGGAATCATACAATGTTTTTTATGTGACTAGCTTATTCCACTTAGAATAACATCCTTAAGGTTCGTCCATGCTGTAGTATATCTTAGAATTTCCTTCCTTTACAAGACTGAATAATATATTCCACATTTTGCTTACCCATTCATTTCTCCATTGATACTTGGGTTGCTTCCCTGTTTTAGCTACTGTGAATAACGCTGCTATGAACACGGGTGTACACATATCTTTTCACATCAACATTTGTTATTTTTTTGTTTTTTTTTATAGTAGCCATCCTAATGGGTGTGAAGTGTTATCTCACTGCAGTTTTGATTTGCATTTTCCTAATAATTAGTGATGTTGAACATCTTTTCATGTAATTATAAATCATTTGTGTCTTCTTTGGAGAAATATCTATTCAAGTACTTTGCCCATTTTTGAATTGTCTTTTATTTGTTGTTATTGTTGAGTTTTAGGAGTTCTCTATATATTCAGGATATTAATCCCTTAACAGATATATGATTTGCAAATATGTTTTTCATTCTGTCTGTTGCCTTTTTACTCTAATAGTGTATTTTGATGTACAAATTTTAAAATTTTCATGAGGTCCAATTTGTCTTTTTTCTCTTTTGTTCCTATATCTTTGGTATCACAACCAAGAAATCATTGCCAGATACAATGTCATAGAGCTTTTACATTAATGTTTTCTTCAAAGAGTTTTATAGTTTTAGGTCACAATTTAAGTTTTTGATGATTTTGAGTTAATTTTTGTATATAGTATTTGATCAAGGATTAATTTCATTCTGTTGCATGTGCATATCCAGTTTTCCAAGCACCATTATTGAACAGACTGTGCTTTCCCAGTTGAATAGTCTTGGAACCCTGTCAAAGGTCATTTGACCATACATGTAAGGGTTTGTTCCTGGGCTCACTAATCTATTGGTCTAAATCTATCTTTATGCCAGTACCACATTGTTTTGATACTGTGGATTTGTAGTAAGTTTTGAAACCAGAAAGTGTGAGTCCTCTGGCTTTGTTCTTCTTTTTCAGGATTGTTATGGCTATTTGGAGTCCCTTGAGGTATCATACAGATTTTAGGATGGGTTATTTTACTTCTGCAAAAAAATCTCATTGGGATTTTGATTTTGATAGGGATTGCACTGAATTTATAGATTATGTTGGATAATATTAACATCTTAAAAATATTGTCTCACAATCAATGAAGACACGATATGTTTGCATTTATTTATGCATTCTTTCATTTCTTTCAGTAATGTTTTGTAGTTTTCATTGTACAAGTATTTGACCTCTTTGGTTAATTTAATTCACAAGTATTTTATTATTTTTGATGTTATTTTAAGTGGAATTGTTTTCATAATTTTCTTTTCAGGTTGTTCATTGTTAGTGTATAGAAATGCAATTGACTTTCGTGTGTTGACTATGTGCTAGTTTGTTGAATAAACTTATTAGTTATAATAGTTTTTTTTAAACTTCAGCATTTTCTAGAGATAAGATCATATCATATGCAAACAAAGGTAATTTTATTTCTTTCTTTCCAATTTGGACACATTTTATTTCTCTTTTTTTTTTCAGAGGAAGATTCACCTAACATATGCTTCAAATCTTCCCTTTTCTTTTTTTTTTTTTTTGTAAGTGAGCCTCCACCACAGTATGGCTACTGACATATGAGTGATGTAGGTCCATGCCCAGGAATCAAACCCAGGCCACTGAAGCAGAGCATGCTGAACCCAACCACGAGGCCACTGGGGCTGGCCCTTATTTCTCTTTTTTACCTAATTGCTGTGGCTAGAACTTCAATTACTAGGTTAAATAGAAATGGTGGAAGCAAACGTCCTTGCCACGTTCCTGATCTTAGAGAAAATGCTTTCTGTCTTTCATTGAGTATGATATTCACTGTGGGTTTTTTCATATATGGCTTTTATTATGTTGAGGTAGTTTCCTTCTATTCCTAGTTTTTTACTATTTTTATCATGACACTGTTGAATTTTGTCAAATGTTTACTCTGCATAAATTGAGATATTTACAAATTTTTTCATTCTGATAATGTGGTCTATTACTTCAGTACATTTTTCATCCTTGCATCTCAAGAGTAAATCACACTTGATCATAGTGTATAATCATTCTGCTAAATCTGATGTCCTTCTAATATGCTGCTGCATTTGGTTTCCAGTATCTTACCAAAGATTTTTTCATCAATATTCATAAAGGCTATGGTCTGTAGTTTTCTTTTCTTTCAATATCTTTATGTTGTTTTGATATCAGAGTAATGCTGGACTCATAGAATCAGTTAGAAAATGTTCTCTCCTCTTCATTTTTTTTTTTGGAAAAGTTTGAGAGAGATTGACATTAGATCTTTAAATGTTTGGTAGAATTTATCAGTGAAGCCATCAAGTTCAGGACTTTTATTTGTTGAAGATTTTTAAATACTGATTCAATCTTCTTACTAGTTATAGGCCTATTCAGATTTTCTACTCCTTCATGATTTTGTTTTGGTAGGTTTTGTGTTTCTAGGAATGTGTTCATTTCACACAATAGGTTATCCAATTTGTTGATATACAATTGATCACAGTACTCTCTTATAATCTTTTTCATTTCTGTAGAATCAGTAGTAATGTCCCCACTTTCATTCCTGATTTTGGTAATTTGAGTATTCTCTCTCTTTTGCTTAGTTCATCTTGCTGAAGCATTGTCAATTTTGTTAATATTTTCAAAGAAACAATCTTTGCTTTCATTCATTTTCTCTGTTATTTTTTTATTTTCTATTTCATTTATCTCTGTTTTAATCTTTATTTTTCCTTCCTTCTGCTAACTTTGAGTTTAGTTTGTTCTTCTTTTCCTATTTCCTTAAATTGTAAATCTAAGTTGCTAATTTTAGATCTTTCTTGTTTTTTAACATATGTATTTGAAACCGTAAATTTCCCCGTAACACTGGTTTCACTACATTCCACAAGTTTTTATATGTTGTGTCTTTGCTTTCATTCACTTCTAACTATTTTCTAATTTCTCCTGTGATTTCTTCTTTTATCCGCTGGCCTATTGGTAACAAATTCCCTCACATCTTGTTTATCTTGGAATGTCTTGCTTTCTCCTTCACTCTGAAGGATAGTTTTGCCAGATATAGGATTCTGAGTTGACAAGCTTTTTCTCTGAGCACTTTGGATATATTGGCCCACTGTCTTCTGGACTTCAAAGTTTCTGAGGAGAAATCTGATAATCTTATTGAGGTTTCCCTGTATATGGTGAGTCACTTCTTTCTGACTTCTGTCAAGATTCTCTATCTCTGGTTTTCAAAATTTGATTAGAGTGTGATTGGGTATGGGTCTCTTTGAGTTCATCTTACTTGGAATTCATTGAGATTCTTGGATGTCTATATTGTGTTTCATCAAATTTGGGAAGCTTTCAGCTATTGTTTCTTTAAATATCTTCTCTACCCCATTTTCTCTCTCTTCTCTTTCTGAGGCTCCCACAATACATGTCTTGGTCCACCTGACGGTTTCTCACAGATCTCTTAGGCTCTGTTCATTTTACTTTAATGTTTTTCTCTTTCTGTTCCTATCTTCAGTTTTCTATCTTCAAGTTTGATGATTTTATCTATTGCCTGCTCAACTTTGATTTTGTATCCCTCTAGCAAAATTATGATTTCATTTATTTTTTCAGTTGCAGATTTTTCATTTTATTTTAGGTTTTTCTATCTCTTTACTGATATTTCCATTTTGTTCATACATAATTTTCTTGACTTACTTCACATCTTATTTGAGTTCTTTGAGCACTTTTCAGACAATTGTGTTAAAATCTATCAAATTTGCCATCAGGTCTTTTTCAAGAACAGTTTCCATTTGTTTCTTTTTTCCTTTGAATATACCATGCTTTCCTTTTTCATTGTATTTCTTGTGATTTTTTGTTGAAAACTGGACATTTGAATCTTATAATGTGGTAGCTCCAGAGTCAGATTATTCCACTTACATGGAGTTTGCTATAGTTTCTTATTAGTATTTATTTATTTTTAATTGTTGTAGGCTATCTCTACCCTAAAGATCATACTGCAATATAAACTTGAGGTCTTCTCAGAACTTCTGAGCTTGCATATTTCCCTGGGCATATGCAATAATTTTCTAATTTTCCCCATATATGCAGTAGCTTTTGAATGTTCTTGTCTTTAATCTCTGGCTCCCAGAAGGAGAAAAAGAAAAAATAAAGAAGGAGAAAAATGAGATCATCCTTTCAAATCCATGGAAGTCACTTTAACCAGAGGGGTGGGCTTGTAACAAGGCAAGATGTGTAACAACAATGGCCACCCACATCTTTATTTGCATCTCTATGATCAAAAGAAGCGGAGTACAGATCCATGATATTTGGAAGATAGGGTCCATTTTGCTTACCCTGGCTCCTGAAAGCCATGTGTGGGCTGCTACAGGAACATGTGCATGGTTGCCTGCCATGTGACTGGGGATTGGGGATGGGTAACTACTCTGTTGCTTATTGCTGAAATTGACTGAAATTAACTGAAACTTACTTTCCAAGCCTTACCCTGGAAGTTGCAAGCCTTTAATAGACTGCAGAGTTCCAATATGGTTACATCAGACAAATTCTGCCAGTGTAATTTTTGTCAAGGTGGGGAGACAGATTCCTATTGCTTCCTATTCTGCCATCTTCCCAGAATTACGAAGAATCTATTTTCAATGTTTCCTCTATTTTATGCTTTCTCTTTTATTTTTCTGCTCTGATCTTTATAATCACTACTTTCTGTGTCCTTTTGTTTAGTTTGCTGCTTTTTTCATACTATTGTTAGACGGAAGTTTATATCATTCCATTTCTTTTTTCTTTTCTTTTTTTCACATTTTTAATACATGTATTTTAGAGCTATAAATTTCCCTCTGAGTATGAATTTGGCTGTATTTCACAAATTTTGTCTATAAATAAATTAAAATTAGTTTATACTATGTCTTTTAATTTCCCTTTCATTCATCAGTTAGTTGGAAGCTTTTTAAATACTTTCCTAACAACTGGAATACTCTCTGGTTCCCACTCGCCAAACTATTATATTTCCCTCTATTTTCATATGTTTAGTAATGCTTAATTTTAAACGATATTTTTCTTTTATGAAATAACTGCAAGTGTTCCAGAGAGGATTCTACTTTTTGTCTGGTAGGCAGGGACAGTGAAGAACTGATGCCTGCAAGGATTGAGCTGAATTGGGCTTGATTGAAATTTTAATCTATCCATCACTGGTTTTTCAATGTTTACTTTTAGTCTCTTAATTGAGAGTCTAGTGGGTCTCTTTATCTTCAACCTGAAAGACTGGAAAGTATTCAGTTCCATCTGTTAGAAAATTTAACCTTAACCTTTTAAATTCCTGCCTTCAATTGCCTGTTTAAGGAAGAACTCTCATTCTAACAGTTATTGTCTTCTAAGCACTACAGGGTTTTGGCAGATTTTAGTTTAACTTTTGAAAGCCTTTGACCTTGTTTCCCACATTGCCATCTACAGCCCCCAAACTCAGTAAATATATCAGGAGGGGCAACAAGTATATCTCTGGCCCCTCAAGTTTCCAAACTCTCAGGCAAATCCCATGCAACTGCTAAAATTCTTGCTGATTTTTCTTTCCACTGATAATTCTTCTGAATGGGCAGACCTAATCCTTAGTCTGGACCCAGAATCAACAAATTACAGAAAATTCCCAGTGATTATCTGCCCATCTCAAAACAACTTTCCCCTTTCTGGAATTCTAATTATCATGTCTTCATTGCTTCCATTGATCTCTGGTGACATTTAAAGCATGATTTTGTAATTTTTCTTACTTCTTGAAGTGGAAGCATAGAGCTGCCATATCTTCCCACATTCTAACTAGAATCTGAAATCCATAAAATTTATCATTTTAAAATATGTTATAGGTAATTTCTCTTTTATTCTGTATTTTCTTTGCATAATCCATCTCTTCCTTGTCTTCTAATAAATCAGAATTGCCAAAGTTCTGTCTTTTAAAATCTTTTTTAAAGTATATTTTTACATCACAAATTTTCTTTTTGTATTTTGTGCTAATAAATATCTATGATTTTCCCCACTACATATTTTGCATTTATTTTGCCTTGCTCTTTTTGTTCTTTTTCCATGTTTTGAGTTCAGTATGTTTAATTTTCACCACTTTTATTTACTTATATATGTGTTTAAATCAGTACTTTTCCACAGATTTTCTACTTTAGATCCCAATGACCATTAATTTTCATCTGTCATCTGAGTGTATAGCTCAGCACCAAATGGCATAATATATTTAATAGGAATATCAAAAAGTGCCCAAGAACAATGTTTTCTTAAATGTTCTTCCCATGAGGAACTTTAACAAAAAGTGTTCCAAGTTTTAGAAACACGCTATATACTTGGATATTCTCAATGACTATTAGCATGTTAGCTATGTTTGGAAATTTGGCAATTAAAATCACAGAGTTTGACTTTTATTTATTTATCTTTTTGAGGAAGATCAGCCCTGAGCTAACATCCACTGCCAATCCTCCTCTTTTTGTAGAGGAAGATTGGCCCTGAGTTAACATGTGTTCCCATCTTCCTCTATTTTATATGTGGGACACCTGCCACAGCATGGGTTGATAAGTGGTGCTAGGTCTGCACCCAAGTTTTGAACCAGTGAACTCTGGGCCACTGAAGTGGTGCGTGCAAACTTAACTGGTACCCACTGGGCTGGCCCTGAGTTTGACATTTTTTAACCTAAGATATACAAACATTTCCACTCACAGATCCTTCTTTTCTGATTATGCTTATTAGAAAATTTTAAAACAAGATTTCTGTGGTATCTATAGGGATATTATATTTCCACTCCTATGTAGTGTTATTTGGAGCTTTATCCAAATAATTTATTACTAGCTCTAGAACTACCATATTTTCATATACTGACAATTAATATATCTGTGACCTTAGGGAATTGATTAATTTCTCTGTCTCTTAATTTCCTCAATTTAAAATAAAACGAATAAATAAAATCTATTAATTAGGGTTGCAAATTAGGTTGAAAATTTAATACATTTATATACATAAAGATTCTAGAATAGTCCTGGACACATAACAGATACTTAAAAAAATGTCATCTATTTAATCTCATCTCAAATGCAGTTTCACATAGATAAATAGATAATAAGGAAGAGTATTACTCGTGTCATATTACCTTTCAGAATTTTACATCTGTTTTTGATCTTTCACATTTACTCCACATAACTTTTAAAAATGAAGATCCTTAAATTAGATATTCATTTAATAAATGATTAAGGCCTTCCATAGTAAAATCACTTACATCAATGATATGATAAAATCACTTCATACATATACACATATACTTTTCATAAATATATTTTATGTAGATTATATATAATTATAGTTATGCACACATATATTTTAGATTATATATGTTTTACAATAAGAAACATTAAAGTTTGAAATTCACATTTTGGAAATAGTTTTTCAAGAGGTCGTCATGAATAGAAATGTATTTCTTTGTCATTTATTTAATATTTTAACTCCACACTACTTTGTTTCTTGATATTAATTAATTAATTTGATTACTTTTGGGGAATGTAGATATTAATTATTTAATTACTTCACAATGTAATTTGATAAATTTGTTTGGCATTGAGATAAGCAATAAGTGACTTTTTAAATTTAGTGTCTAAATTTATATATTAGTGGTATTTTATCACAGAAAATGAACTGAGATTAACTAATAAACAGAGTAACAAGGCGCGTTAAGAGGACATTTTATTTTTCTCTCTTCAGGTTAGATTACTTTTATCACCATTTAAACTAGAGACTAAATATAGTAATTGAGAATTTAAATCTAAAGAAGGATTATTTCTTACTCATTTCTACAGTGTTTTGACTGTGAAATATAAATGCCATCGGTCTACTACTTCAACTTTGTTCTGGAAGAACTACCATAATCAATCAATCAATTTATTCAATAATTGTTACAATAATTTAATTTATTCAATCATCCTGAGATGATCATTTATTACTTTTAATTCTTTAATCACTATGCTAGGTGAGGCAAAAATGAAGATTAAAATAGGTAGACAAGCTGTGTCCAAGCTGGATTTTTGGCAGATAATTAGGAGCTCACTATTGAATACTGTCTAGAAATAGAACACTGTTTCCACTGTACCTACAGAGTTATCTCTCTGACGTGTTGTCTGTTAGCAGGATTTGACATTCTGACTGGGTCTTTTATAAGTGAAGAACCTCGAACCAGGGCTGGAATTTGGTTGAGACAAATGAAGCACTTACCTCAAGCATAAGATTTTAATGGTCCCCAAAAACTCAGTAATCAAGATACACAATAGTTTGCACTATTAAAACAATTCAAAGTGAATGAAAAAAAATCCACGGTTGATAAAATCAAAATTTCCATTAGAACAGACAAAACAGTGCCATGCAGAGCCGTAACAGAGACTAAGGTAAAAAGGACAAACAATGGACTCCTACAAACATGTTTAATCTAATTTTTGGTTTTTTCCAGAACAGTAAAGTAGAAGTTGATTTTGAAAATATTATTGATGAGTTTGCTTCCAATAAGGTCAAGTAAATTTATAATAAAAATAAAATTAAGATAAATTGTGCTTTGATATAAATAAAATATTTAAAATCAGTAATGTGTGTTTTAATACACTGACTTTTCAACTTTTAAACATCTTTCAATTACTTTCATGTAATAAATGATGCTGTTATTATGCCTTGTGCAAAAGTAAATAGAATTCCTATCAAGCTGATTTTCTCATAGATCTTCTGAGGGAAAAACCATCCCTGTGTCTTCACTGTGGTAAAACAGGAAAGATTCCTTTCTGCAGTGCACTTTTCCGTTCAATTTTCCATGAACTTCCACAACTTTTATGTTGCTTTCTGACTCAACTTCTCCCTCAGAAAGCCAACCACTCCTTTCTATGTTGAGTCCATTCTATTATCATGTATTAAAAACAACTTAAATGAGATTATTCAGTGAATGTTTGTTAAGCATGGCATTATTAGAATATTAAAGGTGATATCATGAGAGATAGAATATACATTAGCATTCAGTGAATCATGAAACTGCATACAAAGTATGAGCTCAGCAATGGAGAGGAAAGGGTTCCTTGGAACTGAATGCTGGGAAATCAATCATTTTATTTCAAAGGATTGTGGAAGGCTTTCTGTAAGTGCTGGAATTCATAAAGTATATCAATGACTTGAGAATGATAACCTATGAATAGAATGAGTGGATCAAGAAGACAACTATATATAGTTTGGGAAGAAAGGAGCTAGCTTGGGAAGAGTAGGATATAAGGGATACAATACTGTCTAAGTTAACCCGATGAAAGAAATTTATAGCATGAGGAAAAGAGCTTGGTCACCAAGGAAAATACTGCAAAGTCAGATGAATAAATAATTCACAGATAACTCACAGTCATGATCATCATGATCGATATCATCGCCATAATTGGTACAATTTTTGACAGCTGACTGTATGTCAGGGAGAGTGCCAAGCTTTGAAGTGTATATACAACGTGGTTAGTTTTTTAACCCACTCCATTTTTCAGTTAGAAAAAACTAAAACTCAGAGATATTAAAAACTTTGCCCAAAGTCGTGTATCTATTTAGAACAGAGTTAACGTTGGAAACTCAGACTTTATCTAGTAAATTCAACATTCTAACATATGAGAGAGAGATATTAAAAGGAATCTATTATCACATATGGGATTGAACTAGAAGACATTTAGTGACCCTTACCAACCATATGAAATGATCGTAGAAACTATATCCTGCGCCACGTTAGGAGAGCATCAGAAAACATCATCCAGCTCATTTTAGGTGAGAAAACTCAATTCCATAACGATTTGCAGGGCTAAGGTCATACAACTAAATCTAAAGTCATACAACTCAGATCGTAATTTAAAAACTTTTTTCCTCTATGAAGGCCTCTGTAGCTCCACAGAAATGTATTTTGTTCTCTCATGTTTGAGTTTATGGTTATCCTAACCCTGATTTCAACCAGCAAGAATGTGTTAACCTATTAGTGCTTTTTGCTAATCTCAGTACCCATTCCAAGCATTGGTGTCCTTTCTAAGTTTTTCTGGTCTTCACCTCTTTGGGTGTTTTTTCCTCCTAATTGTGGTACTGAAATTGCAGTGATATAAAATATATTGTAGTTTTATCAAAAATTTTGCTGGCTTTCAAGATACTTATTATGCAGTAAAGGAAGATAATACAGCATAGGTTACAGAGCATAGATTTCGTAGTCAAATGTCTTTGATTCTACGGCTGCCATTTTCCAGTTCTAGGATCTTGAGTCATTATTTAAAAGAAACTAAAAATGAAACTCAAGGCTTTAATTTTCTTTTCTATGAAGTGGGTGCTGGTTAGTTTTAGTGATGTTTTTCAAGCTTCTAATAGAGTGCCAGGTCACATGCACACATAGTAAACAATAGCTTTATTAGTAGTAATGACGACATTACCTATGCCAAATTTGTAATGAACTAAAATTTAATAGTGTGATTAGAAAATAAACAGATTTAACTAATAGTTATATCAAAGCAAATTTAGTTCAACAGTTTAACTAGCTTATAATTAATTAGTAAATCTGAAATGAAAATTTATAAGCTTTGCGTCCAGTGATTATTAGTCTTTTGTTAGATATATAACTTAGTGTATATCTTGAATTCATGGCATTCCAATGCTATTGAAGTAATTTTGAAAAACAAGACAGAAAAATCATTTTCTTCATGGATCACCATAGAACAAAGGGATATAATTACTATTACAGAAATTGTAATTGGTTTTAGGGCTTTAGAGTTACATGGACATAGGTACAAATTCCACCTCTGGTCAACAACTTAATGTGTAATTTTGAACAACTTATTTACTTCATTTTAGCCTCCTTTCTTCTTTTGAGAAGTGAGGAAATTCTAGCATCTATGTTGTAGGCCTGCTGTGGGATAGAGTATGCACTCCATAAATATTAGCCAACCTCATCATCATCACCATCACTTCAGCATCACATCATCATCCATGTACGTGTCATTAATAATATTGCAAGCATGGATTTGTGACTATTTCAGATTAATACATAACCCAATAATAATTGGCTAGATATGATTTTTAAAGGATGTCTTTTTGAACAATATATGAAAATTCCAGGAACAATTTAATCTACTTTATGAAACACATGGATTAAATCATTTATTTAGCTATTCTAGCTAAAAAAAACAAAAAGCAGTTCAGGTAGGTCCTAAGACTGTTTAAAAACTGTATTTTTTTTCTATTCCCAACAGAATGCATTAACAAAGAATGGGTTCATTAGGATATTCATTTACTTGTAAGCAAGCATTGCATTGCCATAGTGTTTCTACAGGTTTAATTAACTTTCTATTTTACCAAACCTGCAAAATATACTCCTGACCAAGGTCCCCAAACAAATATTTACAGATCATGAATTTTTAATTTCTTTACATTTCTCCCAGCCACTTTAAAAGATTGTAAATTGATTCTAGTAGATATTTTAGGGCCATGAATTTTTAAAACCCATATAGATTCTTTCTTCATTTGTCTGTTAGCATAGATTGTATTCCTATTCCAGAAATTGCTGATTCTGAATGTATCTATCTGTTTTCATATGATTGTCATAAAATGGAAAAGGAAATCATGATTTATGGGCCCATTTTATCCCCTCGAATGTAAACAGAAAGTCAAGCAGCTTTAGTTGAGTGCTTACTGTATGCCATAGCAATGTGCTAGATGCTGGAGCATTATATTTTCATGCTTCATATGAAACATTAGCATTTTCAATTGGTTTTGAACTGAGGGTTTAATCCTCAATAAATCAGTAAATAAAAACTTTAGTTTAGTTTGCAACTTTTTTATATTGCTTAGGTTAACATTTTGACAAAGTATTGAATGGCTTTTTTCCTTCAGTGTTGACCACTAGTTCATTTCAGCTCATATATATTTATATATAGACAAAGTGTAACAGAATTGCTCTACAAACCCAAAGCATAGCACGTGGTTTGTAAGATGAACAGCCCCTCCCAACAGTCAGAAAGTCACAGCTGACAATTATGCTCTGTTTTATCAAAAAGTAGACAAATAAAGCAGAGAAATAAAATCAAACGCCTGGACAGTATAACTGTTTCTGTGTTTACCCTGAGCTTTAGGTATTTACCCTAAAACTTAACCAAATAAATGGTTTCTTGAGCTTGCCCCTCATCCCAAGTGGATTCTTATATTACGAAGAACCTGGATCAGCTTCTTTGACCCTGGTTGACTTCTGTGTTCCTCTTTCCGTCTCATTCCAACTCTTTGGGACTCCCTCTGCTTCTTTTCTTCTTTGTTACTGTCCCTTTAACTGTCTATATTGGCATGCCTCCCCACCAGGACTAGCTGTAGTCTAGGAATCTTTCTCTCTATCTTCTTTTTTGGCTGTTTCTTTCTGCCAATGAAACAAAAGTTACTAAAATGTCATTTTTCTACACTATCTCAGTGATATGATAAAACTTTCTTCCTTTTCCAAATAAAATTAAAATCACATGAAATACTTAAATCCCAGATAAATAGGAAGTTCAATATCACATCCCCCTGGATCAGCTTCTACCTTAAAATATTTTAAACAAACAAACAAACAAATGAAAGACAACAAAGTTCACCAAATCTTGAGACTTATCCAGTTCTCAGAGGTCTTGCATCTGACTTCTACTCCCAATTTGTAACAGCCAGGGTTCATGTCATTCTGCTGGGCCAGTGTCCACTTTCTCAGCTTTGCCACACCGAGCCATGATGGAAAGCTGTTCAAGTGTTTCTTGCTCTGAGACTGCACTGTGGCAGCCAGCCTAAGTGGAGTTAGGATCTTTCTTCTTAATTTTAAACTAAGAATCAAGAGACCTGAGTTTTAACTCTTGAAACAAAAATAATTAATTACATTGCTTTTCTTCAACAATGGGTCTAGTAATTCCTTTTTAATGGGGGCAATCTTAAATTCTGAAACCTCCTTTGTAAATCTAGGTATCCTTACTTCCTATAATAGTTCCACAAAAGAAGTCACCTTTAGCCTCTTTAAGATGAAGGAGGAGGGGGTAACAAGTCCATGTTTATTCTTTAGTAAAGCATTCTGTCACATAAAAAAATAAAGCCTTTAATTTTAAGGATTTCAATTTTAAATACAATGAAAATAGACACAAGATTTAAAAGAATAGAACTGTTCCAAAATAGAAAAGATATATTTTCAACTGCCATCTTACTATGTCATCAAAGCAAGGCAATTAAAGCAAGGCTATTAAATCTTTTTTGTACTTGGTTCCCTAATCCATAAAATTGATATTAGCTCACGGTACTTAGTTCCAATTACTATGTTTTATTAATTCTATGTCACATAGTTTAAATCTTTCATATTTTAACATCTCTGAAATCAAGATACTTTTTACAATCAATAGCAGAGAAAAGCATGGTGTAATAATTTGTCAAAATATCCTTGTAATTTGATAAAATATGATATATGAGATACTGTATAAAATAGGAGGTCTTATGCATAGGGATTAGGAGTTATGCTTTGGAATGAAATAAGCCAGATCTACCTCTGAATAGATGTATGCTCTTGGAAAAATTATTTAACAATTTTAGGTCTAATTTTCTGACCTGTGAAATGATACATATAAACAATAAATGCCTTACTTCATCATCATCAGCAGAAATTATGTGAAGGTTTGGCTACTCAATGGTCTTTTGTTGCGCCATATGAATTTTAGGATTCTTTGTTCTATTTTCAGGAAGGATGTCATTGGGATTCTGATTGGGATTGCATTGAATCCGTAGATTGCTTTCAGTAGTATGGACATTTTAACTATGTTTATTCATGTGTATGGAATATCTTTCCATTTCTTTATGTTATCTTTGATTTCTTTCAATAATGTCTTATAGTTTTCAGTGTATAGTTCTTTCACTTCCCTGGTTAAATTTATTCCTAGATACTGTATTCTTTTTGTTGTGATTGTAAATGGAATTGTATTCTTGAGTTCTCTTTCTGTTAGTTCATTGATAGAATATAGAAACACAACTGATTTTTGTAAGTTTATTTTGTACCCTGCAACTTTACTGCAGTTGTTGTTTATTTCTAATAGTCTTCCAATGGATTTTCTAGGGTTTTCTATATATAAAATCATGTTGTCTACAAACAACGAGAGTTTCACTTCTTCCTTGCCAATTTGGATATCTTTTATTTCTTTTTCTTGCCTAAATGCTCTGGCCAAAACCTCCAATACTATGTTGAATAAGAGTGGTGAGAGAGGGCACCCTTGTCTTGTTCCTGTTCCCAGAGGGATGGCTTTCAGATTTTCCCCATGGAGTATGATGTTCGTTGTGGGTTTGTCATACATGGCCTTTATTATGTTGAGGTACTTTCTTTCTATACTCAATTTATTGAGAATTTTTATCATGAATAGATGTTGGATCTTGTCAAATGCTTTCTCTGCATCTATTGAGATGATCACGTTGTTTTTATTCCTCATTTCATTAATGTGGTGTATCGCATTGATTGATTTGTGGATATTGAACCATCCCTGTGTCCCTGGTATAAATACCACTTGATCACACTATATGATCCTTTTGATGTATTGCTGTATTCAGTTTGCCAGTATTGTGTTGAGGATTTTTCATCTATGTTCATCAGCAATATTTTCCTTCTTTTCATTGTCCTTGTCTAGCTTTGGGATCAGAGTGATGTTGGCCTCATAGAATGTTTTAGGAAGTGTTCCATCTTCCTCAATTTTTTGGAATAGTTTGAGAAGGATAAGTAATAAATCTTTAAATGTTTGGTAGAATTCTTCAGAGAAGTGCCCTGGTCCCAGACTTTCATTTTTGGGGAGGTTTTTGACTACTGTTTCAATCTCTACTTGTGATTGGTCTATTCAGATTCTCTATTTCTTCTTGATTCAGCTTTGGGTGATTGTATGAGTCTAAGAATTTATCCGTTTCTTCTAGATTGTCCAATTTGTTGGCATATAGTTTTTCATAGTATTCTTTTATAATCCTTTGTATTTCTGTGGTGCTCATTTTAATTTCTCCTCTTTCAGTTCTAATTTTTTTTTATTTGAGTCTTCTCTCTTATTTTCTTAGTGAATCTGGCTAAGAATTTGTTAATGTTGTTTATCTTCTCAAAGAACCAGCCTTTAGTTTCATCGATCCTTTCTACTGTTGTTTTGGGTTTCAATTTCATTTATTTCTGCTCTAATTTTTATTATTTTCCTCCTTCTACCGATTTGAGGTTTTGTTTGTTTTTCTTTTTCTAGCTCTGTAAGGTGTGGTTTAAGAATGCTCATTTGAGATTTTTCTTGTTTGTTGAGATGGGGCTGTATTTCTATGAATTTCCCTCTTAGGACCAATTTTGCTACATCCCATATGTGTTGGTATGGTATATTTTCATTTTCATTTGTCTCCAGATATTTTTTTATTTCCCCTTCAATTTATTCAATGATCTATTGGTTGCTCAGTAGCATGTTTTTTAGTCTGCACATATCTTTCACTTTCCAAGGTTTTTTCTTGTAATTGATTTCTAGTTTCACAGCATTATGATTGGAAAAGATGCTTGATATGATTTCAATCTTCCTAAATTTATTGAGACTTGCCTTGTTTCCCAACATATGGTCTATCTTTGAGAATGTTCCATGTGCACTTGAGGAGAATGTATATTCTGCTGATTTTGGATGGAGTGTTCTATATATATATCTATTAAGTCCATCTGGTCTAGTATTTCATTTAGTTCCACTATTTCCTTGTTGACTTTCTGTCTGGATGATCTATTCATTGATTTAAGTAGAGTGTTAAGCTCCCCTACTATTATTGTGTTACTGTTAATATCTCCTTTTAGGTCAGTTTATAGTTATCTTAGTACTTTGGCGCTCTTGTATTAGGTGCATAGATATTTAGAACTGTTATGTCCTCTTGGTGGAGTGTCCCTTTTATCATTATATACTGGAGCTTTTTGCCTCTCATTGCCTTTTCTTATCTTGAAGTCCACTTTGTCTGATATAAGTATGGCAGCATCTGCTTTCTTTTGTTTGCCATTAGATTGGAATATCATCTTCCATCTCTTCACTCTGAGCCTGTGTTTGTCTTTAGAGCTGAGATGTGTTTCCTTGAGGCGGCATATTGTTGGGACTTGTTTTTTAATCCATCCAGCCACTCTATGTCTTTTGATTGGAGAATTCAATCTGTTTTCATTTAGAGTGATTATTGATATATGAGGGGTTAATGTTGCCATTTTATCACTTGTTTTCCAATTGTTCTATATTTCCCTTGTTTCTCGTCCCTTGTATTTCCAACTGCCAATTCAGTTCGGTAGCCCTCTATGGTGGTTTTCTCAGTTTTCACTTTATTTATCACTTGTGTCTCTGTTCTTATCTTTTGTTTAATGATTACCATGAGGTTTGTATAAAAGATCTCATAGATGAGATAGTCCATTTTCTGATAGCCTCTTATCTCCTTAGTCTAAGCAGGTTCCATTCCTTTACTTTTATTTATTTATTTTTTTCGAGGAAGATTAGCCCTAAGCTAATATCTGCTGCCAATCCTCCTCTTTTCGCTCAGGAAGACAGGCTCTGAGCTAACATCCGTGCCCAACTTCCTCTGCTTTATATGTGGGACGCCTACCACAGCATGGCTTACCAAGTGGTGCCATGTTCACACCCGGGATCCAAACTGGTGAACCCTTGGCTGCCGAAGCAGAATCATCAAACCTAACCATTGCATCACTGGGCCAGCCCTTCCATTCCTTTTCTCTTCCCATCTAAGTTTTTGTTGTCACAACTTATTCTGTTTTGTATTGTGAGTTTGTGGTTAAAATGAAGTGATTATATTTATTGTTGATGTTTTGCTTCCCTTTAACTTTAATGTTATAATTAAGTGTTTGCTAATCTGGTCTGAGGGTTGCAATTTTCTGATTTTGTCTGCCAGTTATCTCCCTGCTCAAGGCATTGTAAACTCTTTTTTTTTTTTTTTCTGGTATGAGGGCCTTCTTGACAATTTCTTTGTACCCAGGGGGTGAGTGGGCTGTGGTGATGAAGTCCATCAGATTTTGTTTATCTGCAAATGTTTTTATTTCTCCATCATATCTGAAGGATTTTTTCACTGGATAGAGTATTCTTGGCTGAAAGATTTTGTCTTCCAGAATTTTGAATATATCATTCCACTCTCCCTTAGCCTGTAATGCTTCTGCTGAGAAATCTGCTGAAAGCCTGATAGGGTTCCTTTGTAGGTTATTTTCTTCTGCCTTGCTGCCCTTTGCATTTTTTCTTTGTCTTTGACCTTTGCCAGCTTTACTAATATATGCCTTGGAGAAGGTCTTTTTACATTGATGTAATTAGGAGTTCGATTGGTTTCATTTACATGTAATTGCAGCTCCTACTCCAGGTTTGGGATATTCTCAGCTATTTCTTTGAACAAGCTTTCTACTCCTTTTTCCCCCTCTTCTCCCTCTGGGATACCTGTAATCCTTATGTTTCATTTCCTAATTGAGTTGGATATTTCTCAGAGAATTTCTTCACTTCTCTTTAGTTTTAGTTCTCTCTCCTCTTCCATCTAAAACATTTCCATATTTCTACCCTCTAAATTGCTATTTCTGTCCTCCATAATATCAGCTCTGTTATTTAAGTACTCCAGATTTTTCTTTGCCTCATTCATTATGTTTTTCACCTCCAACATTTCTGATTGTTTTTCCATGTAATTTCAATCTCCTTTTTGAAGAATTCCCTCTGGTGATTAATTTTATGCCTGATTTCATTGAACTGTCTCTCTGAGTTTTCTTGTAACTCGTTGAGTTTTTTAATGATAGCTATTTTGAATCCTCTGTCATTTAGATTGTAAGTTTCTGTGACTTCAGGATTGATTTCTGGCTGTTTATCTTTTTATTTCTGGTCTGGAGTATTAATATACCTCTTCATACTATATAATGGGGTGGATTTGTGCCTTTGCATAGTGATGATGGCATCTGGTTGCAGATTCCACCTGCCACTACTGGAGGGGGAAGGAGCTATTATTTGAGCCCACTGCAATCCCTGTCAGCTGTGCTTGTCTGAGCCTGGACCACTCCTTCGGATCACAGTGGCCCTGTGGGCTCTCCCTCTGAAGGGGAAAGTGACCATGCAGCGGCTCAGGGCTGTTGCTGCCTACTCCCACAGTCCCACCAAGATGCACTCTCTGCTTCTTGGCCACAGTGGTACTATAGGCACTCAAGGCAGCTGGGAACTCATTTGCCCAGGCACACAGATCTGCCACTGTCTCCTAGGTTGCACCAGTCATTGTGCTTGGTGAATGGGGCCTCCCCACTTGGGTCCAAGCCTGGGCCACTCCCTGGGTACTGTGGTGGCACTCTGGGTTTTCCCATTGGATGGGAAAGTGATCATGCAGGGTCTCAGGGCTGCTGTCACCTGTTCCTGCAGTTGCTCCAAGGTGTACTTCCACCCTTGGGGCCACAGTGGTGATATAGATGCTCCAGCCAGGAAAGTAATTGCATGCATGTACAGGGCTGCCTGGGGGATGGTGGAGAGTGCTCATCTATCTACACCACATCCCTGGAGGTAATCCATCCATCTTTAGATGTATAGTTGTGCAGGTCTCTCAGGCATCCTGTTGTGCTGTGTGGCTATCTTCCATTGGTCAATGAATGTCCATTTAGTTGTAGCTTGAAAGAGGAAAGATAAAGGGAACAGCTCACTCCACCATGTTGCTGATCCCACTTCTCATAATTTTATTTTCATTGGTTAGTAATTCAACAGTGTCTGATATTTTCAGACTGCTTTTCCTGCTATGCCTTTTGAATATCATCTCCAGTTCTTTGACTTTTTCATCTCTTTGACATCTCTTTCATGCCACTTCCAGCACCATCTTCCATAACTGCACCGTACTTCTTGTCATCACTCAGCAGTACTTACTTGAAATCCCCAGGAAAGGAGTTCTGCATGGTTGATGGATTCAGTCTTTGGAGGAATTAGCTATTATGTTTTATAATTTGGCTGAAGTGTCATTTGGGCCTTTGGACTGTAGAAACTCTATATGCCTTTCTTAAGTCTAATATCAAGGTAAGAAACCTAAGCTACTTGTTAATATAGCCCAACCTTATGTGAAATCCCCAAGTGTAAATGGGAGGAACAAGTGTTTATACACAATTCCCCTATCCATATCATGACATAAATTGAATTCCTTCAGTGTGCTCACACTAGAAAATCTTTTCTTTGTTGCCTACCATACAGGAAAAAATGATACAGACACATGGTGCCTGGAGTTTAAGGAATATTGTTTCCTCAACTTTTATTACAAAGCATTTCTAAAACTCATTTGGACAGACCATGCAAAACCTGTCCTTCCAGTTCTCTGGTCTTTCAGTTTCAAAAACTTCCCCTTGATTGTTCTTAGCCAGTAATTCCCATGTTTATGTCATGAACCTTATCCTTACCGGTAAAGGTATCATCTCTAAAATCTGCTTCAAAAATCTCACCCTCTCCAAACATTGCCTCTCCTTCCAATTCACTTACTTTAGACACACCTGTGCACAACTTTTAGCCTCCTTGGTTTTCCTCTTTTTATCAATTCTCTTTCTTTTTGTTATTACCTGTCTTTGATTCAGTTATCTTGCAGGCATCCTCAATCCTTTTGTCCCTCTCTCTCTCTGTTTTTCTAATCTGAACAAAACTCCCAATCTTGATTAGAACCAACTACTTATTTCACTGGGTTTGACACTGAATAGTTAATTGTTGCTAAATAAAATAGCAAAATTGATTGAATTATCATCCTTTAACTTCATGACCAAAAGCCAGAAATGGATATTGAACTTTGCCCAGCAGTGCAATAATATTTTCCTTCTAAATTCACATTCTCATTGTCTGAGAAGTCTGTTGTGTTAATTCTCTTTCCTCCTCAACCTATCCATACCTCTCTTCTAACCACATTCTCAACTGATGGCCTAGCTTCATAATTCACCAGTAATGTGGAATCCATCTGAGAGAATTCATCCCTTTTCTTATTACCAAGTCCACAAACCAACTTGTATCAGTAGTCTTCTATTAGTATTATTTCTATCTCTGACTTTGATCTATTTTCTCTCATCTGAACTTCAATTGCTTTGTCTCTACAGAATCATTCCCATTCACATAAAAACCTGTTCTAAAACTTACTTTCTAAACCAAAAAGGAAATAAAATCATAAAAAGAAACAAAGAAATATCAACAAAGCGACTCTACCTTGACCTCATGTCTGCTTCCATGTACACTATTCCTGTGAATCTCCTGAAATAAGTTATCAGCATTGTCTAAAAATTTTCACCTTCCATTCATCCTTTGAAAAAATATTTTATTTGATATTTTTAAATTTACAAAGTAATGTCTATTTTCAAAACATAATGTTAAAGACTCTGATTCTGAACAAATATTCTATTAGCCGTAATTCAGCCCCATAGCCACATGAAAGAGACTTGTAAATATTGTCTGGCTATTTGTCAAAAGGAAATATAAATGATTTTGATGAATAACTAGCAACTCTTTGCCACACCAGCTTATTGAAAATTCATATATGTGGAAATTGAACTGATCAGAACTATGGAAGAGCAATGTTACAGAGTTAAACTGAGCCAGAAGCTAAAATATTCAAGAAAAAGGGGCTTAGAATTCTGTATATTACTACAATAAGGAGCAACAACATGTGGTCCAGTCTAATATTCAAAGCTCTGTGCTTTTAGGCAGAGATGGGAGGGTAGATAGTGTAAAAGCAGCAATGAGAAATAAAAGGGTACTGAACTCAACATCAAGCTGAGATGTTCAATTGATATAAAGTACAAAAGCCACTACTTGGGGGAGAGAGGCTATGGAGGAAGCAGCATTTTAAGAAAAGTGGTAGGTTTCTATTAGTACATGAATGGGAAATAATAATCACAAAAAAGTTTGAAGATATGGGAAAGTTCCTGAAATAGAGAGGGTTGGGGAAACATGTTAGAATAAAATAAGCATACAGCCAAATGGAGAATAGGGATGTATAGAGTCCATCGACATATAGTAGAGTTTAAGGAGTGGACTGTGGTTGAGGGATAACCTGAGAGACCTGGGCTTCTCTGTGGTTTCTTACAAGGGGAGAGAAAAGATATAGAAATAATTCCTAATGGCCTGAGGTAGATCGTGTTTATGAGTCAATAGAAGGGTTGGTATCGTGACTGATCATGCAGTATTTAGGTCTCCTTCTTGGCTTCCGGGGATGGAGGTCTCCAGGCGAGAACAGGGAAAATCCAACTAAAGAGCAGGGCCCACTTTTTGATTCTTATTGGTGAACACATCACCTACATTGTTTTTCCGTTTAATTTATTGATTTAGTTAATTTTATTAATAGTTCTTAATACTGAAGTATCCATGATTCCTAGAATAAGGTATAATTGATTTGGTTATATTATCACTTTAATATTTTGCTATATTCTATTTGAAAATATTTTATTTATAATTTTTTTCATTTATATTAAAAAACATTTATACGATTGTATAATTTGTTTTCAGATCATCTTTATGATTTGAAACAGATGATTTCCTGTTAAAATATAAATACAAACAAGATAAAACATCCTCTAAGATGTCAAATATTTTCCTATGGAATTGTATATGATGTTCTCTTATTATTATTTTAACCTCTTCTGTAACAGTGGTTATTTCGCTTTCTTCCTTCCTAATTTTATCTATTTCTGTCCTCTTTTTCTGTTTCTTAATCATATGAGTGATAGTTTTATCTTTCTTGTTTTTCCTTAAAATGAATCAGGTTTTTCATGATCTGTTTGTTTATTGCACTAACTTTTACAATTATTTTTATTAATTTCTATTTCCTCATTTCTTTTAATTTGTTTTAATGTTCTTTTTATATTTTATAAATATGACAGCTAGGTAATTTTTAAATAGTTGCCCTTTAGCAATGAACATATAAAATGATTTGCTGATTAGACCACATTTCCTTTTAGTATTTACTGTATCCCATAGACTGATATATTTTTCCTAGCTAATTTATTATTTCAATTCTTATTTTCTTTTTTGATACAGTGCTTATCAAGAAATACAGTTAAGAATTTTTTTAAGTTAATATATATTAATTTTTACTGTATTATGATTAGAGAATACGCTTTCCAACAATTTCTATATATGAAACATTTTTTCAGATTTTCTTTTTGATGTGGTAATTAGACATAGAGAAATAAGTATATGTATATTTGTATTTATACACACATTTTTTTCTGTCCATAAGGTATACAGTTATATATTTACCTATTTAACTTAACCTATTGATTATATTATTGGATCATTTTATACTTTTATTTTTATGGTTACCAAATCTATCTGACTGTGAATAATGTATATGGATAATTCCAAATATAGTCTCATTTGATCTAATTTTCATTGACTCCTGAATAGTTTTGCAATATGTAGTTTGTTGGCATTTTATCCATGCATATGCACTTATGGCAATTACATACTCTTAAAAGTGTATCTTTTATTTTACAAAACATCTTTTCATCTTTTTGATGATATTTAACTTTAAATAGCACTTTGTTTCATACAAATATTGCTATTTCTACTTTTGTAATATATGCACTTGTCTGTAAACTCTTTACCCATTATTTTAAATTTTTCTTTATTTTTTAAAGATATATTTCATATAAATTTAATATTTTCTCTTATAGTGGCTAATTTCTTATTTTTATTTTTTCTTTATTTTCTTGTAATTATTTGTGCTGATTTGATTAAGTTGGTATGTATCCCTTTGTTTCCTTCCCTAGAAATGTTTTCTACTTTTTCATATCAACAATGGTTAACATTAATTGCACACTTTTCTGTTGCATATAAACAAACAAAAGATATTTCTCTACAATTACATGAGAATACAATAATTGTTTCATCACAGTTTCCACTCCAAGTAAATGAAGGCTTTTGAACAGTTGTATGCTCACAGTGCCTTCCACTCTAGCCCCAGGTAACAACAATAGTTAACATTACAGAACATTTAGTGTAGACCAAGCACTGCTGTCTCTACATTGCATATATTAGCACATTTAATTATCACCAAAACCCTATGAGACGGACTCTGTCATTATCCGCACTAAAATGAAAACTCCATGAAAGCAATGTATTTCTGTTGCTTTGGTCACCAATATACTCCAAGTACTAGAACAGTGACCAACGTGTAGTGAGCACTGCAAAAATGCTTGCTTAATAAATATATCCATAATTTTATAGATGGAGAGAATCGTAGAACAGAGAGGTTATGTGATTTATTTTAATTTCAGCACCAATAATTGGTAAAACCTAGGTTGAAATCCAGACGCTTTAGTGTTAGAGTCTGTGCACGTAACTATTTAAGCTTTTGGAAGAGGTTTTCATTTTTTGTTTCTTGATTTCTCTCCATTAAACCAAAGCCGATGTTTCCTCAAGATAGTTTAAGAATTTTACTTTCAGAATGTCTCTTTTCTTTCAAGACAACATTTTTGTCCCAAATTTTATATATTTTTAGACAGTGTATCAAGATCCAGACCCTTCCTGGGATTCACTGCTTTTTTGTAGTTTCTCTGAGGCTCTCTATGATTAACCCTAGTCTAAGTGCACCTGACATCTTGGTAGAAATGGATGGCTTGGTGATGCAGTAGGAGCTGGTATTGTCAGTGGAGCGGAGTTGGCTACCACTTTCCTGAATCTCTCTATTCCCTTTTTAATCCTCCTGGGCATGAGCAAACACAGGGACCAAAGAAATTGTTCAGAGGCCATAAGCCAATCCAAAAGGGCCAAGCAGTGTAGGAAGACTGGATCCTAGGCAAAGAGATTGCAGTAGCCTACAAAGACAGGTTGAGAAAGATGAAAAGAGGATAGAATAGTAAATTTTCTCCAAGGGAAAAAAAAATGCATGTCATCAATTCTCTCTTTTTTCTTTTTTAAAGACTGTTTTTCTAGAGCAGTTTTAGATTCATAGCAAAATTGAGAGAAAAGTACCACCCTTGCCTCCACATGTGCATAGTCTCTCCCATTATCGACATATCCCATCAGAATGGTACATTTGTTGCAACTGGTGAACCTACATCAACACATCATAATCGCCCAGAGTCCATGGTTTACATCATGATTTACTCTTGGTGCTGTAATTCTATGGGTTTGGACAAACTTATAGTGGCATGTATCCATCATTATAGTATCACACAGAGTATTTGCATTGCCCTAAATATCCTCTGTGCTCTGTCTGTTCATCTAACCCCTGGAACCACGGATCTTTTTACTGTCTCCTAGTTTTGCCTTTTCCAGAAGGTCATATAGTTAGAATGATACAGTATGTAGCCTTTTTAGATTGCCTGCTTTCAGCTAATAATATGCATTTAAGCTTCCTCCATGTCTTTTCATATCTTGATAGTTCACTTCCTTTTAGCACTGAATTCAATTCTCTTTTTGGGAAGGGATTATAGGTCTGTCCTTGAAAATGGATAAGCAATTAAGGGTATGGGCCTCATTGAGCACTCTATGCCACAGGTAGAGAAAATGAATTCCATTATTCTTGATAGGATAACATCACTTTCAAAGGAATTTCAAATGCAAATTTCAAAACCCTCCTTATTGAACTCATTTCCTTTTTATTATACCATGCATCATTCCTGACCATGACCTCCTAGTCAACCCAGCATTGTATGTGTGATATATTTCAATATCATACACTAGTATATGAAAGTAAGATTATATATACCAAGACACAGGAAGGGACTGGGAAGTCTGAGTGGAGTAGAGACTAGTGAAAAGGCCAAATTGCATAATGAAGTCAATCATTCTTGAGGAAGATTATTTAAGCTCAAAAGACCTTAATAAACCTGTCGTAAGGAATGAGATTGACTTGGTACTCCTTGGAGAGAGAAGTTTGTATAAGCTAAACAGAATTGAGAGAGATGTGTGCAGACAAGGAGCAATGCAGAAAAAGACATAATGATACACTTGTTAAAGGATCTACATCACCAGGTAATGCTATATTTCTCTCAAGCTGAGTTTAGTGTGTTCCAAGAAAAGCAAGTTGTGTGAAATGTCCCTAAGTCCCTTGGACAAATCAGGCAGATTTCAGTCCAATCCTGAATACTACATTTGGTAACATGACACTGAACCAGTGTTTAATACCTACCTCAGATTATGTGCTTATTGCCAAGCAGAAACATAGATTATCATGCTGTTCAACACAGCTTGAAATTGCTATGTGCCTTAGAACTGTGTGTATCTCCTTAAAGCTTTACAGCACATTTATTTTTCTTGTTTATTTATCTTTTCCATCAGAACTATATGTATTTTTAGACTGGCGAATTCAACCTTCCTAGAAAACTTATTCTATTACCTTATGAAGAAGATTATACCACTGAAAGCAGGTTTATTGAGCAAAGCAAAAAGATGAATCAACAAATAAAAATGGAAAACCTGGGGCCAGCCTGGTGGCATAGTGAGTAAGTTCACACTCTCTGCTTTGGCAGCTCAACTTTCACAGGTTTGGATCCCAGGTGCAGACCTACACACTGCTTGTCAGGCCACGCTGTGGCAGCATCCCACATACAAAGGAGAGAAAGATTGGCACAGATGTTAGCTCAGGGATAATCTTCCTCAAGCAAAAAGAGGAAGACTGGCAACAGATGTTGGCTTGGGGCCAATCTCCCTCACCAAAAAAAGAAACAGAAAGAAAGAAGACCTAGTATCTATGAATCTATCTGAACACTGACATATGTGCCATTTTTCTATTCTACAAAGAAAGTAACATTTTATTTTAAAATCTTACTTCCACGTAATGTGTACTAAATAAAGACACTGAACACTGAAAAGCAAATATTACTTATTATACAGCCAATAATTAAATTGTGGCTACTAATTTTTGGTATCAATAAAATAATATGAAATAGCTCATATTACAAACCATGACCACTGTCATTATTTGGCCCTGTGTACTAAAACTTTTCCTGGCTACACAAAAGGATCTCTTCAAAACTTCTCTATAGATCTGGGATTATAGAGGTTGAAGATCAGCTCTCGGATAACTTACAGGGGCAAAACTGACAAAGTTAGACTAAGAGCAGAACTAAGGCCAACTTGCTGGAACTGATCATGAGAAATAATGAGAAGTAAAGTCAAAGGGAGAATTGAAGACCAGGTGTTGGCAGGGTGACAGGCACACAAAATTGCAAGTTCAGCTATGTGATTGCAAAATGTTCTACTTTAAAGGTCTATGACCGGGGCCTGTGGCTTCCACTGCTCTTAAATGAATGGAAGTAAGAACACTGTGTCATCATATTATGGAGTTCCTGACAGTTTTTACTATATCAGCATTCTTCCCCTACAAATTTATTTACAAGATTAAAAATAATTATATTCCCCATTTCATGCTTTGTCATGATGCTTTCTAAACTTTCTCCCTTTGCATATGCAAGTGTTGAGTATATGGTAAACACTGTAATAGATATTTTTTAAAAATGTTATCTTGACCCAGTATTGAGACCCTGCCTAAAAACTGGTTGGTTCCTCCTCTTGGGCAGCTGATTAAATCCACACTCCAACCACTTCCATTTTGGGGGGTCTCATGCTCCAGGCTAGGATGCATGAGCCCTAATTGCCCCAGGGCCAGGTACTGGACAACTAGAGGCAGCCACTACCTCACGCCTCCAGAAATTATTCAAATTAACCAATCCATAAGAAGCCTGCAACCTAGCTAACTCTGCCCCACTTGTCATACACAAACTGCTCCCTACAGCTGCAATTTGCTGTTCCCCTGTCCTTGGGTGCAATCCCCTGTGTGACCCTGCCTGGCAGTCTTCTCTCCTTTGGAGTTGTAAGTACCAAAAAGTTCTGCCTTTTTTCTATTTAAGTGTCATTATTGTGTTCCACTATTAAAAGATCTTTAAATCTTATAAAATTGGGACACACTGCATGTTTATGGAATTCATTTATGATTGGTTAAGCTCCAATCTGTGATTCTTAATCCATGAGGCAAGTGGAACTCCATTTCCTGGAACACTGCCCGGTTTTGAGTTAAAGTCTAACTACAGAGCATGTAGTATCTGGCAAGGAAGCATGGGAATACCAGAGCTTGCTAATCCAAGGACACTGAGGAGGGAAAACTTTCTCTCTCTTACCATACCATCTCTGCAGCCATCACTACCCAAGATGGAAAAGGTTAGAAAGACTGACCAGTGCCTCAGGGCACCCGCAGTTTAACAACAACTTTCCTTCTGCTTAATTGTGGCCCCTGTGGACTGACTTACTTTCCTGCAAATCTGCATCTACGTTTTTAAAGGCTTTTCAAAATATTGTATTCAGTGTTTTCAGGGAACAGATTTTCTTTTCTTTTTAATTGGAAACGTTGTCCGGGACATTGAGTTCACCTTACTGAGAGAATTAATGTCTGCTAATAGAATCCTAATAATTATAAATATCAGGAAGAGTGGGAAGGACCCAATATTCTACAACACACTGATCCAGCCCAATCTAGGAACATTGCCAAAATTATATAATGCTCCAATTACAATGTAAGATTAGAAATTCTTAAGGAAATTAGGTACAGTCAGCAATATAAAAGAGTAAGCTGAAAAGGGACATGATGCCAATTTCAAACTTTTGAAAGGGTAATTGCAAAAAGAAGTACTTGCCTTGCTTCTGTGTTTCCTCATCATTTCTAAATGGCGTGTTGTTTGGACCATTAATAGGACCATGATTTCCAACATACAACATTTTTTATAACATGTAACAATACATAAATTTTCTAAAGCATACAGAGAAGGTATAACATTTGATAACCATTACTAAAAATCAGCTTTCACTTCTAAGACTCATTCACCTCTGAGTGTATTACACAAACGTTTTCTCTGACGGTTAGTGCTGGTTTTATTTTTTTTGCCTTCAATATGAACACATTTATTTTTGGTTCGGTTAATGATTGCGATTTTGCAGAGGACCCCAGAAACAGACTCTCTTTACTATATACAAAATAGAAATGCAAAGAGAAGACTATGTCTACACAAGCAGTTTTGAATTGTTTTCAGCACAATACTGGCAATAAAGAGTCCTACATGTAATACTGTATTTGTAGGATACACAAAAGCTGTCTTGGTTACAAAACTCAACGTAGGGCTTTATTCCCTGCCAGCTGGCATCTCTTCCTAAGAAAACCCGTTTTAACGTGCTGTTGTCTACACACAATCATTTTTTAAAGCACCCTAAAGTCCACTTTTATAACAAGCTTCATTCCTCAGGTTGTTTCATTGGTGCTCTATGCACTGGAAGTAATAAAAGAGAATTAGTAATGTAGACACAGAATGAAAAAGAAAATTCATTTTGTTTGTAAATTGTGCCCTGTTTGGCTGAGGTAGATATTTATGAATGCTTTGTAGGATTTAGGTGTGAAGAGAGCTGTATGGGAACACATATTAGAGGCAAAAACATGTTTTCATTTTTCACTTATTATCCAGTCACTCTGATATCAATCTTTTAAACACTTTCCCCGACCTCAAGTATAACACCAATAGTTTTATGATGCTTTAAAAAAATAGAAGCACACTTATCTGTGTGTTACAGGGGTGATATTCTGAAACAAGTGCAGATGTCCAGGATTTCATGAGCGTAAACTGCTATTATATTGTAACGTGGTAAACAAATATGAAGGCAGTCTCCTTTCTTTCTCATTTGTAAGTCTTATGGATGCTAAATGTTCATTAGGTCATAATGCAAACCCTCCACCAGGATTCCCTTTTCTTTAGTGATTTGCTAGTTTATTTTAAAAATGAATAAATCTGAGCTTTCTTCACCATTTCACGGGGAGATAATTTTAACATTTAAATGAACTTGATGTGTAGATAATTTTTTGATTCCAGGGTTTAATAAAAAAGAAGTGCCCCATTCACACACACACACACACACACAGATCAGATATGCATGACTTGTAGGATGCAGTAAAAATGAAACCATATTTCTAATTCCAGCTGCTCCTTAACATTTTTTCAGCGAGCTTCTTATTCTCCTGACCCTCAATGAAAGTTCTTATACTTTTCATGATTTTTATGCTTTCTGTTAGGTAATTTAAAAGCCTTATAATCCTTTAAGTCAGAGGATACAGTCTAACAATAAAAAAAATTGTAAATGTCCAGACCCATATAATAATCAAGGCTTCCTTTTATATTCAAAGATAAAACTTTTTCCCCCTCTCTTTTCAAAGACCTTCTGTAGTCAGGAAGCAAGACACTTTGCAGCACGAAAGAGAACTTTACTGAATTTTTCTTCTTCAACATCTTATCTCTTCCTCCATTTCTATTAAGGATAGAAGCGAGACTAGAGTTTAATCTCATCACAATCATTCTAACTTTGCTGACTTTAGAGTTTCCTGGCTGGCCTATACTTAAAAATGGACTCAGTCTCTCAATCAATATTTTTGAAGTTTATTCTGTTTTTGAATTACACTCCCTATAACTAGGGATTTTTACCAGTAGTATCCTGGCTGATAGCCAGGCCTGGTGGTCTAATGGTTAAGATTCAGCATTCTCACCACTATGGCCCAGGTTTTGTTTCCCAGTCAGAGAATCACATCACCCTTCTGTCGGTTGTCATACTGTGGTGGCTGCCTGTGGCTGTGATGCTGAAAGCTATGGTATTTCAAATACCAGCAGGGTCACCCACGGTGGACGGGTTTCAGCAGAGCTTCTAGACTAAGACAGACCAGGAAGAAGGACCTGGCTACCCACTTCCACTTCCTAAAATATTGGTTATGAAAACCCTGTGAATATAGCACCAGACGACTTGATGGGCACTGACAACAACATCCTTGATGATATTGTGTTCGTGCTCCTCTCACTGGTTCCTTATTCCTTTTGCAGAATGCAGGAACCCAGAAACAGCATTGCATAGTTCCCTCTTTCAAGACTGTTTTATTCCTCTAGGTGGCCCTATTCTATAGGACAAAAAGACAGCCACCTCAGCATGCTATCCTCATTCTTGGCTACCATAAGAATCAGCAATATATCCTTTGCCATAAGAACAGCCTTTAGCAGGTTTGTTTGCAGTTGGCTTACCTATATCACAATATTTGGATTTTTCAGGTTGGATACACAAATTCACTCTTTCCTCCTCTAACCCCAATGATTCTGTTTAAGTCCATCCCCGAGGCTAAATTAAGGACAGGTAACTGTCCCTGCTCCCTTGGTAGTTATCTGCAATTTCTTCTCTAAAATAGTCACTGTTGGCCATTTTATCCTCTCCACAGGGTTGACTTAAGAACTAACTTCTTTTTTCTCAGCTTCTTTTTTGTCTTCATGATGAACCTTTGAAATATAAAATCTATTATCTTCACACTTCAGCTTCTATCTGTGATAGAAGAGTTGTCTTCTAACAGAGTTAGATGAGGAAAGGATTAGAAAAAGAGTGTGGGTAACAATAGCATCTTACATTATGGTGTATTCAATATGAAAATCACTTTCAGACTTCTTACCTTACTTAGGCTGGCAAACTTCTATCAAGCTCAAGTTGCTAGAGCGTTTGGCAACATAGAAAACATGTGCTCAAAATAATTGCCTATGAGTGTAATCCAAAATCACTTCTGATTAATATCTGCCAAATAGTTAAGAAGATTCACAGTTGTAGACTCTGATCTGGAGGTTATGCAATCCATCACTTCCTCTTTAGCAGTGCTTTTTGGAACTCTCTACAATGCTTATTCGTTTTCTAATCTGTATAGCTTTACAAGAGGATTCATCAATCTTTACTTTGTATAGCTTTTATTTTTACAATAATCCAAGTATTGAATATATGTTTTCAAAACACACCGCCTCCCTTGGAGATTATGATAAATAGACTTGAGGCGGCATATTTTCTTCAAGATGAACATCATAGTTATGTGACATTTAAAATCTCTCCATGTTAGGGCAGATCATCAGATAACTCCATATATAGGCTGTGTGCATTGATCTCTAGTACAGGTTTTTAAATGGAATTGTGCTTTGGCACATCTTAACACTTACAGTAAGAGTGTAAGCATTGCTTGTAGGAAACCCTTACACTCATTACATAAGTTTTTATTGCCACTATTGTTTATTTTGCAGTAATTCTTTTATGCAGTATCACTTGAAACTACCTCTTTGGGGTTTTAAAAGTAACTGTTGTACTTATATTGAGTAAACCCTATTGTTCTGCTTTGGATGATGATCACAGATAATGTAACTTGTCAGGCTTCCTTCTTTGCAGCGTATTTTAGAATGTTCAGAATATAATTTTGAGAAGTTTTGGATTGCACACAGCATGTATACAAGGTCTCAAGACAATTGTTTTCTACCTTAATCTTACTTTAGGGCTTATTTTATTTTTACAACTTATGTTTTCCTTTCGTCTTTTTCTTTCTTGCTATCATTGTGTTGCATGTACTTTTCATAATTTGCTATAAATCTTTTTGGAATCACAGAGGAAGGCCCACATAACTTTTTTGTGTCATTTGAGTTGGCTACTTTTATTTCTCGTAATTTGATGAAGCAATCGTGCCAAAACAGCAACAACAAAATCAATAGATTTTCCTGGAATCCAGAGACCTGTAAATTGTGTGACACCAAAACTCAGTCCAAGAGGAGTCTTCCATTTGGAAAATTACAGTGGATTTTTGACCATACTTGAATACCTTTCTTATGCTTAGGGAATTTTGTGAAGACATATGTGTGGCAGAGGATACATTCTGTGGAGGGGACTAGCAGATATATCTGCCTCGGGGGGCAGCTATATAATAACATCATCCAGTGTTCGGATTGCACGTTGACCCCTGAAGCACAGATGCCCTCTGCTAAATTAGTCCTGTGCAGGTAATTCGGTCATTGTTTCTGTCTTCGTTACTCTATGCCTGATTCTCTGCTCCCTCCTGTATATTCTGTGAGTTTCCCAAAATTTTTTAAATTAAAAACATTTAGAGCAGATACTGTTGCTCATAAATAAAAATCTTGATTGATACAGTTGGTGTGTAATTAACCCAAGTTTCTCGTTTGTAAAATTAAAAATATGAGATAGAGACAGAAGTCAGCAGAACCAGAAGCCAAGCTGGAGAATTGGTGGATCAAAGAGAGATAGAAGTAGATCCACTAGAGAAAAGAGTGGAGGATACTGACTTCTGAGGTACAACCAAGACAACTGGACCACAAGAGCATCTGTAGCTCCCCACAGAAGCTCTTGCTTTATCCTCATATCCAAGGAGCCATCCATTATTTCATTACTTCCTCTGACCTTTGCATTCCCATCAGAATGGACACTTTTGCTTCCTCTTATCCAAATGTATCCCTTTGTAGAAGTCCTTCTCACCAGAATATAAACTTTTAGTAAGTTCCATGAGGGCAGAGACCAAGGCTGTATCTGTTTTTGGTTTTGTTTTCTGCACAGCGTACCCAGGTTGTGGTACAGTATGTGGCTCAAAGTAGACACTAAATATTTGCTGAAATACAGGATAATGAATAAATGAATGACCCTAAAAATATAACTGACACAGCAAATTACACTTACTCAAAAACGTGTTTTCATAGATTACGATTTAATCCAATCTCATTTTGTACTACACACACAAACACACACACACTCACAATTACCACCCCCCATCGTGTTCTTTTCTTTTCTTTCCCTTTTTTATAATTTGAAATGATAGAGGCATTTCTGATAGCTGGCTACGGAATATAAAACGCATGTACTTATTCAGATTAGCAAACTTCTCTAGTGAAATTTCTTATTGTTTTCCCTTTTTCTTCATAATAATGAAAGCCTTTCTAAAGAAATGTGAGCACTATTAGGTCTGCTCATACCACCTGGTATTGTTTGTCATCCCAATTTTTCATCTCCTGATGCATTAGCTCTAAGTTCTGATGCAACGATTTTTAATATCTGCCTACAGAGCCTTCCTTCTGCTGTCTTCAACAAATCTCTCTTTCCCCCATGAGGTTTTTTTTGGTTAATAACACCCTGGAAGTACTTAATGTGGCACTATGATTTGTTGCAAAGGTAGCTTGAACAGTGCTTGACCTCACATAGTTGTGTAGATCACTACTGATTTAAAGTGACAGACTAAATTCTCCACATTAGCCTGCACCACATTTTTAATACACCAATAAAACAGAATTACTCCAAGGGAAACAATTTTGTCAGTGGCTTTAAAGCAGTAAACAGAATACAAATATCAGGGTACTTTTCTAAGTTATAGAGCAAATACATCTAAGAACCAAAGTGTGCATCAGAGAAATTCACTACCTTGAACAATATTTTGTAGGGAAAAAGAAAAACATTAGCTCTCATGTCGAGGAAGTGTTTAAGGGTGTCAAGTATATCCAAAATTATCAGAAATAATATTTTTTGGCTTGGTGAGGGGTATATATATTTTTAATCTTTTAACAAAGAGTACACATCCTTTACAGCATATCACAGTCTATTTAAACTTCTCAAACCAAAAACATCTCTACATTGCTACAAATCAGAGAAGCACCAAGAGACCCCACAAACTGCTAGATTTCTTGTTTCATTGCTACTTTTAAATCCTCAGAGCAACTGCTGAAGATAGCAAGCGGGGACATTTCTCCTTTCGAATTTATAACACTGCTCATCCTTCTACTTAATGTCATTCCTGCAACTCTAATCCATGTAACTTAGCACATGTCCTAAATTTAGATGGACAACACATTTTAACTGTAATTTTAAAAAGTTATGGGTTCTAGCTAAATATTTTATAGTTAAGTTAAATCTCCAGTCTTATTTGTAGTTTACATTTGAAAATACTGAAATATTGACTAGCGCTTGATCATCATTCCTCTTTGTTATATTTCTTTTTCTGGAACCCATGACTATTTTCTACAACTTCACTCATGGAATTCTGATTCTTTTCTTTGTTGTTGTTTTTCCCTCCAGGTTTGGCAATCTGTTCATCTATACATTTTTTAGAATTTCAATGATGCCGCTCCCTTCCAGGTCCATATTTACCTTTACAATTGTTCCTTTGTAATAAATTTATTTTATTTTTTCCTGGAGGTGCAAGAATCATTGTTGTTGGAAGTAAATTCCTCTTTGATGAAATCGTTACCTTGAAAATGATCTGTCTCACGGATTCAGCTGATGTGCCCCTGGCTGCTCTCCCAGACTTCCCTAACCGCTTTTCTCTCATAGGAGTCACTATGTAATAGTTTACTTGTTTTCTCTGAAATGAATGACCTCTCCATCCACACTATTTCCATTAATTCTACAAGCATGGACTGAATTCCAATGACCAACCATTCTCTCTATTTAGATGGATAAGTGTGCCAGGCTTTATTTTAATTACTTGTTTCCATACCTATTTTTTCCACGAATATGAGCTCTTTGAGTCTAGAAGCCATGTTTTTCCATTTATTTACAGTGCCAAGGAATTATTCCACAAAGGTAATTTGAAAGAATGGGTTAATACATAATTAATTTTTATAAAATTGTGTGATATTTACCACAACACACTAGATGTACTCAGAATTCTCTATTCAAAAATGCATTGTATGCAAAATATGTGAAGGAGGACATCAGCACATATGGTGCTGGGTTACTTGTAAGGTAAAATAAGGAAGATGAAGTGACTGAGAAACAACATATCTTAATAAATTGTTCCTTTCACAGTATCAATCATCAATCAGTATGTGCTTCATCTTTCTCTGTTCCTAGATTCTAATCACTTTGTCATTGCCTATGATATTCCTTTTAGTCTGTGTACAAGTTTGTCTGTATTTCTCCTTAAATATTCGATTAAAACCTCAAAATTGATAATATATGCAGCATACTTCTGTTAAATAATTTGAACAAGCTCTCTTAGTGTGGAAGACTACAAAAATTACCACAGAATCCTCCCACCCCTGTATGCACAACTCTAATATCACCTTTCCCATCAAGAAGTAAATTCTAATTTGCCATCCTTAGAATCTGGGCTTCACCATTTGTCCTTCTTCATCCAGTGGGATGTTAGCAAACATGACCAAGGAGAGTCTTGAAAAGTGCTTACACATTGGAACTTGCTTTCTTAACGCGATTTGGAATCCTGAGATTGCTCATGTAAAGAAAGGCCTAGGAGAGCCTATCGGAGCATCAGAAACCACGTGGAGCAGACACAAGCTCTCCCATCTGAACCCCTCAAGACCAAGCAGCCTGCCTGTAGCTACAGGTGTGAGTGAGGCCATCCTGAATTATCAATCACACACAAGTTTAGGAATACGAAATGCCCATAAGTTGCAGAACTGTAAGAAATAAAGTTTCTGATTTAAGCAAATAGGCTTTCCTGATTTAAGCCATTTTCCTCAACAAAACAAACGAATTCAGTTAGTAAGTAGACAATCTGAGAACTAAGCAAAACAGTAACTATTATATTGGAAGATATTGTAAGCATTTTCCACTGGCATTCGGTTCTGCACTGGATATTAAAATTTGTTATGAAATTTATTCCCAAAGAAAAATAGATATTTTATGCAGAGTGTTGTGGGTAACTTAAGATCTTTGAAGAAGAATGATATCAATCTTTTTCCGCCATTTTAGAGTTGGATCTTTAGTTTTTAAATGCCTTTAGAAAAAAATAGCCTAGAAAAAAGTTGATAGATGTTTATTTGTCTCAGTTACCAAGGCTTTTGCTTGGTAATACACTTAAACATCATTCTAATTATCTGGAAATTCAACATAAAAATAGCAATGGCAAAGGCACTTTTAACTACAGCTTAAGTTTTTTCTACGTAGTAACCAAGCACTGTGCTAACTGATTTATATATTCCAGCTAATTTAATCATTACAGGAGTTATTGTCTCCAATTTACAAAGAAGAAAATGAAGATTAAATAATTTATGGAATGCCATGCCATCACTGAGAGCTGTAGCTAGGGTTTGAACAGGACCTGTTATTCCAAAACCCGTGTTTTTAACTCTAATGATAAATGTTCTAGCTCCTGTTTATAGTAAACATGCTGTTAAGTGTTTTCTGGAAACAAAAGTAAGATGCCTTTCCTCCTTTCTGAAAATGCAGGAAAAATTATTTTTTTCTTTGCGTCAGAGATGTTGCAACGACTGCAGCAGAGTATCACAGCATCGCATGTGGCCTCAGACTTGTTTGCGATGAGTCAAATGTCCTCAGCGTCAAAGATGATGCGGTGAGAAGGCCAATTCCTGATTAACAAAGTGTTTCCAAATGTGTAGCCATCATGGTGCCCGTTCTACCTATTTGGACATTCTTCGTCTGGATTTCATCCACTACTACTTATATTGATAACTTTACTGTAGTATTTAATATGTGTAAAATGTATCAGTATTACATTGTTTTCATAACTGTTGAGCAATAAGCTGGAAAACAAGAAAACTAATACGCAATTAAGAGACTTGTCTGGGTTACCTATAAGTATATATTAGAGCTTAAACTAAAGCTAAACTCTTGTGACCAAATAAGCGTTCTTCCTATTTTTTCCAGCAAAAAATGTTTCATGAAGAGTTGTCAAAGTGTGTTGATCCTAGGATGGCTTATGGAGTCAAGAGAACATGTTCTGAAGTTTAATTCTGCTATTTATTAACTGTGTTATACTGCTTGTTATGTTTTATCAGTGAAACTCTTTGAATTTTGATTATAATCTCCTATAAAATATCAGACACCTGTCTTGTGGGCTTAAAGATTATATGTAGAACAATCCTGATAAGGTAGAACATCATTAATGGTAATTACTGTTATCAGTAAACTACATTTGAGAAAAATACTCTGTCTTTCAACCTCTTCAGAGTAAATGAGAGAGAACTTGGCGCTCTTTAGCACAGGGAAGAAGAGAAAGAATGAGATTATCCTTGGAAACATGTCTATTCAACAGGCATACGCATCTTTTATTTGCATTGGAAAATATTCATGAGCTATATACTTGTTGAGAGGAGGTTCTCATCCTGCATTTTTAAAACCAGCTGTCTTACCTGGGTCAGAGGGATGGTGATGCTCCTAATGGTTACAGATTAAAATCCTTTTTACCCTCAGTATAACTATAGCCATTAGGATCAAAATTAATTTAGTAATTGGTGTTTTAAAATAGTGATAAAAATATTAGGTGAAATATATTATCTAATCTTAAAAGCTTAATAGGGTATTTAAATCTCATCATTTATTTATTGGCCTACAAAATCTACCTCCAAACTTTTAAATATATTAGCATAATTTGTCAAAAGTTCCACTGTCTTTATTACTTCATTAGTTCCATTTTACCTGGTAGATTGAATGATCATTGGAACTCCACATAGATTGAATTTCAAACAAGTCATTCACTATTTGAGAATTAGATCTTGTGGGGTACTTTTTAAAGTCTAGAGCTAGAGGGGAACTTAGAAATATTCTACCTCTCCCACTAATTTTATAGACAATTAATTTAATTAAGGAAATTCAGTCCTATAAATATGAAATTATTTGTTCCAGGTCACAATATAGGAGAGGAATAGTTAGCATAGTAAAGTATGTCATCTTATCTTTCAGAAATGGCCAAATTTTAAAAGTTTGCTATAATAAGAGGATATTGATTTCTATTAGAATTCTACGGAATTCTAAATTAAGAATGATAGGGCCTGGCTGGGTGGTGTAGTGGTTAAGTTCACGTGCTCTGCTTCGGCAGCTTGGGGTTCACCAGTTCAGATCCTGGGGTGTGGACAGAGGCACCACTTATCAAGCCATGCTGTTGCAGGCGTCTCACATATAAGTAGAGGAAGATGGGCACAGGTGTTAGCTCAGGGCCAGTCTTCCTCAGCAAAAAGAGGAGGATTAGTAGCAGATGTTAGCTCAGGGCTAATCTTCCTCCAAAAAAAAAATTAAAAAATAAAGAATTATAATATTTTCAAAATATTAAAAATGTAATATAAACTGATAGATTGACTACGTCTATACAAGATCACTCTCAACTGAAATTGAGAATTCTTAATAACAGTTTTCTATTGATTACAAATGATTCTGTTTTATTTATATCATATTTTACTAAATTGGGCTTTTTAATGAATTTTGGAAATCATTTATTTTTCCAAAAATGTTGGTATACATTGTTGCACCACTTATCTCAGGATGCCAAGACATTGCAATGTCCTTTTATCCACTCAGTGTATTTCAGCCTCACAAAGATGTCTGTTACAGTGTTGGGGCCTATGATTTGTATTCCTCTTTCCAGCTTTGGCAGCTCCTTTCTAGGCAGAGCTGCTCCTTATTCCTAGTCCCACTGTTCCATTCTTCGTCCCTCTGTTCCATTGTTGCTCTTTTAACTGGGCACTCCCTCATCCTCAAGGCACGTATCGTGACTGATGCTCTGCAATCAGTCTTTGTAAATTTTTCTGGAAAAAATGGAAAGATAGCCTCCTGGTGTCCTGATGTGTAACCCCTGTGGGTTACATTCTTTGGGTCAGTTTTCAAAGCAGCATTGCTTATGTCTCAATATCTAACACAGATTTTATTTTAGTATGATGCTTCCTTCGTATTTTGTCTATAATGCAATAAATCTCCTAGGAGAAAATTCAGCTAAAAGAAGATTGCTCAAATAAGCTTAGGCCAGTTATCTTGGACTCGGAGCAGAGGAACAATTCTGGGAAAAGCATGACACATTTTATTCTATATACCATCTGTTCAATCCTTTCTGGAACTGGGTCTGAGTTCAAGCAATACAATGACAGCTCAGGAATGGAAGCTGGAGATATCCTCTGCAGTATACATATCGTCATGCTAATTTTTATTTCTTTTTAAAAAAATATAATTTAGATAAGGGAAATAAATACTGTGGGTTTTTTAGTACAATTGTATATGAATACACACACATGCACGGTGTACAAGGAATTATTTTAAGTCGTGAATTTTAAAAAGAACTTCCTCAGAGAGATGAGAACAGATTTACAGCCAGCTGGTGCCAGGCTATATTTGGCATATGGAACCTAGATTTAGTTATCATCTTCAAAGTCCAGGAATACCCATTCTAACCACACTAGTGTGCATGTAAGACAAACGATTGGGGAATTCCTTTAAGCAATCTCGAGGCGCTGAGAACAAGGTCAAATGTCATCACAACGCACTGAAGTTGCAGAGGTTTGAGTCCCTAACTAGGTTCTCTGAGGCAACCAGAGCTGTCAGCGCTGCAGGGGAAACCAATGGCGTTTTTAAAGATGTGAGAGCGGGAAGTTGTTTTTCTTATTTTTGTATTCTAGTATAGACACATGGTTTTCTTAAAGGAAAATACGTGAAAAATGTTAAGTTCTGAGAACTAGACTACTGGGGTAGAATGGAGTGCCTGTCTTCGCCTCCGAAACAGGCACTAACACATCCTTTATGCCTGTCTTCTTAAAGGGATCCCTGTGCTCATACCTGAATAGATACTGAATTCCTCTGAGTCAGGATTCTTTATCAAGTTATTTCAGGCCCCCTATCTCCAACCTTAGTAGCACTTACCATCAGGAAAACAGATTTTCTACACGCTGGTAGGGAATTCTGATGTTTTATACTAACTTCTCTGAGAAATGTTTATCCCACCCAGCTCTGCCTCCTGCTTCCCTCTCAGAAAGTTTCCCTCGGTGCCTCCTTCTGAATCGCAGCGAGTTCCACAGCTGATTGGACCAGAGATAGACGGCTGATCTAACCTGAGCCAATCAGTTGATCTCGCTCCGAAAATTGGTTTTAGGAACCCCAGAATTCCTTTTGTTTCTAATAACATCTGGGAATTACTTTAAACCCAGGGCTGAAATGGCCATAGTGGGTCTTTGTCAAGTTCAGCAGAGTGAGCAGCAGTTGGCTCCAGTTCCTCCGCAGAATCTGAGGTACTTACTTGCCATCTGTATGACGATCCGCTTGTAATTTTCAAACACACCCTCTGATTTTACTTACCTTACATTGGGTGGGTTCTCTTTCTTGCAATCAAATATTTGCTGAACAACATCCGGGGAAACAAGTGCCTACTGAGCAAAAGTAAAGTTTTAGAATCTGCCCATTCAGAGTGACCAGTGGAAAGAGGGCTTCACCTACTACACAGATTTTGCTCTTCCTTATTTCTCCACAGTCTGGTTTTATTCCAACTGGGAAGCCAGAGATACGTGATGGCCCCGGTGTATCGTCAGGAATTGTCCGAGGGGGAGAGACTGTTTTTAAACTTTGCTCCATTTTGACATTTATATGAGAAGTCAATTTCATTTATGTTTTATAATTTTTCTGGAAGATTTATCCTTTAAAGAATTTATTTGAATCCAAAAGATATTTTCTCATTATTACTGATTTTAAAATTTCTATGAATCCTGCTCATATGGGATTCAAAGTTGACCAACATGTGTTATAGAACAGCATAACGTTATTTTCCATAGGGGCCTGGTCTTTTAGATATAACTACCCTTGTGAAACCATGGACTTGTTATTGTCATCCCCTCTCACTCTTAGTTCTCTGACCAGGAAGTTGTATTTTTGTTTCTGTTTTCCACTAGCTGTATAGCTCACTCCAACAAAAGATTTATATTCTACCTACTTTCAAATGTTTGGGATAAGATTTTTTTCTTTAGAAAAATGCATATGGCATTCTATTAACAACTGCCCAACTAGGCAAAGCCAAAACTTCTCTGAAAAGGGTCTTGTGTCAATAAATTTGGGTCGTTTTTACAAAGAAAAATTCAATTATTAACTTCTTATCATTAAGAATTAGACGTTGTACTGCATAAAAATCTTTGCAAGTACTTGAAGAAATCCTTTAAAAATGTCCTTAAAAGAAAGCAGAAACACTGCCTGTGCAAAATTCAAAACAGTGATTCTTCCAAATACTCTGGTATCTTTTATTTCATTGCTTTTCTTTTGGAAGAAAGAACACCATGGCAACCAGTTTTTAATGGTTATGATAGGATATCTTAACTTGTTTTTTTTAATCTTTTTGCCATAAGATTAACTATTCCCCCTTTGCCTCACTTTTCAATATCCTCTGATACTCTGTAACCAACCCTCTGGAATACTTTAATGTCAGAGAAGTAAGATGCTATATAACACGTCTTTCTATACTTTAAAACATTCAGAGAAATAAAATCCATCTGAGAAAAATGCACATTTGTATGTGAGTGTGTGTGTGTGTATGTGCACACGATTCTTTAATATCTGGGCCATAATGAGTTCAATGATCCCCTCACTTCAACATCTAAGGTTCTCTTTTTTATATATATTAATACAATACTAGACTATATTAGACAACATTATGCTAAGTAAATATCTCCAAAAGAGTTCTTACTAGAAATTGAATGAGAGATGAAATCATTTTTATTTTATAAATAACTTGAGAAAAATGTAGGCGTTAAAGGCCTAGATGATGGCTGATACCAAATCATCACAAAAAAGACATACAGTTGTCTTCATATTAGATGTAGACAAATTGAACTTCCTTAGGAAATCAGGTGAAAAGGGATGATATTTAAAGAATACAAAAAAAAATATGAGAGAGTGAAAGATAGAGTTTGATTGCACATACACCATAGCCAGAAGATGAAGTATATCTTCAGTGAGGTATACTGAGACTTTAGAAGAACAGAAGGTTCTAAAATGCTTTTTTTTTTTAAACACTTTTATAATATTTTTTGTTGGGTTAAATGAAAAGTCCCATCACTGACTCTTTAGCAAAAGTATATATGTTAAATAAGTATTCCTAAGACTGTTTTGTTTTGTCTTGGATCAGGGGGTTGCTATGTTTATGAGAAATAATGAAAAGTCTCAGTTTCTTGTTGGGATAATATGTTGCATTTAAAAGTCATATATAAGGAAGTAAGAAGTGGGATAAGAAATGAAAGTGCACGTGTGTAAGCTTGCCAGGAATTAAAAGGCATTTTGACGTTGTGGGACTTGGACGTGAACTGGAGGTTTCAGCCAATCCTACAATTCTTTGAGGATCGAGGACTCTCCTGTTATCTATCCCATGTTTCCCAACTCTGTATGGATTATAAATCAAAGTTCATGTAATAACTATAGATAAGTACAGCTCTTGGTATGGCAATCTGAGCTATATTTCTCTGAGGAACAAAACATACATGATCATGTCCGGAGGGCTCATGGGAACCACCATCAGTTACTTTTATCACTAAGACTATGGAAACTTCTGGAAAAGACTTATTCCAAAGGAAGCTTTAAGATACACAAACACTGGCTTAGGACAGTGTTTCAGTTTGTGGAAGGAAACATTATTCTGACTATAGTTTACAAATTTTCTCTCAGATTGTCCTCTGATTCACACCTGTAGACAGATACTTCAGATGCAGGAGGAGAAGATGACACTGACATTTAAGCACAAACTATTAAAAGCTAATTTATAAATTAGATCATATGTGAGACAAACAGAATACAGCACCAGGAACAAAATAGGCTGTTGAAATCCTCTATTCCAAAGAAAAACCTATGAGGCTTTGAAAAATCAAGGCAGAAGCAGCAGACGTGCACTGTCAGTGAACCAATAATGACTCTGGAAATGGCATGATGGTTCCAATAAGTCACCCTTCACAAGCTTCATGCAGGCTTCTCAAAGGTAACCGAACCTATGACCCAGGCCTCGGTGGCCCTAGAGATGGTACCTCAGCCTTATAGCAGATGTTATACAGGGCTCCAGATCAAGACACAGCAAACATGTTTCATGACATGTAACGGTGGAAAGGATGGCTTTCGGGTAGATGAGAAGTTGCTTCGGTACTTCTAGACATGCTTTTGAAAGAACTCCAGGAATGAGGAAGAGATTAGAATCAGCTTGCCACAAAAGTAGATAGGGATTTGAGCCACTACAATGAAACTCTCTTAGATTACTATTGCAATATGGGAATTTGGCTTTGCTTTTTAGGGGGAAGGGGTCAGGAGAGGGCAGCTGATGTAGTCTGGGAACCTAGTCCATAATCACAAATTAAAGGAAAGATATTCTTTCAAAGTGTTGATGAGTTGTAATTGTTAACATGATTGTCATTTAACTAATACTCTTGTTTTGGCTGAAAAAAGGTTGACAGCTTTAAGATTTTAGAATTAATTTTAAAAAAAGGTTGTTGTGTGTAACAATGTAGGGATGTATCCTGTAAAGAAAGACCAGTATCCTGGTATTTATGAATGGGCCCTGCTATTTACACATGGATTACCTTCTTTGCTTTTGAGGGTTGAATCATTGATATAATGGATGAGGGCTGGGCTCATATAGTAACCGGACCCTAATACTCTAGTGTTGCAGATAAGCTCTGCAGAACATAGCTGTGTGTGTACGTGTCAGGGGGGTGTAAGCTGCTTGTCAACGTAACATATATACCGTGTACCTATAAAGCATGTGGACCAAAAGCCTTTGATTATATAGTTCTATAGTACTTAAATATAAAACTGCAGGGAAGACTCTTCTCCCCAAAATGCTCAGAGACACTATTATCACTAGGAGTAAAAGCAGAGGATTAAGTTCACATTCTGATGGCAATTGCCTATGATCCAAAAATGACACAATGGCAGTTTTAAAAAAATTGCTAAAGGGGATCATACTTCTCTGAAGAGAAGGGAATTTTTCTGATTTTCTCTGAGTACAATTGACTATATGCTTGAACTTATGAACCACATAAGACCTAGGGGAGTGTTAAATTTATCAGACGCAATGTAAAGCACTTGGCTTATCACATGGAAGAAGAAAGCGTCCTTCTTTGTGATATGTAGAATGGAGGCACAGTATCATTGGATATTAATATTAAAGGATATTGCTTAATTCAAAGGATAAAGGATTAATACACCAATCTGGTGAGTCTTGTCATATTCATTACATAAATATAGTTTTATTCCCAAAATACACAAGAAAGTATACTTTAAATAAATGGACTTTCCTTTTCTAATTCCACATTTACTCTCGGACAGTTTTTCAAACCCCAAATCTAAAATGAATCCCTCTCTATTGTTCATGAGAACAAATCCACTCTCTTCTACTGACTCAAGCAATTCAATCTTCTTTCTCCTACGTCATCATTATTTTTCTCTATAATGGATCACAACAACGTACAACAACACTATTTTGTCTTCTCGCTTCAAAGAAATGTGACAAAGAACTCTCTTGTCCCCATATTTCTTATCTCATTTCTTTTCTCATCTTTTCCTGAATGTTAAAATTAATTTATAAGATAATTTGGAAATACAAACTTTTATGTGAAATTTGCTGATTCCTTGGGCCTGATGTCAACCTTTAACATATACCTTTTGAACCCAGCCCTAACCTAATATTTAGGTTTTACTACAGGCATGTACTGAATATCAGGGCTGATGTTCCATAGTGAGATATGTTAATGGACATAGAAAAATTCTCACAGGGAGCATGGGAGTTATTTTACTACCATGAAAATTTGAAGGGCTCCCATACGTGTGTATGTCCCTGTTCTTTTGATATTCACAGCAAATTTAATGGGGATGAAATTGAGGAAGAAGAGTATTTTGCTCCCTCCTTACCTAACTCTCTTCTAATGAGTCAACAATCAGTAATATGACTCAATAAATCTGGTGTGTTTATATTCCTTTCTTCTATCAATATAAATTTTGGGGGTTCTCTGAATTCACTGTCAGCTGGATATGTTTTAAATTCTTTCCATAAGAATAGTATGCAATAGTATGTTGTATTGTGCTGAAACAGCTACATTTTCTTGCCTGGTTTTATAGGTAGGATTAAAAATCCTGCTTTAGGTTCAAGGGGAAATATGTATATTTGAACATCTTTCCAGTAGTTTTAAAAATTTATTTATCATCCTGTAGTGTTTGCATGGCAGTAGCTGACAGAGGCTGGATAAATCCAAAAATAATGCCTTGTGACAGACAAGAAACTAGTGAAGAAAACAGGCTCTACTCGTATAAATTCAATCACTAGCATCTACAAGAACAGAATCAACAATAGTTCAAAGAAAAAATACACATTGCTTTTTAGGTATAGCCTTGGCATACATAACAAAACTGTGGGTTCATTACTGCTGCATATCTACTGAGATAATCACCAAAGACCGACACAGTAAGAAGTCGGGCATAGCATTTTGTTATACAGTCTTTAAGAAAGTATAAAATATATGTAAATGCTTATTCTCATTGAATCTTTTATTTTAATGACTCATAAAAATGTTTATAAAATTGTATCACCCAATAAATAAATATGCTGTGACATAGATATATAGCACAGGTTATTACAAGATTTCTCACTACAATGCAATTTACTCTATCATTAAATCAATAGACACCAAATTGAAATAACGTGCTTTCAAAAGAAATTTTTGGATGTTTCCTAATCAAGAATTTAAATTGCATGACGGCACGTAAAAGAAAGCAGAGCACAAAAATGTATGTGTGTGTACGTGAGTAATGATGTCAACCATATACAAAGAAATATACCCAGGAGTGATGTCAGCATCCTGGCTGTGTGAGTCATTTCTTTTTTCTCTCTCCTTTGATTTACAACAAACATCCATATCTGAAAAACCAGTGTCTCTTCACAGCATACCAGGACGCCAGACAGATCCAGCCATCCGTGCACCTGAAAGTGGGTGGATTGAACAGCAGAGGAAGTGGTGGAGTAAGGGAAGTGTCAGTGGAGTCACTGGTGGCAGAGGTGGTGGTGGCGGAGGTGAGGATGACAGAGAAAGTGGCAGCCATCAGGCAGTGAGCCAGCACAAATTTCTTGCAGAAGTGGAGGGTGAAGGGAGCGAGTGGAGGTCTGCCCAGCCGTGCATGCTGCAGCTGGAGGGGCCAGTTGCTCTATCTGAGGAGAGACCACAGTGACTCTGGGGGAGGGAAAGGAAAGAGAAACAGGCAGACTAGGAGAACTGAAGGAAACTATCTCCTGCGGTCTCCCCCAGGATTCTGGCAAGAGGACTGCCCACAGAGCTCTGGTACACCCCTACTCAAAGACCACCCCACTGGGTTGTGAGCACACTCAAAGCCCAAAGTGCTAGGTACACACCTTCCCTCACTCTGCTGCCACACTTTCCTTTGTGTGTGTATGTGTGTGGGGGGGGGGGGGGGGGGCTCCCAACCTTTAGTGGGAGTCAACCCCTTTAGAGGAAACCAAAAACTTGTACTATACCTCCACCTGCTGGAAACAAAAGGAAAGCTCCTAACTACCAACTTGTTGAATTTTTAGAATCCAAGTAAACAAAGCCCAGCCTAAATAAGAAGTGTTCACTACTTTAAATTCAGCAGCAGAGGCAGTTTACATCGAAAACCATGAAAAATCAAGGTAATACAGTATCACAATTAGAAAATGACAATTTTCCAGCAATTGAACCCAAAGAAATGGAATATTGTGATGTAAGTGATAAAGAATTTAAAATAGCGATTATGAAGAAATTCAATGATCTATGAAAAAACTCAGAAAGGCAATACAATGATCTTGGAGATAAAATTAACAAACAGAAGGAGTACTTTATCAAAGAGGTTGAAATTCTAAAAAAAGAACCAAACAGAAATTCTGGAGTTGAAGAACTCAATAAATGAGATGTGTTGAATGCATTAGAAATAGAATAGATTATATGAAAGATAGAATTAGCAAGCTCCAGGATATAAATATAGAGATGATTCAGGTGGAAGTGGAGAGAGAACTAAGATTTTTAAAAAGTGAAGAAACCCTTCAAGAACTATCCGACCCCATTAGATGCCATAAATAATTACCACAAACTGGGTGGTTTAAACCAACAGAAATTTATTCTCTCACAGTTCTGGTAGGGAGAAGGGCAAAATCAAGGTGTAGGCAGGGCCATGCTCTTTCCAAAAGCTCTAGAAGATAATCTGTTTCATGCCTTTCTTTTAGCTTTTAATATGACTGGCAATCCTCAGAGTTCCTTGGTTTTTACACACATCATTTTTATCTCTGCCTCTGTCATCACATGGTTTGTCTGTCTTTGTCTCTCCTCTTCTTATAAGGACACCAGTCATATTGAATTAAGGGCCACCCTCCTCCAGTATGACCTCTCATTAATTTACATCTTAATTGTATCCTCAAAGACCCTATTTCCAAAGAAGATCACGTTCACAGGTACCAGGGGTAAGAGCTTCAATATTGGGTTTTTTGGAGAGGGTGGATAGGTGGCACAGTCAACCCACATAAAAGATGTAGCTCAAAAAGTTTTTTTGAAAATTAAATAAAATTCTATATTCAAGCAAATTAGCAAAGACCTATATATTGTGGAAATTCAATGTTAGCTGAATATTCCCTCTTTTGCCTCTGTATATCATGTGAATAATGGTGACAATTCAGTACAGTCAATGTAACGTCTTTTAAGTTTCCACATTACTACACTTCTAAATTATTTTAGGAAAAATTATGAAAGAGTTTGAAATTGAATGGCAAGTGTTGCTGAGTGCAAAATTACATATTACACGATTCTATAGAATTCTGCACTTTTCTTTGTGTTTGAGCTACTTTACAACTCTTAAAATTGTAGAAAACTACTGGTTATATAAATGATTGTCTATAGGGGTGCAAACCATCTCACTCATAACAAGCCACTTTCTATTAAATTCATTTCAACATGCTTGTTTTCCTGTATTTGTCTGTTCTTAGAATTCTCATTTGAAATAGTTTTTAACATCTTGCTGACTCCCCATTAATTGAGTTAAATAAAATTTTTCTGTTCATTTTATATATACATGACAGTCAAGATTTTACCTTAAAAAAAACCTCTTTAATATTCCTTGTAGTTTTTGAAAAAGATGTAATGAATAAAGGGATGAAAAGACCCAGTCCTTTAATATCTCACCATCTCTCAACACAATATGCAGCTTCTGTGTGAAAAGGAACTGAATCCAAAAGCTTCATAAATTTGAATTAAAGGGCAACTCATAGGAAGAAGCTGAGCAGGAATTTCTTGGCAAAAAAAAATAGTCATAGATAATTAAGCACTTCTTAAACTAACAAGAATAAAGATTGCTTTACAGAAAGACTTAATGTTTTGTAATTTAACCACCAAATTGCTGATCTGGTAAATATCGCTTTAGGAAGAAGGCTCTGAGCCAAGAAGAGCTCCTGCTTTAGTTAAGGCCCAGTTAAAGAGTTTTAGTCATTGTAAACAGAAATGGGGGCAATCTACCTTAGGAGAAACTGTACAACAGTATCTGAAAAATATTTAGAGAGAAATATATTTTTAAAAGGCCATCTTTTCTTTGAGGAATATTAGTCTCGAGCTAACATTGGCCACCAATCCTCCTCTTTTCTTTGCTGAAGAAGACTGGCCCTGAGCTAACATCTGTGCCCATCTTCCTTTACTTTATATGTCAGATGCCTGTCACAGCATGACTCGACAAGTGATGCATAGGTCCACACCCAAGATCTGAACTGGCAAACTCCTGGCTGCCAAAGTGGGACTTGCAAACTTAACCACTGCACCACCAGGCTGGCCCCCTAAAGTGCCATCTTAAAACAGCAAAATAAGAAACTGTAAAAGGTGAATCAGCATAGTTCAATACAGTTGAGAATAAAAAAAGAAAATCTTTGTACCACTCTTGTCACTGATATAGGTAACTAACGTTTAATATTGACATCTATGATTTAACATACCTGTTTTAGATGATGACAAAAAGTTAGAAATTAAATTGGCTGGTAAATAGGAAATGTTTATAAACTGCTGGAGTTCTTTTTAAATTCTATTTATTTTTGTATCTAATATAACGGACTCAAGATGGCATAAGCTTGGTAGATCTAGTCTCTCTGGAAGCTCTGTTTGAAATCTTTTCAATCTAAAGTTTGCTTCAGTCTGGACCCCTCAAGGAAGTAGGAGATTGAGGTAAGAAATCTTATTTTGGTTTCTGCCGCCTCATGATCCCTCAAGTCTCATTTGATCTTATTTTGCTTTATATATACCTCTTCTAAATAACTTCTTGCAACGCATTTTAAGCAAGGAATTATATTCCAAATAAATGAATATTTGTTAAGCACTAACTACTTGTCAGTCACTGTGCTCGTAGGTCACAGGGAATACCTTGTTTAAGATTTACTATATTCATTGTGTCCTATGATATCCTTAGGTAATATTATTATATCTATTTTATAAATGACTAAAACAAGACTCAGAAACAAAACGTCTTGGGAGACTCAAATTAAATTACTTTCCCATGATTTGTAAAGGTAGAGCCAGGATTCAAATCAGGTTTTTCTGACCCTAGGTTCCTGTTTTCTTAACTACTCTAGGATTTAGCCCAGTGCCTGACAATTTTACAAGCAGAATGAAAGTATTGACTGTGTCAATTCCAACATCAAACTGATTTCTGAGATAATTGTCCAACTCCTTAGAGCTTTTACCTGTCCCAGGCTCTATTATACATATGGTTAGTTAATTTTTTTCTCAATCATTTCGCAATAAATACAGGCTAAATAACTCCGTTTTTCCGAGAAGCTACTATGAAATATTCTGGGGAAATCTATATAGATTCCACATGGACCGTGTAAGTTAATTTAATTTATTTTATTGGCCATGCTACTTTTGTGTGGTTTTAAAGTATAAATCAAAGGTCCCGTACCAAAGTAGCCTCTCCTAGACTAAACTGAGCATCTTCTGGAAGAGGCTTAGATACTTAAGCCAAGCACATATCTTCTGCTTTGTAATTAAACTCTAACGCCATATTTGTGCCTATACTGATTTATGCCTTTGCACAATTTATGCCTTTTATGCTTTTCTGAGATGCATACATTTTTACCAAACACTCTTGCTAGGCTGATCATTTTTAGGAAGTCGGTGGGTGAAAACACCATGGGCAGTAAGACCAGTAAATATTTAGGGGTAAAGAAGTCTTTAGTCTGTCTCAATCATGTATATTTACTGAACTAACACCTTGATTGGAAGGGTAAGGCATTTACATAAATTTCAGAAAACACTATAATAAGTGCTAATATGACACATTCTCCAACTCTGTGAAGTTTGCATTTGTCAAAGACAAAACATTAAAAGGAATAATGTTCTAATTCTGAAAATAAAAACTCTAAATGCTTCACAATTTAGCAGCAACGATTTGGTAATGCTTTAAAAATCATTGCTATTCAACATATTACCCTACCTTTTTTTAGTTTTCAGAGAGGAAAGACGAAGTAGTGAAAATATAACTACAATAATTTAATTTCACTTATATCTCTTCAGTTTGGTGAACTTGCAATCTAGACAATATTCCTTTACTCAAAGAAAGATGATCTACAAATTCATCTCGTTTCAAATGGCATGTTTAAAATGTCAAGCAATCAAATATTCTGACATTACTTCCTTGAAAAGAGAACTTGATCATCACTGTGGGAACTTGTGGTGTCTAAGGTGAGGACAGAAAGGAACTTTCCATGCAGATCAATATCTAATTTATTTGGATAGTAGGCAACTCTCATGTTTGACTTATTTTATCTGAAAAAGATAAGAGGAGTAGTTATTATGTAGGATTAAAAAAAGAGAAAATATATCAAAGCCATTTAATTTTCCATTTTTTAAAAGTACAATAAGCATAAAAAACTATATGGAAAGCATGTAGTGTTTGCTTATTTAGTATAATAGTTGGATTTCACTTAGCATTACTGCTAATAATTCTTTGCCATTAATTGTATCAAATACATGCAAATATTTATGTATTTTAAGTTATATTTACATAATACTTTGCTTTTTAAATAGACTTTATTGTTTAGAACAGATGTAGGTTCATAGAAAATAAGTGGAAAGTACAGAGTGTTACCATAGACCCCATTTTGCCCATATAACGCACACCAATGCCCCTCACTATGAAAATTTCATACCAGATTTCTTACAATTGATGAACTCACACTGACACATCATTATTGCCCAAAGTCCATAGTTTACATTAAGGCTCACTCTTGATGCTGTACATTCTATGGGTTATGACAACTATATAATGACCTTTGTCTACCATTATAGTATCATACAGAATAGTTACACTGCCCTGAAAATCTTCTCTGCCCCGTCTACTCATGCTTCCCTCTCTGCTTACCACTGGTAACCACTGATTGTTTTACTGTCACCATAGTTTTGCCTTTTCCAGAATATCGTATAGTTGGAATCAACCAATACGTAGCCTTTTCAGATTGACATCTTTCAGTTGGTAATAAGCTTTTAAGATTTCTCCAGATCTTGGAATGATTTGATAACTCATTTCTTTACAGTGCTGAATAATATTCCACCTTGTGGGTGTACCACAGTTTACATATCCGCTCATCAACTAAAAGACATCTTGGTTGCTTCTTAGTTTTGACAATTATGAATAAAACTGGTATAAACATCTGTGAGCAAGTTTTTTTGTAATATGAGTTTTCAACTCCTTTGGGTAAATACCACAGGGAAAGATTGTTGGATGGTATGGTAACAGTTTAGTTTTGTTAGTAACTGCCAAACCATCTTCCAAAGTGGCTGAGTCATTTTGTATTTCTATCACTAATGAATAAGAGTTCCTATTGCTCCATGTCTTCACGAGCATTTGGTGTTGTTAGCGTATTGGATTTTCACCATTCTAAAGTGTGTAATGGTATCCGATTGTTGCTTCAATTTGAAATTCCCTAATGAAATATGATGATCTTTTTTCATATCTTATTTCCCATCTGTATATCATCTTTTTGAGACGTCTGTTCAGATCTTGGCCCATTTTGAAATCAGGTTGTTTATTTTTTTATGACTGAGTTTTAAGATTTCCTTGTATATTTTGGATAATGGCCTTTTTTCAGGTATGTCTTTTGCAAATATTTTCTCCAATATATGGAATCACAGCTTATTCTCTTGACATTGTCTTTTGCAGAGCAGAATTTTTTTAGTTTTAATGAAGTAGAGCTTATTAATTACTTCTTTCATGAATTGTTCCTTTGGTATTCTATCTAAAATGTCATCACCAAAGTCAAGGACATCTAAAATTTCTCCTTATTAGCTTCTAGGAGTTTGTAGATTTTCATTTTATATTTAGCTTTATGACCCACTTTGAAAGTACTTTTTTGTGAAGAGTGTAGGGTCTTCATTTTTTTGCATGTGGATGTCCAGTTGTTCTACTGCCATTCATTAAAAAGATTATCCTTTCTCTGTTATATTGCTTTTGCTTCTTTGTCAAAGTTCAGTTGACTGTATTTATGTGAGTCTATTCCTGGGCTCTCTATTCTGTTTCATTGATCTATTTATCTATGCTTTCACCAATATCATGCTGTCTTGACACTGTGGCTTTATAGTAAGCCTTGAAGATAGATAGTGTCAGTCCTCCAACTTTGTTCTTCTCCTTCAATATTGTGTTGGCTATTCTGGGTCTTTTGCATTTCCATATAAATCTTAGAATCAGATTGTCTACATTCACAAAATATCCTTGCTAATATTGATTGAGATTTCAATGAATTTATAGATCAAGTTACAAAGAACTGACATCTTGACAAGATTGAGTCTTCCTATCCATGAACATGGAATATCTCTACATTTAGTTAGTTCTTTTTTTATTTTGTCAGTTTTGTAGTTTTCCTAATATAGATTTTATATACATTTTGTTAGATTTGTAATTATTTTTTTTCTTTGGGTACTAATGCAAATGGCAATATGTTTTTAATTTCAAATTCCAGTGTTCACTGCTGGTATATAAGAAAGTATTGACTTCTGTATATTAACCTTGTATCCCACAACCTTGCTACAAGTGCTTATTAGTTCCAGATTTTTTTGCTGATTCTTTGTGAGATTTTCTACATAGACAATCATGTTATCTGTGAACAAGACAGTTTAATTCTTCTTTCCCAACCTGTATACATTTCATTGCCTTTCCTGGTCTTATTGCATTAGCTAGGATATCTAGTACAATGTTGAAAAGGAAGGGTGAGAGGGGTCTTCCTTGTCTTGTTTCTCATCTTAGTGGGAAAGCTTTTAGTTTCTCACCATTATATATGATGTTAGTGGTTGGTTTTTTATAGATGTTCCTGATCCAGTAGAGAAAATTCCCCTCTATTCCTAGTTTGCTGAAAGTTTTTATCATGAATGAGTTTCAAATTTTGTGAAATGCTTTTTTTTATCTGTATTGATATACGTTTTCTTCTTTGTCCTGTTGATGTGATGGATTACATTACGTGATTCTGAATGTTGAAAAAGACTTGCTCACCTGGACTAAATCTCACTAGGTCATTATGTATAATTCTTTTTATATATTATTAAATTCGATTTGCTAATATTTTCTTTAGGGCTTTAGCATCTATATCCATACGACTTATTGATCTGTAGTTTTCTTGCAATGTCTTTGTCTGGTTTTGATATTAGGGTAATCCTGGCCTCACAGAATGAGTTAGGAAATATTCCCTCTTCTTCTATCTTCTTGAAGCTATTGTAGAGTATTGTTAAAGTTTCTTCCTTAAATGTATGGTAGAATTCACCAGTGAACTCATCTGGGACTAGTGCCTTTTGTTTTAGAAGGTTAATTATTGATTCAATTTCTTTAATAGATAAAGGCTTATTCAGATTGTCTGTTTCTTCTTGTAAGTTGTTACAGATTGTGTCTTTTAAGGAATTAGTCCACTTCATCTAGGGTTACAAATCTGTGGATAGAGTTGTTCATAGTGTCCCAGTATTTTGCTTTAAATGTCCATGGGGTCTGTAGTGATATTTCCTCTTTTGTTTCTGATATTAGCAATTTGTGTCATCTTTCTTTTTTTCTTAGTTTCCTGGCTAGAGGTTTATTGATTTTTTTCATAGAGCCAGCTTTTTGCTTTGTTGATTTTCTCTATTGGTTTCAATTTTATTGATTTCTGCTCTATTCATTTACTATTTCTTTTTTTATGCTTCAGATCTAATTTTCTCTTATTTTTCTATTTTTGTAAGATTGAAGCTTATGTTATTGACTTTAGATCTCTCTTCTATTTATGCATTCAATCTTACAAATTTCCCCTCTACGTAACATTCTTGCTGCATCCCAAATTTTAAGTTTTGTTTTTGTATACTTCAAATATTTTTAAATTTCTCTTTATTCATGTTTATTCTTTGACTTGTGTTATTTTTAAGTGTGTTGTTTAATCACCACATAATTTAGGATTCTCCATTTATATTTATGTTCTTAATTTCTAGTTTAATTCCATTGTGCTCTGAGAGTATACATTGTTTGATTTTTGTTCTTTTAAATTCATTAAAGCATGTTTTATGGCACAGAATGTTGTCTATTGTGGTGAAAGTTCTATGTGAGCTTGAGAAAAATGTATATTCTGATGTTGCTGGATGAAGTTGTCTAAGAATGTCAATTAGATCCAGTTGATTGATGGTGCTGTTAAGTTCAGCCATGTCCTCAAGGATTTTCTGCCTATAAGATCTGTCTATCACTGATAGAGTGGTGTTGATATATACAACTGTAGTAATGAGTTTATTTTTCTTTGCAGTTCTATCAATTTTTTTATCTTACATATTTTGTTAGGTGCATACACATTAAGAATTGCAATTTTTTTTAGAGAACTGACTCCTTTATCATTATGTAATAATCCTTTTTATCTCTGATGATTTTTCTTGCTCTGAATTCTGCTCTGTATGAAATTAATATAGCTACTCCAGCTGTCTTTGATCAGGTTAGTGTGGCTTATCTTTCTCCATCCCTTTACTTTTGATCTATAAGCATCTTTATATTTGAAGTGAGTTTCTTGTGGATAACATATAATCCGGTCTTGTTTTTTGATCTACCCTAACAATGTCTGTCTTTTAACTCATGTATTTAGACCATTGACATTTAAAGTGATTATTGATAATGTTTAGTTTTAAAAATTAATGTATAAAAACTTTTTAAATTACGATTAATATAAGAGATGAAGGTGTAAAATAAATAAATTACATATATATTTTTAATTTAATTTAATTTTATTTTTTGAGGAAGATTAGCCCTGAGCTAACTGCTGCCAATCCTCCTCTTTTTTGCTGAGGAAGACTGATCCTGAGCCAATATCCATGCCCATCTTCCTCTGCTTTATATGTGGGACGCCTACTACAGCATGGCTTTTGCCAAGCAGTGCCATGTCCACACCTGGGATTCGAACTGGTGAACCCCAGGCCGCTGAGAAGCAGAATGTGCAAACTTAACCACTGCACCACTGGGCCAGCCCCGCATATATAATTTTTAATAAAAAAAGCAAAATATTATCTACTAGAAACTGTATACCTTGATAAATTCCTTACTGAAATCCTAATCTGTCTGGAGCACTTTGATGTAAATATTTGCATCTTGCAAATTGTGGCAGGCAAGACATGCTATGAAGGCAACCATCAGTAGACTCACTGGTGAAAATTTTCTCTCAGACCCAGCAGTACTTGTAAAGAAAAATAAATAATGTCTTTTTTTTTTTTTTTTTTTTTTAAAGATTTTATTTTTTCCTTTTTCTCCCCAAAGCCCCCTGGTACATAGTTGTGTATTCTTCGTTGTGGGTTCTTCTAGTTGTGGCATGTGGGACGCTGCCTCAGCGTGGTCTGATGAGCAGTGCCATGTCCGCGCCCAGGATTCGAACTAACGAAACACTGGGCCGCCTGCAGCGGAGCGCACGAACTTAACCACTCGGCCACGGGGCCAGCCCCAAATAATGTCTTTTTATGATATTAAAATGAATACTTTGCCTTTTACAAAGATGGGGATAAAAATGAAGGATAAGAACACTTCTTTCCAAAATCAATGCCACTGCAAAAGATTGGAAGGACAACAAGGCTGCAGTGAATAGCAACACTCTTAGGCATAGACAGAACACTCCAGATATATCACTATGGAAACACCACTGAGCCACTTTGACATAGGTAGCCCTGAAATCTCAGAAAAGCATCCAGTAGAGGTACAACTTACCACTAGCCATTATCAAATTCCTCTTTGTTTTAGACTTGGCCATGAAAACTCAGAATAATTCCCTGGGGTTTGTAATGAACATCAAGGCCAATAAGGAGCAGATGAGTCAGGTTGAAGAAGCTTAATAGCTGCTGCTAGGCAACACCCTGCTCAGGTCTGATGGAGAGAAGCCATCAACTATCATTCAATTGGCCCATGACCATGAAGATAGGCACCCTCCAAACCACCAACAACAAATAAACAAACAACAAAACAACAACCCAAAGTCTGGCTTCTTATATCTTCAGTGGTGGTATTCTTAAAATGCTGTGTTCATATCAAAAGGGAAAGTGAAACAAATTTTACGATGCCATAAGAGACCCATCATACTAAAATACTTATTTCTTTCTGGAGGGAGATACGTAAATTCATATAAATAATTTTTATATTTTGCCACTGACATATTTAATGTGTATATAAGATAGTATTTTATTATAAATGGCTCTGATGCTTACTTACAATTAGTTTTAGAATCATCTTTTCATTTCTATAATTCTAAATGAGGGGATCTAGAGTGTTTTAAAATTTCTAAAAATAAAATAAAATAAAATTTCTCCACGCTCACAAAAAGGTCACTAGATTTTACTTAATCTAGTGTCCCATTCTTTATTATTGATCTTGTTGTGTGAATATTGTTACTGGGAAATTTGAATATGTAAATTTGATTACATAAAAATTATATAATGACATATACCTCAGGAAAAATGAAAGGAAATAAGTATATTTTCTCTTACCTATCAAAATTATACTTTTATATAAATGCTTTTTGATATCCATTTATGTATTATAACTCAAAATTGACTCTGCTTTACTGGAATATAATTAAATACAATATTAAAAAATGAACACACCACAATAAAATGTAATTCATGAAAGGAATCTGAGAATTATTCCATACAAATTAGTCTACTAATGTCATTCACTAGAGATATTTATATTACTAGATAATACGCAAAGAACTCCGTTACTAAACCATGTCTCATTCAAAATTCTCTTCATATGGTTTCTGGAGCTCCATTGTCTTCTGGTTTGCTTTCTAAGTCAAGCAATATCTCTGTTGTCTTCTTTAAGACTAATCTTCCTCTATTTGGCCTTTCAAAGCTAGAATTTCTCAGTGCTGGATCCCAGGCCTTCTTCTCTATTCATTCTGTAATATCTATCTAGGATTTCCCATTTATGTATGTTATTTCCCTCTTACAATAACTTAAAAATTTTATCACCTACCTAGCCCTCACATTCAAACTTCTTTCTGTTGTTTATAACTATTTCATATATCTATATGGACCTCTCAAAGAAAATTCAGGCAAAAAAATCTAAAACCTAAATCACAATCTTCCCTTTATGATCTTTTCTCAATGTTTCTTGACCTGGGAAATGACACCATCAAACTTCTCATTCATCAGTCCCCAAATTTAAGAATCTTCCTTGACATTTCCTTCTCCTATCAGTCCATCATTGAGTCTAATTTATTTTATCCCTTCAATATGTCTAGATTTCTGTCGTCACTAACTCCATCCTAATTCAGACAACTTTAATCTCTTTATTCCAAATATATATTATGCAAGTTGGTCCATTCAACCACTTTCCCTCTTTCCCTCAGTTCCACACTCACATCCTACCATTTTTCTTTGTGCTGTTACCCTACTGACCTGTAAAACCTCATTTTGCATCACACTTCTCGTGGCTTCCTACCCTCCAGCCACACAGGCTTTCTTTTCACTCCATAGATGTTTCATGTTTTCTCTAGTCAGAAGGGTATGTACCTGCTGGGCTGTCTGCTGGAAGATTGTGATTCATTCTGAGTATTAAGTAGTAAATTCTTAGATATTCTTTAGTTGCAGAGTGACTGCCATCTTTCTTTCCTTAGGAAGTCTCACCTGAATGATCTTCTCTACTTTAACCTCAACCCCCATATTATGTCAGGTTCTCCTCACATTCATATAAATGTATTTATATTCAGGGATACTTAATAAAGTTGTAATTTTACATTTACTTCTCTATTTTCCTATAAAATATCTGCCCCTAATTCAAGTTTAAGCTCTATAAGGGCAAAAACCTTGTCTGTTTTGAATCATGATTGTAGCCTTACTGCCAGCACACCGTCTTGCATGGCTCAAAAATATTTGACAAATGCATGGGTGTTGAAAAAGCATTATATATTCGACATATATTACTCACTTAAAAGGTTTTTAAAAATAGGAATAGAGAAATATGTTAAGATATTTTCATAAAAGTTGTGTCTATATTATGTTTCTAAAGAGTTAATATTATTTACATTAAAATCAGGAAAACGATAAGAAAGTCCATATTATCACTATTATTTACTACTGTTCCACAAGTGCTAGACTATGCATTTAAAAAAAGAAAATGAAATGATAGGCATAAATACTAAAAATATGAGGAATATATCAATAATATTACTTCTAGACATTATGATTTCATGTCCTAAAAGTCTAACGGCATAAACTAAAATTTTTTAAAATAAGAATATTTTTTATGTTTTACACATAAAAATTAACTTATAAAGATCGAAAGTTTTATTACACACCAGTTGCAGATGCAATAGGAACAATTTATCACATTAGGAATGTAAAAACATACAGAGTCTAAGATTAAGTTTAACAATAAGAGGATAGGAATTATGACAATGTAGCTCTAAAAGTCTATGGAATGACAGAAGAGAAATTTTAAATTAATAAAAACTTAATTTACTCTTCAATAGGAAAACCATTTTTTAGAAAGTAGTGCTTAAAACAATATATAAATTGGAGGCATTTAATTTGAACAATGGGGAAAAGCCCAAGGAGATGTAGAAATATATAATAAAGTTTTAATAAATAAAAATTGTGATATCGCTTTAGAAGCTGACTTATAAAACAATGCAGAGAGTATAAAGCCCCCAAACAACCTGGGAATTTAATGTATTCACATTAATGAGCAAATATTATCAAAATATTTGATTGGCATAAAAGAAAATATGTCTAATATACAAAATTATTTAGACAAAATATAAGTGATTCACAGCAAAAATAAAATCAATTAATTACCACAGACCTATAAGAGAAATGAGATAATATGAAAACTGACAAATAAACTTATGAAAAGACATTAGCTCTTATTAATAATCATGTAGATGCAAATTAAAAAAACTGGTTGGAGGGGCTGGCCCGCTGGTGTAGTAGTTAAGTTCACATACTCTGCTTCAGCCACCCGAGGTTCCCGGGTTTGGACCCTGGACATCGACCTACACATCTTTCATCAAGCCATGCTGTGGCAGTGTCTCACGTACAAAATAGAGGAAGATTGGCACAGATGTTAGCTCAGTAGCTAATCTTCCTCACCAAAGAAAAAGAAGTAGTTGGATATAATTTTTTAACATGTCATAGTTGAAAAATTTTAAAGAATGAATCATTTCTGTGTATACTAATGTGGGAAAAAGGCAATCTTACAATAGTGTGAAAAGAAATGCCTTTTGGGCATGCAGCTTCAAAATGAGTGTCCAGACTTAAAATGTGCATATTCCTTGACAGATATTCTATTTCTAGAAATTCAGCTTGAAGAGATAATTGGACAAGTACCTGAAAATAAATTTATAAGAAAATATTATTACAGAATTAGTTAAAACACATGAAAAAAGAAAATAAAAGATCAAGAAATAAGGGAATAATAAAATTTACTGTTAAAGTGCATGCATATATTGGATTGCTATGCATTCTTTAGAAATGATTAAATCTATTAAGACCCCTAATATTTGTTTTAATGAAAAAAGGCAGGTTACACGATAACATGTGTAATCAGTCAAATAAAACATCAGACCTGTTGTTTTATTGCATTATGTAATATTTTTTAAATATGAAATTTTAAGTGCATGTTTTTGATGGTTCAACTTTCATAAGCCATTTTGCCTATGAATGAAGTTCTCATTCAGGGATCTTAGCGTGTGTTGGTGGGTTGCTTTAAAGAGGTAGGCAGTCATTGTCCAAACAAGTGAAATAAGGCATAAGCCTGTGTGGCTCCTCATTCAGAGATAAATGCCTTAGAAATTAAGACCACATATATTGAAAATCTAGTCAGTGCTTTCAAATCTGAGTCCCAAACTGAAAGTCACTAGGATAGGTGATCTAAATTGCAACGATGATTTTCAAGGCAACCACTTGGCACATGGCCATTTTGTAGGAAGTCCTCCACAAAGATTAGCCACAGTTAATGATGGCAGCTCTTCTCAGGAGCAATGCTGATAGGCTGGAGAATTTGTTCATGGTGTTAGATGTGAGTGGTATTATTTTGAATGTTTTCAATTATTCTTTGTATTTCAGTTTATGTTTTAAATTTCATAAAAGAACACAAATTTCTGAATCAGAACATTAAAAGTGTTTCCATTTTAATATCTTTTTCTACGAGATGGACATTCAACATAAATTCTAAAAACAGAGAAAAAAGTCACATTTAATGAGGTCTATAAGCCAAAATGTCCTTAGAGTTTTACCTTTCAATGTATGAAGATGTACATAAGATGTGACAAAACTTCTTCACTAATAAAAGACACTATTCACTCTCTTAAAATAACCTGCGAAGTATTCTAAAGAGAAATTTGCAATAAGACACATTAACATTAGAGTATGTTCTACAGGGAGATCAAACAGCTGTGAAAGCATACTGACAGATATAATCCTTTTATCTGAAAATGTGATGTTTAACTCAAGTGCTAATAAAACCCGTATTCCTAGGATTCAGTAATCTTTAAAAATATCAATTTGAATTAGAAACATATATAAGCATTTAAACAATGGAATCATTCCAATTTTAAATAAATACTTATTAAATTTAGTATAGATTTGATGAAATAAAAGTAACATCTTCTAATTCATTTATATTAATGTTTAGAAACACTTGTGATAGCAAATATTACTTTAAGATATTGCTGCTTGTACCCTTTCAGAAACCTATTAAACCATTACTTATAAGTGGAAATGGAAAAAAGCTTATTTAAATATGACCATTGAATTGAGACACATGGAATTCAAACTGTCATCCTCCTAAAATATCATTTCAACATGTGTCCTTTACAAAACTGTATGATTTTATCTCAAAAAAGGATGGTCTCTAGATTTAGGTTTTGTATTGATTCCTATGAGACTTTGAAACTATATTTATTTGTACCCTCTTCAATTCCTCCCTCTATATTTAACATATTTCACATCTTAAACATCTTTTAAGAAAAAAACCTACACTGTTGACAACCATATTGTCTTAACTCTGAAACTTCACAGAAAGGTCTTTACTGTGTAACAGTCTTTCCCCATCATCCACTGTATACTTAATACCAATAATTGGATTTTTTCCCTATCAATCTAATAAATTTGCTTGTGAAAGTGACCAATGAACTATCTGTCATCATTTGATCTTGATAATTCTGCATTATGTGACATCTTTGGCTACATCTATTAAAATCTTTCCCCATGTAGTTTCAGGTAGTATTATTGAAGCAGTGCAATAGTGAGTGAGAGTTGTCTCTGAAGCCCAGTCTCAGCTAAACCTTATACAAAATACTTGTTTAGATACTTTACTTAAATTCATACAGTCACTTGTAAAATATCTACAAGATATAAATAAAAGATGTTTCTCACACAGTGTTTCAGCATGGTTAGATAATAAAATGTATGCAAAGTCCCTGGGCAGGGGCTGACACTGGATAAATGCTTTCTAAAATCACCATCCTTCATGTTGCTCTTCCTCATATTACTGCAGAAACTCTTCATCTGTCTTCTCAGATGGCTTCTTTCCTTCCGAATGTCCCTACTTTAAAGACATCTTACAAGGTTTATTCTCTGACTTTTTTGCTTCTTCCTGTAAGCTTTTTCACTCTCAAGTTCAAACACTAAAAGCTGTAATACCAAATATATCCTTGTATCTTTAGTTTGTCATCAACAATCCGGGTCCGAATTTGTTATTGTCTTCAAAACGTTTCCACTTTTGAAGAACTAAATTTTCTTCAGAGATTCTCTGCCTTAGATTTACACATCTGTCCAAAGTCCTTTGGAAATGTCAGACCGGTTTAACAGAATTTGGAAATCTCTTGATTAATTGTGAAGTTAATTGTTGTGATATATATATTATATTACATATAATATATAAAATTATATATATATAATTTTAAATGCCTATTGTTCAATGGGAAAGTGGAAATAACTGGCTAAATCTGATGCTGTGATCATCTGCTGAAATGTGAATAAAAAGATTTTGGAGAATTTTAGTCATTTAAGAGAGTCAATTAGTACCTAAACTATAATCAAGTAACTAAAAGATGATTGTACGTTTCTAGATTTACATTACAGTAAGCTAAACCTACTTTAGAGAATTACAAAGCATACCTAATCACTGATCACATTTCTAATTACCATACTAGATTGAGAACGAGATCACACCATTTAAATAAAAATAAATAATGGTGTGTGAAAACAGTGGCTATCTATAAAAAAACACTTATTTTGATTGATCTATTGCTTATTCTTAATTTTAATTGGCACGTGACACTCGACAGAATAGAGCTCAAAGAGCTAACACTGTATAAAATGTATAGTTTTCATTCAGTGATATTTTCTTTAGGCAAACCTGGACTTGAGCTTGCAAAATGTAAAAAAGAATATGTACTTTGAAAAAAATAGAAAACAAACATATACACTGCTTGTATTCCATTAAATTTTTCAACTAAGAAAGTTCAATATTTTCAGTAACAAATTTTCTAACTCTTTCCTGCTATAGTACAGACAGCACTTCTTCAAAACTCTTGTGAGTCAAATAAAACGGTACATGTAAAAATGCTTTGCAATCCACAGCACAGTGCAAAATATTTTCAAGTGCAGCAATGATGCCTTAAGACTACCAATACATGATAAATGGGAATTTACTTTATGTCCTGCTTTCTTACAAAAAACTCTACATAAATGATAAATAATGTATTCAGCATAACGTTAAGAATGAGATAATGTATTTGAAGAATCACATTTTCCTAAGGAAAAAAGGACTCTGAGCTTAGGAACCACAACAAGGGAGACACAGGTAGATCTGAACACACCAGAATGCATAGAAGCTTATCACGAATGGTGGGGGAATTAGGCATGCAATATAGTCACTTTCATGCAAGGTAGGTCAGTATTTGAGATACCACCATCTCTTTCTTTCCGTATATGTATAATCTCCATTTATATATACAAACGCAGAACAGAGGGATACATATTTATTTGCCATCTCTCTCTTTCTCTCTCTATATATTTACATAACAGGTAAATATATACAAGACTGTCTGCTGCAAAAGGGAATCCCTAGGGGTAGGAATACAGTTTGTAAACATTTTTGGGGAGATGGGAGATTGAGGTGGTGAAATATATAGACATCCGTAGACTGGGACAGTGGCACTATTATGTCATTAATCACAGAAAACTAGGTGATTGGTAGTTGCAGAATAAAGGTCCTCTATTTGTCGTTTGAGAGAAATGCAAATGTCTCTTTTCTAGCATCAAGCTTCCTCTAGTATTTGAGGTAAGTACCACTGAGCCTTTATCAACTGCATACTTTCAAGTGAATGTAGTAGACAGAAGTGGATTTAGCTTAATCTGGAGTTTTTCATCCATGTTGCCACAGAATCTGAACTGGCAGACACCTTACAACGTGGGAACAAGGCAGGGAAATCCCATGTCATCACTTCTGTTCAACAGTGTACTGGGGAGTCCAAGCAGTTCAAAAAGACAAATAAAAATATATAAAAGTAACAAAGATGAGAAAGGAAGAAGTAAAACTGTCATCGTTCAGAAATGGCATGATTGTATATATTGATAACCCTGTAGAATCAACAGCAATCTAAAACAAATAACGTTATCAGGATGAAGACATATAAGAAAACACACAATATGAAAGATCAAGCCTTGAAAGAACAAAATTCACTGTCTATGTATTAGCGACAAATGACTGAAATACAACATTAAAGAACTATCATTTATAAATGCTTCAAAAAATCAAATAATTATCAATTTTTCAAAATTTAAACTTTCTGTCTTAAATCTATAATATAGCTGACAAAAATTTAGCAAAAACTAAATATGTGAAGATATATATCATGCTCATGAATTGGAGGGTTCAATATTGTTAAGATATCTATCCTTCAATATTGTTCTATAGATTCAATATACTTGTAATTAAAATACTAACAGACTTTTTTGAAGAAATTGACAAGTTCATTATAAGTTTGATAAGGAAATGCAAGGGGTCTAGAATAGCCTTAATGATATAATCAAAAATAGAATTAGAGGGCTTAAGGTATCTCATTTCAAGTCTTAGTATAAAGTTTCATTAATTAAGACAGCGTAGTCTCACATAAAAATAGAGAAATAAACTAGTGGAACTTCATAGAGTGGCCAAAAACAGATTCATACAAAAACGTTGATTTTCTACAAAGTCACCAAGTAATGAATCCCTCATACATATTATTAAATGTAAGAAGCTCAACATAAAAGAGCCTATACTGTATTTATATGAAGTCCAAGAATAATCAAAGCTAACTTAATGCGACAATAATTAGAAAGTGTTTGTGCAGTCAAAGCAAAATAGACTGAAAAGAGGCATGAAGGAACTTCCTTATTTTACATAGTGGTACACAGGTTTAGAGAAGCGTCAAAACTCATCAAACTGAACTCTTAGGGTCTTTATTCTATCTTAATTATGCTTAAATGAAAATGTAATTGGAAACAGGCTCATAATGATAACAATACAAATATGTAAAAATTCCGGTACCACCGGTCTGAAATTTTCTTTTGGAAATCACTGAGATAAAGCATGCGAAGTAGGCAAAAGCCTGATAATGATTTTGCTTGCAAATTCTCCTAAGGGATTTGAATTTCATCCTGTGAACTTGAGATCCAACGGAAAGATTTTATGCAAAAAAGTGATCTGATGGGTTTTGCCTCTTAGAAAGATCACTTGGGTCCCTGACATGGTGATATCAGACATTAATTAGTACTGTCATTTGGCTACTGCGATAAGAAATAACGAGGACCTGAGCTGGAGAAGCAGCAGTGGCAATGTAAAATAAAGGGAGATATTAGAAATTGGAAAGAATGAAAGTTGCATGTGGTAAGTTAGGAAGCTGTCAAAGCTACCTTTTGGATTTCTGGCTATAAAGAGGTTTCTTCAACAGGATAGGAAACAAAAGACAAAGGGCTTCTTTGGAAGAGATAAAAATTGTTTAATTTGGGGATGTTGAAATTGGTATGCTTGTGGACCATGTAAGTAGAAAAGTCTAGTAAATGATGATTAAGTAAATTTTGACCTTAGGATAAAAGTTTTTGCTTGGGTTACGTTACTCAGAGTCCTAAACATATAGGTGGCATGTAAAAGCATGGATTTTTATGGATATTATCAATGGCTTCCAAACATACCAGTTACTGAGCAAGTTGAGTGATTACTCTTGCAGCAAAGGCGAACACACACCATGAGGAACTATGAGCTCCCTCAGGAAGTGGGTGTTAAAAAAACTTATGAAAGAATTTGAACTTGTATTACAGGAGTCTGGAGAATTAATGAAAGCAATGCTTTGCTCTGCATGAGATGCTGATAGGAAGTAGAGGTAAAATTATGATTGGGTATCTTAAAGAATCTTATCTATAGGGAAGGGAGACTAGAGCAAAGCTAAAGCTGAAAAAGGAGCAAATAGTCACTCATTTCAGTCGTGATAGAGGTATATTTGGCATTTTGTGGAATGAAAAATTGTTCCAGTTTTATCTGTATTCAGACATCATTATGAGTGTTCTTACATTTGTCTTGATCCACTATGGTCACAGAGTAGCCTCATCTGATGTTGCTGTTCCAGGAAATTGTTTCTGTTCAGCAAGAGAACACTAAGACATAGCTGTGAGTGCCAGCTCATAGCAACCCCAGGACCTGAGTGACAATACAAGGCCAGCTCCTGCACATCAGGGACTGGTTTCTCTTTCTCAGTGTGTATCACAACTAGGGAGATTGCAATTCAGACTGAAGGAGTGCCAAACCAGAATTTTCAGGAATGCTAGCATTCAATACACTTTTAAGAGAAGATTAAATTGAAGAGACTTGCGAAAAATAACATGAAGTTTCAAGGAAGAAGGAGAGGATGGAATCAGAAAACAAAGAAATCTGTCAAGAAGGGGGTGGAATCCAGAGGGCCACATGCACTGTTTAATGATTAAAACCTTGCTAGGAGATTTTGCAGGTATTAGTTATTTTTGAACATCAATTTCAGTGAGATATAAGGTGTGTGTGTTTGTGAGGGGGGGAAGGCCTTTGAAAACATTGAGAAATACATAAGCACATTTTAATAATTAGTTCACAGTAGGCATGATATAATCATAGGCATCCATGAAACAATTATCCTTTTAACTTTTTATTATGTTAAACGTGTATTAAGAATTTTGACATGCCCATGTGAATATGGCCAAATTAATAACCATTATATAAGAAGAAAAACTATGCTTTGCAGAAGCTAGATTCCTGCCTAGAGAAGTTAAGAAATAAATTTGTAAGACCAGAGAGACGATTCAAATAATTAAAAAATTGAATCAATAGTAAATAAGTTAGTGAAATCTAATAAAGTGGTGACGCATCCTGGGCCAGCGTTGCTGTTGTTCATCTACCTGAATTAGGTGATGGAATCCAAAGTAGTTAAAAAAGGAGGAAATCTTGAAGTCAAAGGACTTAGGCTGTGAAAGAAACCTTGGTTTTAGACATTATACTTGGTTCCATATTAGCATAGAGATTATAGTCAGGCTCAACCTGTTTCTTGTGCTAGATACATGTAATGCTAGATCCCGTGGCCTGGCCAAAAATCTGATTTCCGGGCAATCTAAGTATGCTGAGAAACTCACATCAAACTGTTCTGGTCTGTCATTCTAACCCTAAATCCACTTGATATTGTATAACATATAAGAATTTAACTCCCTGAGAAAGCATACACATATAGAAATGATAGAATAAACCAAATCTATATCTTCAGTACTTTATAAATTTAGAAATAATCTTGGATATTTAGTATTTAAATATAATATTTTAAATAATCTGACTTTACATGGAAACAGATTTTTTGTTCCAATTTAAAATACTAATTAAAAAATTGATTTTAGACTAGTGATTTTAAGATAAAACAAAATTTACCTAACTTTGCAAATGGAGTGTTTAGGAAGACTTATAAATGACTGCATTTATAAATTTACTTTGTGAGATTTGTTAGGACTATGTAAGTGTTTGAGTACGATATGTATGTTAGAGTGATTAAAATAAAATACACGTATATATTTTATAATATTTAGGGAAACAATTAAATTCACTTTTAAAATACTTAAAGAGCATTTGTTTTAGGCAGCTGAAGTACAAAAAAAGAACATCTATAAATGTATTTCATAATATTTGATGAAACTTAATTAGCTACATAGTCAATGTTCTAAGTATGATTATTTAATTTTACAAAACATAAGTAATGAGATACTTAAAATAAAGTTTCAAAGTTAAAATATAATTACCATTTGAATTACTTTTTACAAAATGGCATGTTAATTTTTTAAACTCCTGTGACCCTAGATGGTCCCTTCTGTACACTCTCCAAGAACTGAAGGTTTCACATGGACAAGCTCCATTCATGTTCCTTAACAAAGGGTGCATGTATTTAAATGTAATTAATAAATTGAAGGTGCAAATCAATATGATTCCTAGCAAAAAATTATTTGAACAATGAATAACTGTTCTTTTGAAATATGACCACATACAATATTTCTACAGGCATAATATATTTGTGGAGTGTCTCACTTTTAGACATTTAGATTTTTTTTCTTTGAGAGATGGTACACAAATGATCTTTCAGCTCAAATAAAAATAGAATACCAACAGATTTATGCATGTAAATTAAAATTAACTTACATATCATCAAAAGATGTTTTGGGAAAAAGAAAAGAGTATGATAGGGTACCTTCTCTTCCCAATGAAAAACATAAAGATGAAACTTGAGCATGTTATGGTAGTGAGATAAGTCAGACAGAGAAAGATAAGTATAGTATGATATTTATATTTTGAATCTAAAAAAGCCCAACTCATAAAAACAGAAAGTGAAATGGTGGTTACCAGGGTGAGGGGTGTGGGCTAGGGTGACAGGACAGATGTAATTTAAGGGTATAAACTTGCAATGAGCAGTAAATAAACGCTAGTGATATAGTGCACAGTTCAGGGAATATAAACAATATTGTATTATAATCATCAAATTTGTTAAGAGACTAGAACTTAATTCCATCCACTAAAAAGAAAAGATCATTATGTAACATGATCAAGGTGTTAATTATTGCTACAATGGCAATTGTATTACAATATATAAATGCATCAAATGAACATATTTTATAACTTAAATCTACACAATATTATACGTCAAATATCTTTCAATTAAAAAAAAAGAAAAAGATAAAGAAGTGAGCCTTAAAACAGCCCTTAAAAGCTATAGGTTCCCTGATTTAAAGTTACGAGCTGTGTGACAGAGCTTGAGGGTGTATGGTTAGAAAAGAGAATATGTGAAAAAAATTAAATGTGTGAAAGACATTTTTAAGGGCAAACACGTCATAAGATTAAAGGCATATAATTTATGCAGTGCAAATCACAGCATGAGGAAGATACTAGCGTTTAATTAGAAGGAGTAAGATCATTATATTTTTGCATATTTAAATCATTCTAATAATAATTTTCTTATATGATTAGGTGTATATTAAGATATATTTAAATAAAATTAAAATGTGTCCAATGACACTATTTTCTCCCATCTTTATTGAGATATAATTGACATACAACATTGTGTAAATTTAAGGTGTAAAATGTGATGATCTGAGATACATATATACTGTGAAATGATTACTACAATAAGTTTGGTTAACCCATTCATCACCTCACATAGTTACCTTTTTTTGGTGTGTGATGAGAACTTTTAAGATTTATTCAGTAATTCAAGTATGCAACACAGTATTGTTCAAACTAAAGTTACCATGCTATACGTTAGATTCCCAGAACTTACTCATCTTATAACTGGGAGTGTAAACCCTTCAACCAACAATACCCATTTCCCTCACCCGCTGCCCCCGGCAACCACCAATCTACTCTCTGTTTCTATGAGTTTGGTTTTCTTAGATGCCACATACAAGTGAGATCATACAATATTGTCTTTTTCTGTCTAACACTAAGTATTAAATTGAAGTATATTTTTTCCATTTCCTGATAATTGAAAAAAAAAATGCATTCATTGGAATTGTAACTCTTGTTGCGTGGCCAAAAAGCCCTGCTAAAATATTTGGTCCAGGTAAATGGGATACTGGGAAGTTGAACTGTCTTAATTTGAGTTGCAACTAAGCTTTAGTCTATCCCTGCAGCCTCCTAGAGTTTTGGGAGATTCATCTCCCAGCTTTCCCTTATCGAAAAGTTTCCATATCAGATCCTTTCTGGAAATAGACATGGAATTGTACCAAAGCACATAGAACATTGCCTAATCATGAGCAGTTCACTTTGTGAGATCTAAAGTATTTTCTCTCAAACAATAGGAAGTCTTTGTTGACTATTTTTGCCATTTTTTAATAAAAGGAGATGTCCAATATTTTGTATGTCAATTTTGATTTTGAATAGAAGTATTTTAGTGAATGCATCCTCACCTGTCTTGCCCAAAATTTTGGAATAATGAGAGCTCAGTTTAAATTATGAAATTTAAGTGTAGATTCTCAATATTTTTATCTTTTTCTTTTTTGTGTGTATTATGAAATATACAAGTGATTGATACTAAATTTAAAGCAAAATCAGAATGGAGACTGAGAAACATGAAATATAAACATCAGTTATAACATTTTTGATCTTGAGTAGAGCTTTTTTATCTAAAGAATCTAATACACGTGTATGCAAGCACATGCATGCACACTCATACTTCCATTTTATCTTTAAAAATATGTGCAAACTGTGTGGATTTTATATATACATATAAACAGATCCACTCAGAAGACTTGTGATTTGCCACAGAATTGTTTTAGTTCTACGCAGCTGACTAAATTCTCTTGAAAATTTTATATCTCCTGTATATAATGACAAAACGACAAGTGTTTTATTAAGAATTGGGATGATAGGGCAAATCTGAAGAATGAACTATGAAGAGAAAATTCACAAAAGCAGACTCATTATTCTCTTCTCTAAAGATAGACTTGACACACAAGCTTAAATCCAATGCATTCCGTATTGTGTTGATATGACACTATTTTTCAAAATTATTTCTTCTGAAATTACAATTATATCTGGATTCGGGAGACTGGGTTAACATTTTTACTCTTTTATTCACCAGACTCTGAACACTTATCCACAAAAACTCATTTGTAAGTGGAAGTGCTAAATTCCAGACTTTTCTAGGTATTTCTGTCTACTCATTAGTCTTGAATCCTCTTCAACTCATGTATGTTTTACCTAGACCAGTCTTCAATCCCTACCTTCCCGTCTCCATCCTAGCTCAGTCTTAGTTGGACCTGGTCATGCCTCTGGATTGGTACTAATAAATACTGGTGTAATTTAGTGTGACTACTAAATAACCATCAAATTTCCATTTAAAGTTGCAAATTGCCTCAGATAGATAAGTTGTTTATCCAATTACCTTTTGACGAGTCATTGTTTCAATCTATTTTACATACCACAGTGTACATATAACCTGTGAAAAATCTGTTAACATTACAAGACCTAGATTTGTATAATTTGAATTTATATCTATGGATATCAATAATTCAAATAGTCTAAGGTCAAAAGTACACATTTATTACTATTCTGTGTAAAGCCACTCCTCAACTCATTGAAAGTCAAATTAAAATCCAAAAATAAACTAAAATTAAAAAATAGTTTTCCTTTGAAATAAAACTTCAATCCAAACTTAATATAGAAAGCATTTTAGTCATAAGGGTATGTGGTATATTTGTTTCCTTCTTTATCAGATTTACTTAACAAATAAGAGAAGTCTACAATTAGCTAACAAAATATTTAACATAAGCTTGCAATTTAGAAAATGGAATTATCTAAGTAATAAATCTCCTATATATTTTAACCTAGTAAACCTTTGTTTTGTGTATATTATACATATATATACATAATACGTACGTACGCACACGTATATATTTGAATTTTGTATTTCTAAAACTGGAACTGGTTGGGTATTATTCATTCCCACAGACCAGGGAAATCACACTAACTTAGTGATTTCATTTAACCTTTGAGCACTGTCAATGAGTCATCATAAATCACTTATTTGCTTATTTACTTTCATTCACCAAATAATATAGTTCTTTAAAATGTAAATGCTACAAGACTTGGGAATATAAATGTTCACTGTTTAGTAGAAACTGAGGCAACCAAATAAATGCTATTGCCCATAAACACTATAATTAAGGCAATACACAAATGAAGAAGGTGGTAGAAAAGAGGAAGTGACAAGCTTTATTGTGGGAAATCAAAGAAAACATAATTGAGACTATATTTCAAGTGAATTATGAAATATGAGTAGGGAACAAGCCTACAAGAGAAAGGGTATTCTAGGTCTAGCTAAATCCTTGAAGCAGCAGGATGCATTCAAGAAACAACAAATTGTCTAATATGCCAAAAGTAAATTGGGAAAAGAAGAAAGTTGGTAGCTGACAAAGCTTGACAGAAACATAGATGTCAGATCAAGTATTGTCTCATTTCTTGTACACAGGAGAGTGACATTTATTATATATGCAAATGAAATTTATTATATATATATTTTTAAAAGAAATAAGAATTGCATTGGGGTTTTATCATCACATTGGCAGTCCATTAGAGGATAGATGTGAATAGTGTGTGCAAATGTAGCAGATAGTTTGTCATAAATTATGAAGAATAAACAAAAGAAATGTTAGAAGGAAAAGAAATAGCATTTAACAGTCATTGACCATATTAAATTACAGAGTTCCATAAATAAATTAATACAGAGACTAGGATAAGAGGAGAAAAAAACATTTTTTTACACACTTGTTGAAGACCAGTTGAAATCAGGCTCTTGAAGAATATCTTCACTCCCATGTTCATTACAGCATTATTCACAGTAGCCAAGATGTAGAAACAACTAAATGTCCATCAATGGATGAATGGATAAAGAAAATGTGATATATACATGCAATGGAACACTATTCAGCCTTAAGAAAGAAGGAAATCCTACCAAATGCAACAACATGGATGATCCTGAAAGACACTATGCTAAGTAAAATAAGACAGTCATAGAATGACAAATATTGCATGTTTAACCTATATACGGTATTAAAAAATAGTTAAACTCCTATAGACAGAGTAGAATTATGGCTGCCAGGGGCTGGGTAGGGGCAGAAATGGGGAAATGGGGAACTACTCTTCAATAGGTAGAAAGTCTCAATAACACAAGATGAGCAAGTTGTAGAGATCTACTCGCAACACTGTTTCTATATTTAACAATACTGCGTTGTGCACTTAAAAATTTGTTAATAGGGTAGATCTCATGTCAAGTGTTCTTACTGCAATTAAAAATGAAAACAAAAAAAGAGGTTGGCCCCGAGAGCAAGTGGTTAAGTTCGCCCACTCTGCTTGGGTTGCCCAGAGTTTTGCAGGTTTGGATCCTGAGCGCGGACAGAGCACCACTCATCAAGCCATACAGAGGTGATGTCCCGCATAGCACAAGCAGAAGGATGTACAACTAGAATATACAAGTATGTACTAGGGGGCTTTGGGGAGAACAAGAAGAAGAAAAAACAAAGAAGATTGGCAACAGATGTTAGCTCTGGTGCCAATCTTTATAAAAATAAAACAAAACAAAAACCCCACCATTTTAGACATACATATGTGCCTCTGCTCCCTCTTAATTGCAATAAAATGAAGTAAAATAAACAAAAATATGTACATGTGTATTGATAAAGAGAACAGAAAGTGTCAACAAAATCCTGAGGATGGGAAAGTGATGGACAAATCTTAAAAAATTTATCGGAGCAAAGAAATCTGATTTCTGTGTAATGAAAGGAGGAATGTCATAATTTTGTTAGAGGAACCCCAGAGACTCAGTAAATCTTGGATCTGGATGTCTGTGAAGGAGACTGAGAAACAGAAGGGCCGTTGAAAACACTGTGTGAGTTAAACTTGGGAACGCCTCCCCAGTCCATGCAGTCAGGTCCCTACCCCTTCAGAAGACTTGAGAGTTAATGTCTGTAGACAATGAACATCAAAGGACCCGGACTTACAGAGATGAGGTAGAGTTGAGAGTAGACATGAAGTTCTGAACTGAAACCAGGTGAGCTCAATAAAACCTATGCATACTGACTGATAAGATGTCCATCTATCTTCCCAAATTCTGACTAATATTCTTACAATTGCCAAGAAGAATATTGGACTGAAACACAAGAGAACAATAAAGCATAACTTTTTTTTCAGAAAAATATATAAAAAGTCCTATGTTTCAGCAGAAATGTTCAAAATACTGAATGTATGTTATATATAGACACACACGCTAATTTGGATGAAATGCTAAAAATACTCAAAGATATGAACCTAAATAAAGCTGAAATAACCATATTCAGAATGAGTTTCATGGTTTTCAAAAATGAATGATGTGGACATCATAGTTGATTTCAACTTAAACGTAAAATATCATTAAATAAACTTGGAGATGTCATGAGTGGTTAAAACGCCGTGACCACTGAGAATTGAGAGGAAGTAATAGTTATACTTCTGAGATAGGAATGAAAAGTAGGTCAAAGGCAGGAAATCAGAGACATGCTTATGTAATAGGAATCCTTATCATTTATTTATTTTATAATTTATGTAGAGGCTCATTCATGCATCAAAGTCTGTATCATTCAGTTAAAAATGATTGTAAGATGATCTTCCTTGAGGTAGACTTACAAACTTCTCAGAAATACTAATCACACTGTTAACAACTCAATTTTAAACTAGAGTTTAGGATGAATCCCCATGGAAGAAATAGTAGAGATGTGGCCTTCCTTTGCTATGTTAATATTTATTTGCTTTGCCCTCTCTTAAGACTTCCTCGCTTGATAATCATAAATTAAGTGTAAATGAAAAGACATTTGGTTAAGCAAAAACAATTTTCAAAATTAAATGTTTATAAGCAGCAAACTATAAACATAACACAGTATTCAGAAATGTTTTATTTAGTTGTGTTTACCAGCTCAAATAGTAATTTAATCGTTAGAGACCAAATTTAGTTCTCACTCCTGAAACAAAAGAATTATTCATTTGATGAAATATATTCACATACAATCACAGGGTAAATTTATCCCATCATTAACATTCACTTTATTATATTCTACAAATTATACTAAAGAATTCCCTGTGATTTTCACCTTAGCATTATGAAAGCAACTTTTCAATTACTCATTAAAATAGAAAAATGTCTAATTGTGTGTAAGTTAACACTCACAGTGTTGTTTACATATATAAAAGAGATTTTACTCAATTTTAAAATTGAGGGCTAAAAGTAAATCCAAATTATTGTCTCACAAAACATTAAAAGAATAAAAAACCCAGCAGGATAAACATTATATGTAAATGCCGAGAAAATTCTTCTCTTAAAATGCAATTTCGTAGCCCATAAGTATTTTCTGATTTTTTTAACTCAAAAAACTCTTTATTACATATGGTGTCTTCTTTTATATTTCTCTTTTTCTGCACACATCCATAAATCATATTCTATTCACTTGGGAATTATAAACTATTGATTTCAGTCAAGGTTCTTTTCAGTTATAACCACATATATGTATACAAAATAATTTGGTTCCTTAAATGACATACCATCTACCAACACTGAGGCAGATGCCAATTTTATATCTAAAACAGCAACATGCTGAATAAATTTAGCTATTCCAATAAAATATGCCAGCCAGGTGTTTTTGGAGAAATGGATAAATTCATTTTAAAATTTAAAGTAAATGCAGATGCCCTAGAATATCCAAAGCAATTTTTTAAAAATGAAAAATGTGGATGAATTAGAATACACAAATAAAGCCACGTTGTTAGTGGTAGTAGTATTTGTGAAAGGAGAGAGATATTGATCGATGGAGATAGCTATAGACCAAATACATAAATTATATAATAATCTTCAATAAAGGTACCAAATTAATACAATGTGGCCACATGCCTTATACCATACACAAATGTTGATCTAACATGAATCATAGACCTCATTTAAAAAGTTATTATAATCGTACCACTTCTAGAAGAAAACACAGCAAAAACTATTTGTATCTCACATATAGGCAAAGATTTCTCAAACACTACACAGTTGTACATACAATTAAAAATAATAACTGATACTTTACTTGCTCTTTGAAACTCAGCTATAAAAACGAAAAATGTAACACCAAATGGGAGAAATTATTTTAATACATATATCTGGTAAATAACTTATGTTTAATACATAAAGAACTCTTATAACTCACTAATAGGAAGACAAAAACTAGATATCAGCAAAGTTCTGGACACTTCACATAAACACATAAAAAGATATTAGATAGGATATGGAGCAATTGGCACTCTCATTCAGTGCTATAAGAGATTTAAAATGGTATACTTTGTGTAATGCTGGTACTTTCTTATAAAGTTCAACATGCGTTACTCATAAGAGTCTTTACCAAGAGATAGAAAAACACAGGCTACAGAGGAATTAACAAGAACATCCATAGCAGCTTTAATTCCAGCGGCCAAAAACTATAACCAATTGAAATACCTCCCAACAAGGGAATGGATAAACAAATATGATATCTCCATTCAATAGAATATTACTCAGCGTTAAGCAGGAACTATCAAAACATGCAACGATGTGGATAGATCTCAAAATTGCGTCTAGTGAAAGAATCTAGATACCAAAATGCTCATACATATTACATAAAATTCTAGATAATACAAACCAATACGTAGAGACAGAAAGAAAATTATTGATTATCTGGTACCAAGGGTACGGGAAGTGACTGACTACAATGGTGCAAAAGGAGTATTTGTATATTTTTAAGCTTTCGACACTTTAGCTATTCCCATGATTACGTAATGATATCACGGTATATCATTTGCCACAAAAATTCGCTGCTTACTAAGAGATCAATTGCACATATCCATTGTTTAAAGCAGCTATCACAGGGGCTGGCCCCGTGGCCGAGTGGTTAAGTTTGCGCGCTCCGCTGCAGGCGGCCCAGTGTTTCGTTAGTTCGAATCCTGGGCGCGGACATGGCACTGCTCATCAGACCACGCTGAGGCAGCGTCCCACATGCCACAACTAGAAGAACCCACAACGAAGAATACACAACTATGTACCGGGGGGCTTTGGGGAGAAAAAGGAAAAAAAAATAAATAAATAAAATCTTTAAAGCAGCTGTCACAATTTCAATTCATCCTTATTTCACCAATATTAATTCATAACACTTTATATCTAAAAGTAATTAGACTTAGGGATGTTTGTTTTTTATCTTTAGCCTTTCATCTTAGTGCTTAGTAATATAAAATCGATTATACTGATAGTTATTAAGGACCTTTTAAACAGTAGTTTTGAGGACATGTTTTAGGGTCACAGCCAAGGCTAAGAAAATTATGCATATGTATGAATGTTCTGAGACAAAGTTTAAACTCTTGCAAAATTAGTCATTTTTGACCTTTAGTACTAGTGGTCTATCTCTGGATGCAAATCCCTAAAGATAATACTGGAACACTACTACCTGAATGACTCTCTTTTACTCTTTGTTTAAATATCTATTTAGTGTGAGAATGAAGTGTGTTCAAGAAATCAAGAAAGGGTATTTATTGTGCCCATAAAAGGTACAGTATGTTACTATCACCCTTGTGACACATGACAGCCATTTAATAAACAATATTCATTCCTCTCAGAATTTTGCCTTTGATAGTTTAAAGTTAAGAGGTTCTTGAGTGCAGACTGCCTCTTCATCTCTATATTCCCACTGCCCAGCATAGTGCCCCATAGACTAGGCATTTGATACATTTACTGAATATGCGTGTGGTTACATAAGACAGCTTGCTTCATCAGGAAGCTTTATTTAACCTTCTGAATATGCTCTGGGTTTAGGGACATAAAGCAATTTGAATGCTTAAGAAATTAAAAGCTTTAGATAAGTTTTGCAAACGTAATTAATTCAACATGACAAAGGCGTAAGTACTCTTCCTAATACATATTGTTAGGTGGCCTGTGATAACTTCGTGCTAATCATATTAAAGTTGTTATTTATCTTTCCCAAGGTTATAAATATATATTCCATTTTGCTTCAATTCTCATTCCCCAACTGCCATTTTTTTTTTCATTTTCTAGGTATTAATGATAATCTGGCTAATGAGGGAACACTGTTATTTGAGAATTTTCTATATATCTCTTGTAGGAGGGCAAGGGAAAGGAAGTCAGAGAATTCAGTTTACTAAATGTTCACTGAGCATTTCATCATATCACATAATGTGTTTGAGATAGAAGAAATAGTAAGACATTGTGCTTTTTTTCTTTGTAGTCTGAAGGAAGAGTTTATAGACTAATGAGAATTGATAATAGATTGTGACTGATAACTCTGAAGTTGGAGATTACACTAAATGATTTATCCTTTTTTATTGAGTTCATAATAGTTTACATCAATGTGAGATTTCAGTTGTACATTATTTCTTGACTGTCACCACATACGTGCTCCCCTTCACCCCGTATACCCACCCAGCACCCCTTCCCCTGGTAACCACTGAACTGTTTTTTTAATCCATGTGTTTGTTCCTATTTCACATATGGATGGAGTCATCTGGTGTCTGTCTTTCTCAGTCTGGCTTATTTTGCTTGGCATAATTCCCTTCAGGTCCTTCCATGTTGTTGCAAATGGGATGAATTTGTCTTTTTTTATGGCTGAATAGTATTTCATTGTGTATATATACCACATCTTCTTTACCCAATCATCAGTCAGTGGGCACTTGGATTGTTTCCATGTCTTGGACATTGTGAATAGTGCTGCGATGAACATAGGGGTGCATATGTTACTTGGATTGTTGATTTTAAGTTGTTTGGGTAGATACCCAGTGGTGGGATAGCTGGGTCATATGGTAGTTATATTTTTAGTTTTTTGAGAAATCTCCATACTGTTTTCCATAGTGGATGCACCAGTTTGCATTCCCACCAGCAGTGTCTGAGGGTTCCCTTCTCTCCACACCCTCTCCAACATTTGTTATTTTTAGTTTTAGTGATTATAGCCATTTTAACAGGCATAAGTTGGTATCGTAGTGTAGTTTTGATTTGCATTTGCCTGATGATTAGTGATGTTGAACATCTTTTCATGTGTTTATTGGCCATCTGTATACGTTCTTTGGAAAAATGTCTGTTCACATCCTCTGCCCATTTTTTGATTGGGCTGTTTGTTTTTTTATTATCAGTTGTGTGAGTTCCTTATATATTATGGAGATTAACCCTTTGTCAGATATATGATTTGAAAATATTTTCTCCCAACTAGTAGGTTGCCTCTTTGTTTTGATCCTAGTTTCTTTTGCCTCACAGAAGCTCTTTAGTCTGATGAACTCCCACTTGTTTATTTTTTCTTTTGTTTCCCTTGTTTAAGAAGACATGGTATTCGAAAAGATCCTTTTTAGTTTGACGTCAAAGAGTGTACTACCTATACTATCTTCCAGGAGTTTTATGGTGTCGGGACTTATCTTCAAATCTTTGATCCATTTTGAGTTTATTTTTGTGTGAGATAAAGGTATACCTTCATTCTTTTGCATGTGGCTGTCCAGTTTTCCCAAAACCATTTATTGAAGAGACTATCTTTTCTCCATTGTATGTTCTTGGCACCTTTGTCGAAGATTAGCTGTCCGTAGATGTGCGGTTTTATTTCTGGGCTTTCAGTTCTGTTCCATTGATCTGTGAGCCTGTTTTTATACCAGTACCATGCCATTTTGATCACTGTGGCTTTGTAGTACATTTTGAAGTCAGGGATTGTGATGCCTACAGCATTGTTCTTTTTTCTCAGGATTGCCTTAGCAATTTGGAATCTTTGGTTGCCCCATATGAATTTTAGGATTTTTTTTGTTCTATTTCCATGAAGAATGTCACAGGGATTCTGTTTAGGATTGAATTGAATCTGTAGATTGCTTTGGGTAGTATGGACATTTTAACGATGTTTATTCTTCCAATCCATGTGCATGGAATCTCTTTCCATCTGTTTATGTCATTATCAATTTCTTTCAGTAGTGTCTTATAGTTTTCATTGTACAAGTCCTTCACCTCCTTGGTTAAATTTATTCCTAGGTACTTTATTCTTTTCTTTTTCAATTGTAAATGGAGTTGTATACTTGAATTCTCTTTCTGTAAGTGTGTTACTGGAGTATAGAAAAGCAACTGATTTTTCTAAGTTGCTTTTGTACCCTGCAACTTTACTGTAGTTTTTAATTATTTTTATTAGTTTTCCAATGGATTCTTTGGGGTTTTCTATATATAAGATCATGTCATCTGCAAACAGCGAGAGTTTCACTTCTTCACTCTCTATCTGGATTCTTTTTATTCCTTTCTCTTGCTTAACTGCTCTGGCCCAAACCTCCAGTATTATGTTGAATAAGAGTGGTTATAGTGGGCATCCTTGTCTTGTTCCTGTTCTCAGGGGGATGGCATTCAGTTTTGCCCATCGAGTATGATGTTTTCTGTGGGTTTGTCATAGATGGCCCTTAGTATGTTGAAGTAATTTCCTTCTATTCCCATTTTGTTCAGAGATTTTAATCATAAATGGCTCTTGGATCTTGTCAAATGATTTGTCTGCATCTATTGAGATGATCATGTCGTTTTTATTCCTCAATTTTTTGATGTGGCGTATCACATTGATTGATTTGTGGATGTTGAACCATCCCTGTGTCCCTGGTATAAATCCCACTTGATCATGATGTATGATCCTTTTGATGTATTGCTGTATTCAGGTTTCCAAAATTTTGTTGAAGATTTTTGCATCTATGTTCATTAGCAATATTGGCCTGTAGTTCTCCTTTTTTGTGTTGTCCTTGTCAGGCTTTGGTATCAGAGTGATGTTGGCCTCATAGAATGTGTTAGGAAGTATTCCATCTTCCCTAATTTTTTGGAATAACTTGAGAAGGATAGGAATTAAATCCTCTCTGAAAGTTTGGTAGAATTCCCCAGGAAGCTATCTGGTCCTGAAGTTTTATTCTTTGGGATGCTTTTGATTACTGTTTCAATCTCTTTCCTTGTGATTAGTCTATTCAGATTATCTGTTTCTTCTTGATTCAGCTTTGGAAGGTTGGGAGAGTCTAAGAATTTATCCATTTCCTCTAGATTATCAATTGTGTTCGCGTATGATTTTTTGTAGTATTCTCTTATAATCGGTTGTATTTCTGTGGTGTCTGTTGTTATTTCTCTTCTTTCACTTCTAATTTTGTTTATCTGAGCTTTCTCTCTTTTTTTCTTTGTAAGTGTGGCCAGGGGTTGGTCAATTTTATTTATATACTCAAAGAACCAGCTCTTTGTTTCATTGATCATTTCTGTTGCCTTTTTTGTTTCAATAGCATTTATTTCTGCTCTGATTTTGATTATTTCCCTCCTTCTGCTGACTTTGGGCTTTGTTTGTTCTTCTTTTTCCAATTCAGTTAGGTGTAATTTCAGATTGCTCATTTGGGATTTTTCTTGTTTGTTAAGGTATGCCTGTGTTGCAATGAATTTCCTTCTTAGTACAGCTTTTGCTGCATCCTATATGAGTTGATATGGTATATTATCATTTTCATTTGTCTCTAGATATTTTTTTACTTCTCCTTTAATTTCTTCAATGATCCATTGATTGTTCAATAGCATGTTGTTTAGTCTCCACATCTTTGTCCCTTTCTCATCTTTTTTCTTGTAATTAATTTCTACCTTTATAGCATTGTGATTGGAAAAGATGCCTGTTATTATTTCAATTTTCTTAAACTTATTGAGGCTAGCTTTGTTTCCCAAGGTATGGTCTATCCTTGAAAATGTTCTGTGCACACTTGAGAAGAATGTGTATTTTGCTGTTTTTGGATGGAGTGTTGTATATACGTGTGTTGAGTCCAACTGGTCTAGCTTTTCATTTAATTCCACTGTTTCCTTGTTGATTTTCTGTCTGGGTGATCTATCCGTTGACATGAGTGGAGTGTTGATGTCCCCTGCTATTATCATCTTACTATTAATATCTTCTTTTAGGTTTGTTAATAGTTGCTTTGTGAACTTTGGTGCTCCTGTGTTGTGTGCATAGATATTTATAAGTGTTATTTCTTCTTGATGGAGTGTCCCTTTGATCATTATATACTGCTCCTCTTTGTCTCTCTTTACCTGTCTTATCCTGAAGTCTATTTTTTCTAAGTATTGCAACACCTGCTTTCTTTTGTTTGCCATTAGCTTGGAGTATCATCTTCCATTCCTTTACTCTGAGCCTGTGTTTGTCATTGGAGCTGAGATATGTTTCCTGGAGGCAGCATAATGTTCAATCTTGTTCTTTAATCCCTCTTGCCACTCTGTGTCTTTTTATTGGATAATTCAATCCATTTATGTTTAGGCTGATTATTGATATATAAGGGCTTAATGCTGTCATTTTATCACTAGTTTTCCAGCATTCCCTTTGTTTCTCGCCTTGTGTGTTTTGGTCTACCCATTGAATTACATATTTTTTTAATGATGTGTTTCTTTGTTTTCTCTTTCTTTATTATTTGTGTCTCTCTTCTGCTTTTTTCTTTTGTCGTTACCCTGATGTTTGTAATCAGAATCTTGTGTATAAGATAGTCCATTTTCTGATGGCCTCTTATTTCCTTAGTCTAAAACAATTCAGTCTTTTTCCTCCTCCCCTCCTAAGTTGTTTTTCTCACATCTTATTCCATCTTGTGTTGTGAGTTTGTGGTTAAAATGACAGGATTATCTTTGTTTTTGGTGTTTTCCTTCCCTTTAGCTTAGTGCTATATTTGAGAATTTGCTACTGTATTCTGACACTGTCTACCTATTTATCTCCTTATTCTATGTTTTGTGACCTCTTTCTCCCCTTTTTTTTTCAGGCATGAGGGCCTTCTTGAGGATTTCTTGTAGGGGGATTCTCATGGCTATGAACTCCCTTAGCTTTTGTTTGTCTGAGAAACTTTTTATCTCCCTCATATCTGAAGGATACCCTTGCTGGACAGAGTATTCTTGGCTGAAAATTTTTGTCATTTAAAGATTTGAATATGTCATTCCATTCTCTCCTAGTTTGTGAGCAGAGAAATTTCTGCAGAGAAATCCACTGACAGCCTGATGGGGTTCCTTTGTAGCTTATTTCCTTCTGCCTGGCAGCCCTTAGTATTCTTTCTATGTCATTCATTTTTGCCAGTTTTACTACTATATGCCTTGCAGTAAGTCTTTTTACATTGACATATCTAGAAGATCTGGAAGCGTTTTCCACACGAATTTCCTTCTCTTTCCCTAGGTTTGGGAAGTTCTCTGCTATTATTTCTTTGAACACACTTTCTGCTCCATTCTTCTCTTCTTCTTCTTGAATACCTATAATTATTATGTTGCATTTCCTAATTGAGTTTGATATTTCTCAGAGACCTTCTTCATTTCTTTTTGGTCTTAGTTCTCTCTCCTCCACTGTCTGGAGCATTTCAAAATGTCTATCTTTGATTGTGCTAATACGCTCCCCTATGATGTCCATGTGAGCTTTCAGGGAATCTATATTTTGTTTTATCTCTTCCATTGTGTCTTTCATCTCTCTTATTTATGATTGTTTTTCTTTATGCTTTCAATCTCTTTTGTGAGATTCACAAACTTGTTTAATTGTTTCTCTGCATTCTCTTTTACCTGGTTGAGTTTTTTGATGATAGCTATTTTGAATTTGTTGTCATTTAGATTACATATTTCTGTGTCCTCAGGACTAAATTCTGGGTACTTGTCATTTTCTCTCTGGTCTGGAGATTTGGTATAATGTTTGATATTGCTAGAGGAGGTGGGTCAGAATTTACACATCCTGATATTATTTGGTTGCATTTACCACCTATTGTCACCAGGTGGGGGTCAAGAGGCACATATTCTGAGCCCTCTGCCTTCAGCCAAGATCCCAGGCAGTGGAGCAGGTGCAGGGCATGTGAGGGGAAGGGCACTTTCTCCTGCGTGCTCTCTGGGCTTTCTCACTCTGCTCTCACTATCTGGTCTCCTGGGGTGTTGACTTGATGAGATCACCCCCAGAGAAAGCTCTCATCCTGGTAGAGGTCTTCCCTCTAGGCTGCATGGGCTTTTGGGAGTCCTTGATGTTCCTGTGAATGAACACCCCCTCCCCTACTCCTTCCCTCATGGAGGCTCCCACAGTCGTGGATTGCAGTCTTTAGGGGAGGGAACAAAGTTCTGTCTTATCTCGTTCCAGCTTCTCCAAGGGAGGCTCTAGCCTCTGTGCCCTCTGTCGTATGGCTGTGTGTCTCTCCAACATTTTTGTGTTGTGTTAGGATGTCCTCTGTTGGAGTATGGATGCCCCTTTTCATTGTATGTTGGAGGAGAGAGAGTCTTAGGCAAGGTCACTCTGCCACGATGCTGACATCACCAATATATTGGTTTATCTTTTTTAAAAAAGTTTGTTCTGTACATGAACATTAGAATTTTACTGTATGTTTGTTTTTAAGTTATTTGCTACATTTATATGTAAGAATTTTTTTTTAAAAAAGGCAAATATTTCCCTAGGTTTGTTTAATAAACAATTCAAGCAACTTATCAGTTAGTAAAAGATATACAACTTTTCCACATCCCCCTTCAATGACTCTACTTCTTTTTGTCAAAGAGATTTTTCTGGAAGAAGTGAAAAGAATGCAAGAATAAAGACATACATAGTTTTTTTTTCAGTATTCTAATAAATCAAATCTATAACTTACGTTATCGGATAACATCATATATTAATCTAGATGGTATTATACTTGTGTATTTAAACAATGCTACTTGGAACTATAGGGTTTTGAAGTGGGAATCAACAATTACCTCTTATATCTTTTGTTTCAATAATATATCAAAGAACATAATCTAACTTGGAAATATATTTTTCAGAATGCTTGAGAAATTAGAGATCTCAAAAATAAATAATAATCTCAAGAACCTATTTTTTTCATCCTTAGAATTATGTGTGGAAAATAAAGCACTATAGTTAATCATTTGCTTTGAGAGCTATCTTCAAGTGCCAGATAAGTCTTGTTGGAAGATTTGAGTTGCTGTGTTCTGTGACACTTCTGCTTAACTTTTATACAAGATAGTGAGCAATTAAGCCTCAAACAGGTACATCTATTACAAAATATGTATTATTTTCAACTTAACTATGTCCTCCATCCTTTGCACGGCAGCTGTGGAGTCAGTTCTACTGAATTTATAAGAAGAAATTTTTTTCATTAATTCATACTATGAGTAAGAGATTCAAAATTCTAATTATAATGTCACTACTGACAGATTAACTAATTTTTAAAAATTCTTCCAGTCAATTCTAGTTACGTAATTATTTTAAAAGTTAAAGTGGCATTTTTTTTATGTTCAAAATAAAGTATAACATAGTACACTTTAGAAATTTAATAAATATCTTGATGAAACTGTTTTGATATGAAATTCTGACTTTTATCTCTATGAGCATGGAGGGCTTGTATATACTTAACTGAAATCGTCTGTGTTTTCTTGGTCACAGCAGGAGGGACTGGTATTTACAACTTCTCGAAAGACAAAGAACCTGTGGTCTGGCCGCAGCTAGTCAATCTTGAAATGGGCAGAGGATATGAACTGACAGAGGATATGAACTGACATTTTTAAATCATGTCTTTATTTCTCCAAAACTCTCTGATGCTACTCTGCCATTTGAATCCTGTAGCTGTAACTCCTACCCTCTCATCTTATAGTCTGTTTTTCCCAGGTGCTGAATGTAGCTCTCTATCAATAAGTCCCTGTGCTTTGTGTGTTTGGAAGGTGAGGGGTATCTCCAGAGTCAAACAGAAGGTTAGCATTTCATGTGGTTATTTAATAATTTTTAGGAGAATGGGAAGTCAACCCTCCCCTCATGACTTTCAGAGCTTGAGAACAATGTTTTTAGGCCATGATTATAAAGCTTATATTTTGTTGTTTTTGTTGTTGTTCTGCTCTACTGCATTATTCAAAATGTAGTGTGAACCCTTTTGTTCTCCTTTAGATTGCTTGAATGAGATCCTTTTATTTCTGATACCCACGTACTGATTTCTACCCATACTGCAGAGTATAATAATATGCCTTATTTCACATCTCTAGATACCACGAAGGTAGTGCCAGAGATATTGTCAGAGTTCTAAATTTTTTCTTCAGATTTCAGACACAAGCTTTTGAAATTATTTTTAGCCTTTGTGGCCTCAAAGGGCTATCATATTCTCTCCTAATTTCCCAAAATTTTAAAATGATTTACAATTTCACTCTCTGATATATCTTCCTCATTTGACATTAAGTCAATAATCAATAAAAGTCAATCCCTTTAAGGATTCAATAGCAAATATGCCTACCTGAATTTTCATGGTACTTATTATTGTAATTTAATATTGATAAAATGATTTTTTTCTTATTATTCGTAAGAAAAATGAATAGTCACCTACTATAAGAAATATAACGTACATTTATTTTTCATTTGGTTCTCATGTAAAAATGCAAGTAGTATTACAAATTTTCACAAATGTGAAACAATGGCTATTAAGGATCACATGGTAATTCATAGATTTTGAGCCGCTCTTACCCCAAAATTAATGGCCCCTGCTGTTTTTTAAAAACTCAACACATAAAACTTAATTTTGATAACACCTGTTACTCAACACAATTTTTTAATTAAAATGGCTAATTTTAATTTCACTTCCCTCTTAATACTTAAGATGTTCAATATATATTATAATCCCACTAACTTACACACTTTTCCAAAAATTAGCATGTAATTCCTGGTAAAGCATGCAATAACTGTCCACAGCAAGTTCTTAAAAAGATATAAATAAACAATTCCTAATACTGGCAATGAAATCAAGGCTGGGTACATAATCAGCAGTGCAGAGGCTTAAAAACATATATATATACCACATGCACATACAGAATATATAACTTTTGTATTACTGCACAACCAATTACCATTCATTTAGCAGCTTAAAAGAAATCAAATTTAATATCTCAGTTTCCATGAATCAAGAGTGAGGGTACAGATTAATTGGGTTTTCTGCTTAGCGTCTCACCAGACTGAAGGCAAGTTCAGCTAGAGCTGCAATTCTTGTCTCACTCTTGGGATCCTCTTCTAAGTTCTTAAGTTGTTAGCAGGATTCATTTTCTTGCCATATAACTGAGGTCCAGAAATTTTTACTGGCTGTTCAACTAGGGAACACTCTCAGCTCCCAGAGGGCACCTGCTCTTCTTTGTAACATGACCCTTGTAGGAGGGTCACAGCCTGGATCTCTCCTCTTTTCAAGGGCAGAAGACTGTCTCCTGTTGCTTCCTGTCTCTTTTAAGGGTTCACTGGAAGAGGTCAACTGATTAGAGACCTTAATTACATATGAAAAAGATTTCTTTTGCCATATATGTTAACATAATCACAGGAGTAATATTCTGTCATACTCACAGGCCACACCCACACTCAAATTGAGGGGGTTGCTCATGGTGTATACTCTGGGGGGCAGAAACCTTAGGAAACACCATAGAAGTTAACCTGCCACACAGGGCGCAACTTAATTTCAGGGTCAGAATCATGACATTAGTCTTGAACATCACAGCTTGCTGAATAGCATGATTCTTGTCTTACATGGTTGTCCCTGCTGATTATGGTCTGATTAGGGTGATCAACCACATTCATACGGCTGGGCCATGGAGTTTCCCAGGACTTAAAATTGTCAGTGCTAAGATTGTGACTGACTTGGGCAAATTGAGATGGTTTGTCATCTTAGTCTTGATTTCTTACCTCACAGAAGTATTGACCATTATCCTCACTTAAAATCCACTGGAAACAGAAGTGGGACCTGGGGAAGTCATTATGTCTCATGTTTATCATCTGTATCTCACTTTTGATGTCCCAAACAGTGGAGAATGTTTTAGGTTTTCATAAGTGCCAAGCAAAAGACTAATAGGCTTTTATCCTCTACCCTGCCAGAGAGGCATGTAAGTGAAACTCACACATACCAATCACTTCAACTTTATGTATTATCAAGCACGGTGTCTATTCATGAACATAATGCCTGTTATTTTTCAAAAAGAATGAGAAAAGAGTGCTTGTAGTGTCTGTGTGTTTTCTTTCTTTCATCTCTGAATCCAATTTTGGTCCTCTTGATCCAGTCATGAAACATGATAAAGTCAGTATATACATATGATGGAATAAAGTTATAAAACTTTGGGTAAAGCATTTTCTTGATCTTCTGAAAGAGCTTTATTCAGTGAAAGTAGCTTTACAACTATAACTTCGTTTATATTAAGATTTGATTACAGTTAGATGGCATTTATGCAGAAAACTGCCAGTACTGGAGAAAATGAAGATGGAACTGGATCGGGTGGGGAAAATAAGATAAATGATGGTGACCGCTTTCAGTTAATTTGGCAGACTGAACTGATAAGTTAATTTCCCCCTCCTATTTCTCACATATAATAATGCTTGGAAGAAAAACAATTAATAAGTTCTGGAGCTCACAATCAGGAAAGGTAAATCTTCAGTGGAAGACATAAAAAAGAAACTCGAAGTTAGAATTGTGAGAGAACTGAAATCCAGGTGCTTACACCATAATTAGAACCAGATCTGATCCTCAATGACTAGGGCTTGATACCCCAGAGCAGTGGTTCTCCTAGTCTTTGGCTTTGAAAACCACTTGCGGTCTTAAAAATTAAACAAGATCGCAAAGAGCTACTGTTTATTCATTTATTGCATTTGATTCATAGATTGATACTAACTCTATTAGAAATTAAAACTGAGAATTCAAAAATTACTTATAAATGTATCTAAATAGCAATAATTGATTCATAATAAGTTAACATCAATAAAATTTTTATTAATATAAATATTTTTCAAAACAGTAAAAATGTTGGAAGAAGAGTTGCATTGCTGTAGAGGATTTGAAAAATTTCTTTCCTGTCTAGATTAATAAATTACTACCCTAGTCCCATGTCTATTTTTTTATTCAATCTATTTAGATATCACATGTCATGAAGAAACTTATTTGGCACTCATGAGAGAATAAATGAATATTGTTTTGATCTCACGGATCCTCTGAGAGGATCTTATGACCCCAAGGGATCCCAGACCACACTTTGAGAACTTATGCTGCACAAGTAAGAGGGGGAATAAGTCTGGATTCTAATACTTGTAAAATAGGTAACAACTGAGATAACTGGACATAGCTGAAAGTCACAAGGACTGATTCATAGAGAAAAAAGCTGCCAAGTGTCAAGTGGAAGCGCAAAGGAAGCCTGCGGTCCATGTGGGGCCCTGAACAGAGCAAGAGTCGCCCACGAGAATTTGGAAACTGAGTACTGCCCCATACTTGGATATAAGGTCATAATTAATACCACTAATGTGGTACAAATGAACATAAATTAAGAAATTAACCTCAAAATGAGTTCAGAATGAAGAAAACTCTTATGGCCTTAGCAGCGTCAAATATTAACATATTTTAAAGGGATAGTTCCACAATTCATGATTTGCCATATTACCACAGAAAACAACCTCACTGAGGAGGGCAGAACTTTTAAACAACAAACTATTTGAGGAAATAAGATATCATGAAGATAAATTAGCATGCACACACACACAAACATGCCTGATAGTCATGTTTAAAATGTTCAAAATAATAATGAGATAAAATAAACTCAAACATTCTAAGAAAAAAATTAGCCAGCTGAACAATCTATTAAACTATACTTAATGCAATTAAAACACATACACTTACATTTCATTAAACAGTTAGAAAAATACTAGATCGAATTTCAGGAATAATTGAAAGATGAATTTAACTATAGGTCTGAGGAGATTACTTACATGCAGCACAGAGAGGAAAAGACATAGAAAATATCAAATATATGGACATATAAAAGGTCCCAAAATATATCCACCAAGAATTCCAAAAAAAGAAAAAATTAAATGGGAAATAAATAGTATCAGAAAATTCCAAGAATGAGGAAGAACATGAGATTTCAGTAAGGGAGATAATTAGTCTCGTGAAGCATAAACCATCATTAATCTTCACTGAGACACTTCAAAGTTAAAATACAAATCAAAGAAAGAAAAATGTTAAAGAATCAGAGAGGAGGATCATTCAACTATCAGTAGTCTCCCCCAAAGTAATAAGATATGTCGGGAGACAATAAAACAATATCTTCAAAGTACAAAATAAGAATCAAACTAAAATTCTATCCAGTTATATTATTATGAAAGACATATTGAGAAAGTTTATGATTATAGTCTTGGAAAGAACTGTTGACATATACTTTCTCAAGAAGAACTTAATGCAGAGAAAATATTGGTATGTAAGAAGCAATGGTTTACGTAAAAATGCTTTAACCATTTTGGAAAATTCAAATGAATATTGACCATAGAAAAAGTAATTTAGTAGTATTAAACAAGCAAAATAGATAATAAAAAAGTAAGCATTGAGAGTTTATTAAAAAACACGCAGGAAAGTTTCCATATGGGAAATTCAATAATGTCATTCTTCACATTAACAGATAGAGAGAAAATATGACCTCAGCAGATCTAGTGAAAATGTCTCATTTTGTATGGCACTGACACTGATTTAGCACATAGTGCCAAGTGCAAGTAACAAATGCGTTAATCTATAAGGAAGGTATAATTATCTCCATTGTACAGTTGAGGCAACTGAATATAGAGTGGTTACTAACATGCACAATTGGTTTCAAACGGAAAAAATGTTTGAGTCATTATCTCACTCCATGCACTCTTTCCCATTACATATATAAAAATAAATGTTAGATTAAATTCCTAGAGAATAAATAATTCAAATAAACATATAAATAAATTAGACTATGCCATCATTAAAAATAATTATATAATTAATACTATAAATAAATTTCAAAAGCAAGAAACATACTGAGCAAACTTACAAGCAATCAGCAAAATTCATGATAGAAAAGCAATAATGTACTATTGCACACAATTTAGACTGACAAAAAAATAAAATCTTAAATTTTCATCTACACTGGGTAAGCTGATAGAGATCAATATGAGTACAATTATCCTGGATATCAATTTGGCAATGTTTGTTAAAAATAGAAAGTGCACCTATTGGAGGACTAGCAATTCTGCTCGCAGAGTCCTCAAGCTCATATGCTTAGGGGGATGTGTAAAGGGATGAACATTGTAGCTTTTTCAAATTTTCAAAAGATAAACAAAAAACCATCTAACGTTTTGCTTACCAGGACAATTATTATATAATGTATGATATATTCTTGTGTTGCACTGCATGAACAGACTATTATAGAACAATAAGCAGTGAAAGGGCAATTCTCAGAAGCTTATGCCATTTATGTAAACATTAAAAAACACAATGACAATTTCTTTTATAATATCAATAATGAATAAGATCTGGTCCTTTCTTTCAAGGTTTTCACTGATTATTAGCAGGTATAGGCTTGCAGTCCAGTCCTTACAATACAGAGATTCAGTTGCAATTAGAGAGAAAGCATTATCAGGTTTTCTGCTCTTCGCGGCCACTAAAGAGAAATCCACTTTTACTCATTTATTCTCCAGTGACGCACTTCCCACAGACATGCCAAACATGTGAGCACACAAAACTCCGTTATGCCAAAGTATTTCTTTAAAATCCTGAAAGTGAGAGGAAAGACTGAGGCAGGGCTGGGAGCAAGGATGGGTATAAGACAGAGAAAGATAAGAAACCAGGGTGGTAATGATGACGAAAGGAAAATTTTTTGACTTTTTTGTTAAAAGTGGTAGTATGTTAAATAAACGAATGGAAAGAAAAAATGGAAGTTTTAGAATATTGCTGTGATCTATGCTAACCCTTCATGGGGCTTGAGCAATATACGTAAAGAAATTGAGTTATGTTGATAATCAAATGTAAATAAATACATCATTTTTATTGCCAAACCGCATTTTCTTAAATACTATACAATATTGTAACTGTTTCTAAAGATCAGTAATAGCAGTAAAGACAATAGTAACATAAACAAGGACATTATGAATGCCTCATGAAGGACAACTGCAGGAAAAGCATTGGAGGAAAATTACAAGATGTTTGGAAAGTATTCTGGAAGGAAGGATAGACATGTACAAAGATAAAGAGTGAAAATCAGAAACCATCGCCACACACCCACACAGCTTACTAACAACATTGATCTGACTTCACTATTTGGTTGTCTTCACTAATATGACTTTACTAATCTATTGTTTTCAAAATGAAAACTTCATAATGTTTCTGGAAACATTGGCCTGGGAAGATAAAAGTTTCCAATAACCTTATTTTATATTTTAGGAACTTGAAAAGAAAAGCACTTAAATGAGTGACTGACTGCTCAACTTTTTAATAGAGAAAATCAAATGACTGTTTACTCCTCAAGATTCTTCTAAAACTTCACCGCAAAATCCCTTTCTTGTGAGTCTACCAGTGTTAAACTATTGTATCATAATTTTTATTTAATCCTGATCAAGCGCTCATACTGAAAGATTTACTGTAAACTAGACTCTAAAACTTCATAAATATCCTGACTTTGTCCTTCCCCTCTGAGATGCTGCTAAGAATCTTTCAAGTGAGCCATCTCCCTTACGAAGGTAAGAACGAACACAGCTTTGCCTCATCGTCAGGCTGTCTTGACGGTGTTTTTAGGGAGCAAACACTTGACAGGAGGCAGCAAACAACATGAGGTGTTAAGAACAGCAGTAATTTGATAGGGGTGAAGAACAATATTTGGAAAGAGAATATCAAGAGATAAATCTGTAGCGATAGGCCAGGATCTGATTCGGAAGGGTTCTCTCTGCCATTCTAAAGAACGTGGCTGTTTCTCTGAAACAAAAGACTAGTATACAAGAAGGATGTCTTGGCTGTTTTTTAGGTTCTTGTAGAAAGATATCTTCAGAAGCTAAGAAAAGTATAGTCCATTAGAAACATTAAGTTAAATTTTTAAGCATCAGAAATTATGTGATTGGATCATATTTATTCCGAGTATTTTTAATGTTTATATAATAAATAATTTATGATATGGAAAGGAAACCTTTTATAATTTGGCTTATAGAAAATTTTAGTATTATATTCCCTCTTATAAAAACAGCTAGAATAAGTTGTAATGTATTCATTATGTTTATTGTTATACGTATGTTTTTGTGGGCTATTTTGTGTGTGTGTGAGGAAGATTAGTCCTGAGCTAACATCTGTGCCAATCTTCCTCCATTTCGTATGTGTGTTGCCAGACAGCATGGCTTGAGAAGTGGTCTAGGTCAATGCCCGGGATCGCAACCCACAAATCCTGGACCACCGAAGAAGAGCCGGCGAACTTAACGACTACGCCACTGGGCTGGCCCCTATTTTTTATTTTAAATAGTAAAGCTTCATATATTTTAGAGTATTTACTTCAGTTCCCTTGAGCCTCTTCAAGCTTCCAGAACAAAAACTGTAATGGGAACCACAAACACTAAGCTCTTGAAGTCCCATGACGACGGCAGGCAGTCTTACCTATAGTCTTAACTATAATTAACATCTATAATTATCATAAACTTTTGTTTAGTGTTACAATTCAGAAAAAGAAAATAATAAAATTGTATGTTTTGAATATTTGTTCAGTTCACTTCTACGATATATTCAAAACATGAAGACAATTTGATGCACTGACCATTCCTAGAGCATTTTTCTTCAGCGCTCTGCTTCTGAGCTCATTGCAGAATATGTGGCTGGTTACTTGGGTATTCACATCAAGTCATCTGACTTGCTTTCTACCATAGAGTATATAAAACAAATCATGAGTAAATACATTTCTTCAAAGATAGAAATCTTCCTTGAGTTGGTAACAACAGATTTCAAATAGCACTGTTTTTATATTCTTTATGCAAACAATAGTTTAGTATCAATAAGTACAAAGTACCATTGTTAAAACCTTACCATTTAACCCTTGAAACTCTAATTATCATTTAACATATGAGGAAATTGAAGCACAGGTCACTGAGCAAGGAAGTGATAAAATTGGCATTTGAATCTAGGTAGTCTAATACTAAATGTAACTATTTCTATTATTATATTTGGATTAAAATACAAACAGATATATTGAACATAAAAGGAAATAAAATTTTTTTCAACAAAAGCTAGTCATTTTGTAAGTGCATTTGTAACATAAACTAAATGTTGTCCTATTAAATTCCAAGTTGAATAGAATGTTTGGCTAAATATAATTTAATTTAATAATTAGTAATAAAATAAACCTGAAGGACATCAAACAAAGATATGTGGAATTATATAATTTTCTACAAAAATATTTTTTATTATTTTTTTGTATTGAAATAATCTCTAGTTTCCAATAAATACATGAAAGTCATGCAAACCTCATTACAAACATAGCTAATATCTCAACTCATGGTAATTACTTTTCAAATATTTTAAAATATAAAGAAACAAGGGGAATCAGCACTTGCATATTTATGATGAATGACAGAGAAGTTCAGTAGACCAAAAAATCTTATTTGATTATCCAAGGATTTCAACACTGCTGATTTCTCACTAAGATTCTACATAATATTTCCATTCCCATGAAATCAGAGACAACTATCTTCCTCATTATAAAGTCTTATGCAATATTTCCTTAGGCTATATCTGTTTATCTGGTTTTCCTTCTTATTTTCTAATTATTACATGAAATTGAAGTCATTAATATTTCAGTAACTATAAATAATACGGGGAATATTTGTGTTGGCTCAGGAGATTCTTCACAAAAATTGGATTTTCTTTGCTTCAGAACCAAAAACTGTCTTTCACAAAGTTTTAGTGTTACCCAAACCAGCTTTTACATCCCAAAACATTTGGGAAATGTATTTAAAATATAGAATGAATACCCTCTGTGGAAATTATGATTCATTTGATCTGAGACTGGGCCCCCAGAATGTGTATTTTTAAAAATTTTTGCAGGTATGGTAATGATATTCTGAAAATTTACTCAAGAAACACTAGTTTTTTACTGTTCACAACAAGATTCATTGTTGTTTAACAAATGTAATTGTATTTATGCAATGACATTCCTAGTGCTTCTACAGTGAATTAATAAAGGAAATAATATGTAACAGGTAGTACAAAGAACAAAATTTCTTTGTATTTTGTCTATCATCTTTATGGTTGGGGGAGAGGAGAATATAGACTAAGTTCCTGATCTTTTTACTAAGATTGGAATATCAGAGTAAAGATCTACAAAGAAATTTCAGAGAAATTCTGAAATTCTGTCTACTAACTATTCCATCTATTAATTCTCTATTAACTCAATGTTTCTCCTACTTCTAGTTTGCTGAGCAATATGTTAAGCTCAGAGGCATATATTTGGTAACTGCTATACACAAAACCCTATTGATGGAAATCATAATAAGAGTGCAACGACACATTCCCTTAACTGGGCGTCTTTATGAAGCGACACTTGGCACTTAAGTGTATATATGCTCTTTTAAAAAAAATAAAAATAAAAAGCATGTATTTTCAAAGGAAAACCATTAATAAAAAAATATTTAAAACTCTATTATGGTCTTTCTAAAACATATATGATACTACATTGATTTTCTAAACATAGGACATTTAAAACAAAATAAAACAAACCCAGGATTTCAGTTTAGAGAGGAAAAAAAGATACATAAATCAGTAGTTAAAATATGGTCCAATTTTTCCGATAATACAATTGGAGTAGTAGAAGAAAAGTATGCTGTATTAGGTAGGGCTGATTATGTCGGGGGATACTTGTATAGCGCTGTGATATCTATACCGAGTTTGGGGAGATAATTCAAATTTATACGCATTGACAACAAGGGGACTGACATTCCAGACAGAAAAAAAAAACATGCATAATTCAAATAGCCTTAGAAATTACTTGAGAGAGATAAGATGATAATTCCCTAAGCTAAATGATCCCGCTGCAATGTTACTTTATTTTCACGTACACTTCTGAAATATTTGCTGTTTCCAATAGCCAATGGTGTAGGACCTAGACAGCCAAGCATACTAAAGTCCAGTTATTTAGTTTACTCCTATTAGAATTCATTATGAGGTCTTGAATGCCTTGTTCACACATGCTAATTCACATGTTGCCTGTTAAGAGCACTTTTACTTCTCGGCTGTCAGCCACATTTAGGAACTTCAAGCCCTTGGGAAAGTCAAATTAGCTGTTATTGGTTACAATGTTTTTTTCCTTCTAGAAGGTGATAATACTTTGGCTGAAGTAGGGACCGGGGTAAATGCAATTATTTAGAAAGAACATACTTATAATATGTTGAATAAACTATAATCAATGTTTAAAAGTGGGAAGATATTAAGTGTTATATATGAATGGGGAAACATGAAGTTTGTATAAATATCTCTAGTATAATTAGAAATAGAAAAGTTTATTTATCAATTAATTTTATTCACTAATGAAAGCTGGACAGAGAAAAAAATAATTTGGTAAATCTACCCTTTTGAGAGACATTATTCCAAATTCTTTATTACATTTGTTCAAATTATGAGATATATGACTGAAGTGTTTATTTTTCTAGAAACAAATATAGGCTATTATATAAAAAAAATTCTTCAGATTTAGATATAGAGAAATAGAATTGAAGAATTACATAGAAAATGAGGATGGTTTTGACTGCCCAAAGCTATGATAATGGGACTCCTGCCAAGTTTATGAAAGAGAAGGCTATAAGAAATATCTTGGTAACACAAAAGGACTTCCTAAGAACTTATGACTTGATATACCCTTTGAAGATTTATATGTAACATTCTTGCCCTTTTGGAAGAGTCCAAGTAATTTTTTAGTGGTATCTCATTTCCTCTAACATTTTTCTGTACCCAGCATTTCTGAAACAGTATATTCAACTGGACAGCTGGTATTTAATAAAAGCAAAAAGTCATAGGAAAAATCATAGAGGGAACAGATATGGCCTCATTTGTTTAAAAGCTCTAAGTATTAAAAATGGGCAAATACAGGGCCAGGCCGGTGGCGTGGCAGTTGAGTTCGTGAGCTCTGCTTTGGTGGCCTGGGGTTCACTGGTTAGAATCCCAAATGTGGACCTATGCACCACTTATCAAGCCATGCTGTGGCAGGCATTCCACATATAAAGTAGAGGAAGATGGGTAAGGATGTTAGGCCAGGGCCAATCTTCCCGCAGCAAAAAACAAGGAGGATTGGTGACAGATGTTAGCTCAGGGCTAATCTTCCTCAAAAATGTAAATAAGTAAATAAATAAATAAAAATAGGCAAATAGGCTCTATCTTGGTTATCTAAACATTGACTTTTATTACAAGTACACACAGACACACATTATATTTCACATGAAAATTGAGAGTCCTGACAAATATAAATTATTAAATTCCCATTGGAGATTGGAGAGTTCTGGACAGAAGAATATGTTGGTTGAAGCATAGGTTTTTTATGACTTCCTGCAGGGAATATAATTAGCCTATTTACCCAATTGTAGTTGACAAGGATATTAGACTAGGTCCAGATCACTGTCCTTCATTAATGAAGGGAGTAAATAGATCTGAAGGACAATACCATAAGATGCTCAATTAGTCTCTACCATATTTCATGTACAATGTCCAATAATAAAAAATAACAAGGCAAGTTAGAAAAAAACAAAAAGGTGACCAAGAAGCAAGTAAAAGAGAAATATAGGAAATCAACCTACCAGATAAAAGATAATGGTGTTATGGGATAAGGGCTTGTAAGTAAGTACAGATCTTCCTCGATGTAAGATGTGGTTACATCCTGATAAATCCATCATTAAGTTGAAAATGTTGTAAAATGAAAATGCGTTTAATGAACCTAACATACCAAACATCATAGTTTAGCCAGCCTACCTGAAATGTGCTCAGAACACAGACATTAGCCTACAGTTTGGCAAAATCATCGAACACAAAGCCTATTTGATAATAAAATGATGATATCTCGTGTAATTTATTGCATACTGTACTGAAAGTGAAAAGCAGAATGGCTGTATGAGTACAGAATGGTTGTCCGTGTATTGATTGTTTTCCATGGTGATGGCATGGCTGACTGGGAGCTGCCCCTCACTGCTGCTGCCTAGCCTCACCAAAGAGTATTTTACTGCATATCGTTAGCCTGGGAAAATATTACAATTCAAAATCTGAAGTACAGTTCCTCTGAAGACATTTGTGGAACATTGTGGCCTAATATGTGATCAATCCTGGAGAATGTTACAATGGCAATTAGAAAATAATACAAACCTATATGCAGTAATTGATAAGATTCAGGGATTATTTCTTTAGCACATGTGGTGTAAGCGTAATCCATATGAAATGTGTTGTGAAAGGTAGATGTCTAAATGTTGAGGCATGAACTATGTGAGATACAGTTTTTCTGCTCAGCATTCATTTTTACCCTAATCTCCCTTACTTTCCTCAATTTTAGAGACTAATGACTAAAATCTGACTTTCATAGGGCTCCTTGAGGCAGGAGCTCCTTAGAGTGACCAACCATTGCAGGTTGCCTGAGATTGTCCCAGTCTTGGTACTGAAAATATCATATTCAGGAAACTCTTCAATCCTAGGCAAACCATAAGGGCACATCATGACTTTCATGGACCCTAGGTACTTTGTGCCTTTGTGGATCTCTTCTTCTGTAAAATATAAATAATTAAATAAAAATTATGGATTTACAACTGTGTTGGCATAAAGACAAACATAACCCAGACTTGATTCATTATTATATATTTATTAGTATTATAGCAATATTTCCTGATTTTAAAATAAATTAAGATTAAAACATTTCTCTCCTACTTTAGCCCTGTAGATTAGATATGATAGATACAGGTGTAGCATCCAATCAGGACACGAAAGAAAGGTCAACAGAATTGCAGAAACCTTGGTTCTGCTTCCTTTAGCTGCCGAAATAATTCCAGTAATCCCTCACCACCAGGCTTCTTGTTTAGTGAGAAAACAAATGTCCTTGTGTATTGAAACCATCAGGTTTGTGCCAAGCAGCACAATCCTTAAATGATGCATCCACTTACTTACAAGGTAAGAAAATAATATACACTGTGTCAAACAATAGGCACGGTGGCTCAATGAAGAAAGTCACATTGAAATGAAAAACTGTGAATTAGTAAATCACATGTTAACACATGGCAGAGGAAGACTGCTGTATACACTGTTTGTATATTACTTTCTGTCTAAAGGCAGGAAATAGCCTATCCTTCCATCAAACAAATAAAACTATTTAAAGTTTTAAAATGAGTCAATTCCAAGAAGACTGGACTATGATCAAAATGACCTCCATCTTTAAGAGCCGTCTAAGTCCAGAAATTGTTAAAGTTGTCGTTCTCACTCTTGTAATCTGTTGAGACACAGAAGGAGAAAAAGATAAAGAGCTGAAAAAGGACAAAACAGGATAATGAGAGAGAATAAAGAAGCCATGGGGAAATGAAGGAGAAGGAGACATCGGAGACGCGTCTGCAGAGGTAAGAAAGGTCACACAGCTAGCTCTGTTTACAAAGGGACAGGCTCAATCTCCCTTCTCATTATTTATTTTCTGAAGTACTTGAGCGTCTTCAATAGTTCTGTAACAGCAAAATAGAGTTTTTTAATTTTTTATTTTATTTTTTTTCCTTTTTCTCCCCAAAGGCCCCTGGTACGTAGTTGTGTATTTTTAGTTGTGGGTCCTTCTAGTTGTGGCATGTGGGATGCTGGCTCAGCAAGCCCCGACGAGAGGTGCCATGTCCTCGCCCAGGACTCAACCGGCGAAACCCTGGGCCGCTGGAAGCAGAGCACGCGAACTCAACCACTCGGCCACAGGGCCGGCCCCGCAAAATAGGTTTTGATGTCAGTTATTTAATGTCTTTGGAAAGTTCTGTAGTTTAAAACAAATCATTTATTAAGTATGTATGTTGTGTGCCTCTGGTACATCTAGTGTTGGAATTTAAGCTCCATGAGGACAATGACCATGCATTTTTTATTTTCTTTCATTTTCCTAAACCCTGAACCTAGCACACAGTAGGTTTCAATAAATGTTGCTGAATAAATAAATGGATAAGCATCACTTTTTCGTGGACTCTTAAGGACACAAAAGAATGTAAGACATAGAAGGGAAGAGAGTTAACATGAAAAATAAATGAAACAAGTATGAACACTCTTGACATGCTTTACACTATGGGCGGACAAAGAACAGAAAATCACAGTGAAGCAGTCTTCATTGGTAAGGTGAAGTATGAGCTGGGATTTTAAAGGAGTGTTCATGTCGATGAAAATAATCTATAATCAATCTATAAATGAAAATTTGGGTGAGTTTGTTCTGAGCCAAAATGTGAGGTCTATAGCCCAGGGCCTTCCACCAAAGAAATAGCATGTACAGAGTGGTTCTATACCCTCAAAGAGGATGTTTCACATTTGATTGAAATGTCCCTTTTTACAATAGTCATGAGACTGCTCTGTTGGCACAGAATTATTCTTCATTGCTGTTCCTCTACTGCTCTGGCTCTCTAGATAGTAGATTTTCCAAATAATTTTGTGCCCAGTTACCCTATTCCTTGCTTTTCCCTCCAAGGTGAAATGCATCATTTGGTGGATGGCACAGATATTGGCTCATATTTTATGACTGAAAATTATTGTATGCATTTAATATATAGGAGCACCAAATGTAGGGGTTTAGTAACTTTCCATATCAAAGAACAGGAGGCAGAGACCTGGATAACTGTGTCTGCTCTCTGGCCTCGTACTTTACACTGGGTGCATTGTCCCAATTTCTAGATAGGGCATTCAAGGCCCACTGGGCTCTCAAACTAACCTTTATACATTACCGCCTTACCATTACAAACACCAAAATGATGTTTTAATTTCTAGCTTTCTCTTTCTCATTTCTGAATTGTTAGAAACTTAAATGGAGAAAAATATTTTTAAGTGGAAACTTAAAACTTTGGAGAATTATGTATCTATATATTTATATTTCTATATAAAAAATAGCCCTAAACATAGAAGTTGAAAACAACCAACAATTACTAACTAAAGTTTTTGTGGGTCAGGAGTCTCGGTGTGGCTCAGCTGGGTGCCTCAGGCTCTGGGTTTCTCAAAAGGCTGAAGTCAAGGCATTGACCAGGGCTGCCATCATCTCATGGCTCTAGGGAGAGGATTCTCTTGCAAGCTCATTCATGTGGCTGTTGATAGGCCTCAGGTCCTCACTCTCAGTTGGCTGGAGATAGTAGTTCCGAGGCATATGGACCTCTTCATAGGGCTACTCATAGATTGGCAGCTTGCTTCCCCTAGAACAAGGGCTCTGAGAAAGAAAGCATGTGAGAGAGTGATAGTACCCCAGAGAGAAGCCACGGTTGCTTTGAAACCTATTCTTAGAAGTGACATCCTATCACTTTTGGAGTACTCAATTCATTAGAACTGAGTCACTAAGCCCAGCCCACATCCAAGAGCAGGGAATCACACCAAGGCACAAATATCAGGAAATGGGAATCACTGGGGCCATCTTAGAGGTTGTCTACCATAGAAGTGCTACTTATTGGAATTTTAAAACCATAATAATCGACATAATGACTGGGACCTCGGAAAACCTTGAAATTATGAGTGGAATTTAGGGAACAAAATAAAATACATTGTGTCTTTTGCATTGGGCCAGGGCACATGGCTTTGGGCTTTGTACTTTTGCAAGTTGGCCAGGTGCATCTTTGATACTGACATTTTTCTTTAGATCCTTTTAACATGCATTCTAGAACACCGTCTCTCTAGGCTTTATAAGCATTGGTGAGTAAAATAATTTTACTATCTCTGTTGTGTTTCTCAGGCAGATCTGTTGGCCATTAGAGGATTTTTTACATTGAAGTTGTAAATCCTGACCTTTAACCAGAGCAAAGAAAAAGTCTGGAAATTAAGTGGTTAGGCTTTCTTTGCATTTCTTCTATAGCTTTATTTGCTACAAAATGCTATTCATATTTGTGAACCTTAACAACATAGATTGACTTTATCCTCAGAAATGTCACAGAATTTATTCTTGAATAAATAAAAGGATTTTGAGTACCCTACCACATTGATATAAACCTTTGGAATAGAGGTAAGGAAAAAGCTAAATTAAATAATCATTAATCCAAAGCCGAAGAGCTAAAGAAAGCTTGCATACCAGATGCCTTTACCCTGAGAATTATGCTAGCCAAGAAACCATGCAATGACATCAGTAAGAAGATACACAAATTTCACAATGCTTTAAATGAAAAGAGAATGGTGATTTAAAACATGATTTTAGCTCTCAAAACATCAGAGGGCAAACTAAAGACATACTGACAAATAACATTACAGAAGGATATTTTTCAATAGAGACTCACATTCACACAGGTCACATGAGACCAGTGGTTCTCAACTGGACATGATTTTATGCCTCTGTGGACATTCAGCAATGTCCAGAGATATTTTTGATTGTCACAGTTGGGAGCCTACTGGCCTCTGTTGGCAAGAGACCAGTGATGATTCTAAGCATCCTGCAGTGCTTAAGATAGCCCCTCGTAACAAGAATTATCTGGCCCAAAACGTCAATAGCGCTGTGATTAGGGAACTTACCTTAGACTTACAGGAAAAGTCAAAAAAGAAATTATCTAAGATATACTCAGGTCTAATTTTTTTCAGAGAGGTCAGAAAAAGGTGTATTGCTGATGTTTTAGTGGTTATCAGATCTGGAAAAATTAAAGTTGTCTAAAGAGAGATAATAAAAATAAGTATCCAGATGACTCAGGGCAAGAGTTGGAATAACTCCTCTGTGAAAGTTAGAACATAGGAAACTATTGAGAAGGACTATCTCAAAGCTGCTGATTGAAAGTTCATAGTAAAAGTATTTGGAGAACCATATTGTGAAGACCATATTGTGAATTATTATATAAAATTTAGAATTATGTGAGGGAGAAACTGGGAAGATAAGTGTAAATTATTCCAGCAATATTTTAGTGAGTTTTAAGATAACTCAATTATGTTTTTGAAAGTTGAGATTCAGCTGTTGACTATACTCTGAGGAAACATGTTCCTCAAACATTTGAAAGGAGCATGCCAAAGGAAACTGCAACAAGGACATCAAAGCTAGGGAGGAGATAAGCAGAGATATCATTGGTGGAATCACAGCTTGGGCTAGAAATTGGGACTGAGGAAGACTAACCCTCAGGTCATATTTTCTTAACCAAGAGTACATGAACACCAAAGGATACAAGAACAGAGTAAATGGCTTCAGCAGACTGCCAAATAGGTCCTTGGCACACACACAAAAAAAGATAAGAAATACTCCCTTAGATAGAATTACTCTACTAAAGATGGAGAAAGCATGCAGGACCTGTTTGCATAACTGATGTGTCTACCACATCCAGAGCTGATGTACTTGGTATTTCCTAATCTAGATTACCTCTCTAGGTGAAAACTGGGAGAAATGTGGTAGAATTACAGGTGTATAATCTTGCAAAAAGAGAGAAAATAGTGACTGATGCATGCCCAACGTTCTGAATGATGAGAAGATAGATAGTTCAGAAAGACCCCAGAGGAGTGTGCAAAGACGACCATCAAGGTATAATCTGTTGATAGAAGTTTAGGGACTTCAGGAAAGTAGGCATGAGAAGATGAAATCATAGCCTCAGTTGGAAAACAAATGTGTACAAATTGTAAATCCATGAGTTTTTTTAGTCAGATTTCCTAATATGAAGAAGAGGTGACCACAGGAGAAAGTAAAGGCTGTGAAATTGGTTAAACCTTAGACTACATAGGAGAAAATCTGGGTAAGGAAGCTAGACAATTGCTACTCTGAAGAATGGGAGTTCCTAAGATGAAAAACGCCCAGATCTTTTGGTTCTAGAAATCTGACAAGTTCAAGGCAGCCAGCCTGTATTGTAGATAAATACAGTTCTATAATATAGATAGTTCAAAATGAGGGAGTATAGTACTTAATGTTATTTAGTCTCAATTTAGCATGGATATATATTTTTTTCCTGCAAAATAATGCTTGAGTCGTTAAGAATTTAGATGGAACAAGCAAGACAATCCACTTCCTAGAAGCAAAGCATTGAATGGATTTGTAATGGCTGTTTTGATTTGATCGGTGTAGATTTGATCAAATGAGTGTGAGATCATGGATTTGGTCAATTGAATAACAAGACTAGCAATTGATAGAGGTCAAATAACACACAGGGTTCATGTGCACATGTCAGTTAGGGCTTCTCAGAAGCCGCAGTAAATTATGGCTAAACATATAACTACAGATTCTGAATTCAGGGTACTTAGACTGTCGATCAGCTCTTTCACAGGAGCTATCATGTGGTCTCCCACCAAATTCCTAACAGTGTCTTACATCTTCAGACACAGTAACAAATCTGGATAGGACCATTGCAAACTTTCCAAGGATCTTAGGATAGTCCACTTGTAGCCAGTAATGTTCCAGCTGGGCTTTATGAAAGCTAAATGAAGCCTGGAGCTTTACAATAGAGACTAAAAATAAGGTCTCGACCCCAGCCGCCTCTATCTCAGCCATAAACGTAGGGACGTTAGCAAAATGAGAACTTGAGCAAAGATCCATATAGTCTTAGGTAGGATTGCTGTAGTCTTAATTACTGAAGTAAACTTGTTAGTATCCAATAGCATTCTCAGAGGATGGTAGACAGTGACAACAGACAGCTCCGCCCTGGCATTGTCAGGACTCACCAGGTATATTCTATGGATTTATAAAGGACAACTTTGACATTATACTCAATTTTAGAGTAGCCAGGTGTAGTTGATGTCAATATTGGAGGAGGAAAGAAGGAAAAGAATTAAGTATATATGCTTTCTGGCATAAGGCAATTAAAGTAAATGAGAAACAAAGGCATATTTGGGTCAATTATCAGTGACATTATGAGATTTGAACTTCCTTTTAGAGAAAATGCAAGAGATGTGGGAGACACTGACTGAGCCTAGTAATTGGCTCATGCAATTGATATAGTTATTGGTTTTATGTAGAGTTGAGGAATTCGGCTGCAAAGTTTAGCCATCATATAATGAGATAATCCATGCTTATGTATAACTCGCTGGAGACAATCACTGGAATTGTGATGCGGAGCTTTAGTTGTCGTAGAATATTAAAAGAAGCAGTAGCTGGAGTATAGCTTCAACCTTAACAGTTGTTGGGCAGAATGCACAGCAGCTATGTAGGGCATGCTCTCCCCATGGCAGGTCAGTCAAGCACAGGTTAGGCAAAAAAACTGTGCGATCATATTTAAAGCTTCTGTTTTCATTATATCTGCTAATATTCTGTTGGTCAAGCTCTACAACAATAGACATGGAATGCAATCTGCCATAGCTGAAGGGGCAACCAAAATAGACCAATAAATCTAATCTACCATACTAAGTATAAGCAAGGATCTAGTGCAAGAGAAAAATGCTAGGAAGGTGGGAGTGTAAAATGACAAATGCATCTTGGAAAACAATTTTTAAATATATATAAATGGTGTAATGCATAAATCTTACAATCCAGAAGGGTATGTACCCTACAAAATATCTAGCATAGTGGTTATCTTTGAGAAATCAATCTAAAAGAGACAGAATATAGGATGTTTCACTTATAGCGTATCTTCACTTGTAGTTGTGAGGGCAGAGTAGGTTCTAAAACAAGAAGAAAGATGTTAAAATTGATAACTTTGGATAGCGGTTACACAAATCCCTTATATTACAAATATACATATTAATAGAGTACACTATTTTAATCTCTATACTTTACTAAATACTTGGGCTATTTTTTAATTTACAATGAGGGTAAAAATTTATCTTTTCTGTAGAAAATTCTTTCAGGACACCTGTCAAAGTTAACGTTATTATTGCTGAATTATCTGCACTTCTCCAGCAGACTGTAAATCCCAAAGTACAGGAGACTTTGTCCCAATTCTTTAATATCCAAAAGGATAGTAATTAATTTAATATACAAACTTATGAAACAATCATGCAGTAAATAAAGAAAATATGCGGAATTTAGTGATTTTTCCCTGGCCACACAGTAATTGGCAAAGCTAGGATTATAGCCAAGGAAACTGAGTTCCAGAGTTCATGATCTCAACTTGAATGCCATTCTATTTTTTGTTGTTGAGTGATTGGGTGGATAGCTCTTTGTCACAATTCTTATTAAATCATAAGAAGGCTGATTATTTAATTATTCTCCTTGATTCTCTAGAGAAATTTTAACGATTAGACACAGAAATTGCATCAAATATTTTAAAGAGGGAATTTAATGTAGGGAACTGGTTAAATTTGTATTACACAACAGAAAAGGCAAATGCTGACATAGGAAACTTATGAAACATACCTGATAGCTGGAATAATAAAGGGAAGAATTTGGGTTTTGAAAATATAGAAGTTTGTAGAAACCGTGAAGAGCTCAGATTCATATAAACAGATGTGTAATGGGAAATTGGTTTCTGTGGAGAGAAATAAGGCTTAGAAAAATGAAATTACTAATATTTCATGATGCTCTCATTATTCTTATCTAATAAATGTTAAGGGACCAGAATGTAAACCAGGGCATAAACCAAGTTTTTAAATCTAATTTCTATGTTTGTTTGCTTGTTTTCTGTCTCCATAGCAACATAGTAACCTCCTGGTATAGATCCAGGTTTCAATCAAGGCTCAGAGATTGACCTGAGAGGGTGAAATGAGGAAAATTGCTATTGCTTTAGGACTTTAAAGCAGAATTTTAATCATGAGGTTTTTATGATAATGCATTGAAGAAATATTTCATGGGATGACTTCCTAATGGTTGGTTCTCAGATAATGTTTTATTCAATCTTAGTAAACATTATTCATCAAATAATTTTTAAATAGAGGAAATGCCATCAGTACTATTCCATCTTTTTTTTTTCCCTTCATTGTATTCACAAATGTAGCATAAAAATTACCAAAGATAATTTAGGGACAGTGTTGTATAGTAGATCAAATTGGGCAAACTAAGATATCTGCCCTCATTCACTTATTTTGAGGCAGAGACAAACTCTTTCTTTTCATCTTGGCTTCTCATCTTCATCTTTTTCTTAACAGAGGTGGCTATAGATTTCCCTTTAGAATTTTCAAGACAGTGAGGAGAGTTTCCTCAAGACCAAAAAAGACTTCAACTTCAATCTACAGTTCCAGCTCACATTTGTTTCTCTCTCCCTTGTACTTCCAGCTCTTTGGATTAGGTTCCCAAAAAATGAAAGTGCACCAAATAAATAGGTTTTTTTACTGAGATATAATTGTCATATGATATTATATTAGTTTCAGGTGTACAACATGGTTCGATATACGTATATATTGCAAAATGATTACCACAAGAAGTCTAATTAACATCCATCATCCATCAAATAGTTTTTAAGAAAATCATAAGGACATCTCAGTTTACTTCCTAATTTCCAGAGGAAAGCCCCACTCTTTCTGGATATGAAGTTTAAGTTATAGAATGAAATAATAAAGAGGGCAACAGTTAATGTCACATGTAAATCATTTTAGAAATAACTGTTTCTAATCAAAGGGCTCTGTTCTACCTTCGGTGGTTTCCTGCTGTTTTCTCTTTCAACTTCTCGGACACCTCATTTAATGATTAACACATTGTCAGACCATAAAGGCAAAATATAGGAGAAAATTCTTCTAACTTTAAGCATAACTATGCCAGAGGACTTAATTTTTAATTTGTATCATACAGATGAAGTGCAATCTAACCGGAAATATTGGAGAAATACAACTTGGCTAACTCTGAGTGAATTTTTAAGTGAAAAATTCAAACATAAAATACAAAGAAATAAAAAAGAACACTTACAATTAGCAAAAGTTAATATTTTATTCCATTGTCTGCAGATTCTTTCTGGAAGTTTCACTTTGTTTCACAGCTATTTCCCTCTGCCCCACCTCAAAGCAGCTCCTCCTGTGACTTTGGCATATATTATTCTTCTTATGTTTTAATATGTTTGTATTCACTAATACGGTAGAGTATTGCTTTGTGTCTACATAAGTGCTCTCAAAATATATTATATATTTTTTACACTTAGCTGTTTAATTCAGCATTATCTTTTGTAGTTCTATATATGTTGATACATTTAGATTTAATAATTATTGCTGCTGTATACTTGCCGTCATATGTACATATCACCTATATTAATTGATTCTCCTATTGTTGACCATGTTCGTTGTTCCCCATCATTTACTATTAAACATTCTGGAATTTATGGATCTTGAAGCATGCACATTTTTCAACATTACAATTTCAGAATTGTGTCCAAAATGGCATGTGACAATGTCTTTTAGAGATAAAGAGAGTTTGATTTTGTTACATTATCAACAAAATAGTCATATTTTTAAATTTTTTTCAATGGAATTGTTATAAAACAGTATCTCATTGTTTTTATTAAATTTGCAGTTAGTCAACAAGTTAATTGATTAGCTATTTTTCCTATTTTATGAATTATTTGTTCATATCTTTTGCTGATTTTTGTCCATAGAGCTGTTTTTTCACTTTATGTTTTACCACTATGCTCCTTTATGATTGTTGCTCTTTGTGCCTTATTTAATACACTTTACTTTGAATATATAACAATTAACATTTTGTTTTTTGCATTTGACCTATAAGTTAGGAAACTTAATTTGCATATGGTGCTGGAAGTGAACCTAATCACATTTTTTCCTATTCAGTTAGAAACTTTTCCCAGTTCATTCACTTTAAAAGATCCATTTTTCCTCATCTATTTCTAAGTTTGTTTTTTTTTTCCATCCAAACAAAGGACCCAGTTTACTTGGTTGTTCTTAGCTCTCTTTTCTATTGATTTATTTGTAAATTTTCAAACAATATACTCTTTCAATTAGGAGCTTCCTCAGTTTTGAAGTGAAACAAGCCTTCATTTTTATTCTTCATGCAAAACATTGTCTTTGTTGGTCTTAAACATGATTTCTTCCACAAGAATTTGAGAAACACTTTGTCAGTTTTCATAATTTTGTGTGGAACGGTATTTTTTTTATTGATAAACAATTCATATACCATAGAATTTAACACTTTAAAGAGTAATATTCAGTGATGTTTAGTATATTCACAAAGTTATGCAACCATCACCATTACCTAATTCCAGGACATTTTTGTCACCCCAAAAAGAAGCCCCCATAACCATAAGCATTCACATCCTATTCTCTGCTCCCCTCTTATCCTCTAATACACATTAATCTATTTTTTGTCTCCATAGATTTGCCTTTTCTGGGCATTTAATATAAATAGAACCAAACACTATGTGCCCTTCTGTTTCTGAACTCTTTCACTTAGCATAATGTTTTCAAGGTTCATCCATGATGTTGCATGTATTAGTACTTCATCTTTTTATGGTTGAATAATATCCCATTTGATGGATACACCAGTTTTTGTATATTATCCTTCAACTGATAGACATAAGGATTGTTTCCACTTTTTGGCTATTATGAAAAATGCTGTTATGAACATTCTTGTACATGTTTTTGCGTAGCCATATGTTTTGAATATTTTTGTTTATTTATATACGTATGAGTGGAATTGCTGGGTCATAAGATAAGTCTGATTTTGGAGAACGTACAAACTGTTTTCCAAAGTAGCTGCACCGTTTTACTATCTCGCTAGCAAAGTATGAGAGTTGGAGTATCTCTGGCCATGCAGAGTCATTGAAAACTAGGCACTCTTTACTCCTGGCAGGGAGGTGACATAGGACCACAAAAGTTTTCCTGAGAAATTCTCACCTACATACACACACACACTCACAGAAGTCGTGTGTTCCCTACTTCACTCTGGTATAAGAAAATAAAGAAGGGACATAGTGCTAGGCTGCTGTCTGTTAGGAGACTGGAGAAGTGCCTCTTCCACCAGCCTTTCTCATGAAGGAAAGAGGATTTTGCGATAAGCTTGCTTCTGTTTCCCACCAAAAGATTCAGGATCATAAATTTCTTCTCTTAAAATCGTAGTCACCCCCAAAGTCCTAGTTCCTATTTTTATGAAATGTAAAGAAACTTACCTCTTACCCTTCTTGTAAGCACTGAATGGGGAATTTCCAACCCTTTTATGTTTCTGTTATGCCATCTTTACTGTACAGCTGTAGAAAATTCAGTATAGTGAGAGAGCAGGGAGAAAACCCAATTTCATCATGTCTTGGGAATGTGTGTTAATTGGATATTCTTACTTTGAAAAGCCCTTGGATGCTTTTATAGCAGTTTTGTAGTTGTTGTTATTGTATATTTGGAAAAACAATGTCATGAAAAAATAAAGGATTTTAGAAACAGGACACCTGCACAAGTGCAAAAGAAGAGACACAGGTTGATATAGATATTTAATGCCACTGTAAATCTCACAGCAGACCCTGGTCATTTTTAAAAGCCAAAGCAGGCACTCAATATGAGATGAATATCATCTCTCCATTTCACTGGGTCAAAACTCCTGCAATACTCTAAACCTGTATGCCAAACATGACACACACACATCAAACAACGCTCTGCTATTAGAAGAAACACATATTCAGGAAAGGAAATATCTTTGACTCTAAGAGTAAATATCTTTAACTATGAGAAACAGATATCATCGGCTTCAGAGAATTACTAACTTGAGAACAATAGCTTTTCTCCAACTGGATTAAAAGTTTTTCTTTGAAATATTCCTCTGGTTGCAGAGAAGAGACACCATACCAACAAGAACAAGAACAACAACAAAAACCACCAGAACCTTGGATATACTGAGATTATCCCAATGGATGTGGAATCCTTGGATTTTTCCTCTTGTCCCACTTTTCTTTCAGTTCTCCAGAGTGTTGGGAGAGGGTGTGAGTCATACTAACTACTAAGTTACTCTAAAGTCTTTCCAAAAAAATTCAGTTCATATTCTGGCCTCAGTTGTTTGAAAAATGATCTGTCCTTATTTTCTTTCTCCTTCAAAATGTGGAATTCCACGCTCTTTATAATTTATATCTCCAGGAGCTCCTGATCATCACTGCTGAGGAAAAAGAGGTACAAGGTATAGGCCTTCAGAGACCTAGTTTCAGGATATCTCCAGAGAATAACCCCTGATGGGCAGAGAGAAAGAAGCCCTTTCAGAAGAGCCCAGCATTAAAAGATGTTGTGGAACAAGGCCTTGGTGGATGTCTGCCACCAGGAGAATGCTGAAAAGTGCAGGCATGTACAGTCAATATCTGAGATGGTCGGGACAGAAAAGGTCAACCAACAGGGGCTATCTAGAGATGAGCTCTCTAGTAAGTGTTCATTGGGATTGGAATCAAGTCAGATGGAGTCAGAGTTAAAATAGAGTCTGATGGTGGCGTAGTAACGAAGATTGGAAGTTTCAGGGTGACAGTCAAATAAATCAATGGAATCAATGAGGTGAGTCAAACATGATGAGATATTGATAGCCTGACAGAGTGAGGCTCCAGATGAGTAGGTAGAGTCCAGAGAAAAAGTGAAGCCTGGTTGGGGAGCAGGTTCTAGTGACTGAGTGTGCACTTGGGGTAGAGAAGAAAAGGCAATAGTGGGAGTGAAAAGCAGACCATAGTGAATGTAGGATCCAGTGGCAAAAAAAGGCTGTAGTGGCAAAGAGGTACCTAGTGGTGACGGTGATAAACTGGATATTGAAGGGTTGTTATGTCCTAGAGAGAGTGCAGTCCAGAGGTAAAGCGGTCAGACATAGCGTTGATTCAGAGGAGCCATAGAAGCCAAAAAGGACAAAGAGGGAAAAGCATCTTCCACAGGCTCTCCAAACACACAGGAGATGTTTACCTTCCATGGTCAAACTCTTGCACTGTTAATGGCAGAGATTTTGCTGTGATTGCTGTGGAAAGTTGTAATCAACACAAAGCTTGGCTCTATTGGCTTAGGAAACAGAAGACACAAGCTACAGCCTGAAGCAGAACAGAGACGGAAGAGCCTGGCAGGTCTGGTTGAGGTCACAGTCTCCACATCCCTGACTTCACAGTTCTCCATTTAAACATTACCCAAAGGTTTTATCTCACATCCTCTCCCCTCTCGGTTTCCTCTCCCATGTCAACACTATGCTACACTGGGACCCCAGAATTGTGTGGGTCATATTAAGACAAAATCAAGAAATAAAGAAAAGAGATTAATCGACTGTTATTGAGACAACTCAGATTCTTTGGTACCTCAGCTGCTTTCAGGTGAGTTCTCCAAGCTGGAAAAATAGGAGGGTTACATGTGGAGGAGGCAGAAGCAAAGGGATATTACAGGAAGGAAGTTCAGAAGAATCATCTGTTGGAAACAGAATCTTGCAATCACATGCCCTGAGAGCTCTAAGGATTAGGATGCAAAGTCAAATGATCCATGGCAACAATAGCAAGGTCCATTTATGATCAATGATTTACCATGTATTAAGTGTTTTAATCCATATTTTCTTAGTAAATAATCACAACCCATGAGTTTGCAGGCCAGGTAATCTCTCAAAGGAGTAGTCTGAAATCTAGGGAAGTTAACAACTTGTACAAATTTGGACTCAGAAGTCCTGCCTCTAAGGCCAACCAACAGTCATTCCAATGTATCTCACACCACCAAACAATGAGCAAGATCTGTCATTGTTTAATTCTCATGGATGGGCAGAGCAGGAGATCTGAGAACTTCCCCAGTTCTGATTTCCTTTCTGAGGTCCCTGTTTCCTGAAATGGGCTGGTCTTAGGAACTGATATCCTCATAGATTGTGGACCTGGGATATCATTGAAAGAAGAGGTTTTGCTCAGAGTTAAATAAGCAGAATTTTATCTTTTAAAGTTTCATTTTTTTCCCCTTCTTCATTCTGTGTTGATGCTAAAAGACAAGAATAAAAACAAAATTAGAATCTGGGATCCAATTCTTTATCTTCTCTGTCTGGGCAAGCTCCAACATTTGTTGTTCATGAATAATATAGCTTGCTACATTGAGTTAATTGAGATCTGTTTTTATCTTGTTATTCATTTTTAGAGTGGATAGGAATATTTTCCATTTTTCTTCATTGAAAAACTCAAGGATTTTCTGCTTGTGATCCTTGATTGGTATTTAAGTGAATAGACTTCTTCTGAAAAAGGCACAAAAATCACACATTTACAGGTGCACACATGCCTAATCAGATAGATTTCTGCTTCTTTGGAGCACGGATGAATCTTTAGTATATGAGGCTTCTAGAGACTTAGTACTGCTCTGTAGATAAGTTATGAAAACACAAATGGCTTGTCCTAAGACACCTAAGATTTGAAAGAGACTGATAAACGTGGCATGTGGGTCTTTCTTCTTCTGTGGGTACTTCAAATGCTCTTAATAATCCATTCTATGGCCACTTAATCTCTGCGTTTGAAATTTTACCCTGGATTTTTCTACTACACCCAGGTGCATGGAATGTGAGCTGTGAAGAGAAGCCTTTGTCCCTGCTTTAACCCTTGGCTACCCTGCCTGTTTCCCTAGAGCAGGGGTTGGAAAACTATGGTCAACATGCCAATCTCAGCCTTATGTCTGTTTTTGTAGTGAAAACAGATTTTAACAGATGGACATCTGCAATCAATTTGGTCTGTTGACTTTGTCCCATTGAGCTTTGTCCCTTTGAGATTCTCTGACTTTGATTGCTCCAGCTGTCACCACCACACCTAGTCCCCAGAAATGTGCTTTTCCAATGTTAAAACAGTTTTAGCAACTCTGTCACAGCTCAAAACTGTAGGATCGTATAATTACAACTGAGGTTCTACCATTTCAACAAGGGTTAAAAAAAAAACACACACAAAAAAGGAAAAGGGAACCCAAAAAGAAGAATGACATTTTTCATTTTCATGTTGTATACATGCTGTGCAACAAGAAAAAAAATTCAAGAGTCACATGGCATGATTTCAAACCTTTGCTTGGTCATACACCAACTGTGTGAGTAATTTGGGGTGAGTAATCTTCCCTCATTGTTCTGCAGTTTCTTTATTTAGAATATGAAGGCAAAACTCCCCATGTACTACAATATCAACTGAGGTGTGGTGGTAATAACTGAAGGAATCAAAGTCAAAGGGAGGTGAAACTCAGTGGGAGGTGAAACACCACTTTGTAGTGTTATCTAGAAGATCCTGATTTTTCTGGGTCCAAGTGGTATAGCTCCGGGTCCAATAATCCATGAATAACAGTCCTACAAATCTGTAGATTGGTTCTCCCAACTACCAAGGTGGAATCCTTCATTCTTTTTCTTTCTTTCTTTTTCTTTCTTTCTTTCTTTCTTTCTTTCTTTCTTTCTTTCTTTCTCTCTTTCTTTCTTTATATCTCTCTCTCTCTCTCTCTCTTTCTTTCTTTCTTTCTTTTTCTTTCCCTCCCTCCTTCCTTCCTTCCTTCCTTCCTTCCTTTCTTTCTTTCTTTTTTCTTTTGTATGTTAAAGATATTGCAGTGCTACTGATGCAGTGTGTCAGGGGTCCTCAAGACTGTCCTCAGGTTTGATGGTTTCCCAGAAGATCTCAGAAAACTTAGAAAAGAAAAGCTGTTAATCTCATTGCTAGAGTTTGTTACAGCAGAGCCATACCGATTAAAATCAGCAAAGAACAAAGTTTCAAAGAGTGGAGCTCAGGCATATGTTTCTAGTTGTCTTCTCCCAGCTGACAATGCTTCCTTTTCTCAGCAAGGATGGAGTTAACATTTAGAAAGTGCTTTCAACCAGGGAAGTTCACTCAAGCCTTTGTGTCCAGGATTTCTGTTGAAGGTCAATCATGTAGTCATGGAGGGTTCACGTGACTGACTTTAGCTACTTAGGCTCCAGCCCTCTACCCTGCAGAGGTCAAACTAGGTACTAGGGCCCTAGGTGAACAAAAACAGGGGTTAATTCTAAGTAACACTGTTTAGCACAAACCAACTGATGTGGCCCCAGGTCTCAGGTATGCAAAGACACTCTTATCTGACCAGGCCCTTTTCCAAGTTTTCAGAGTTAATCTCATAGAAACTGGTCAAAGGCTAGGCATTTCTTTGAAATATGCAGGATTTGAGCACCCCCAGACTGATGAGTTAACTTTTGCTACACAGGCACCTCAGTGTCTTACCCAGAAAATGAACCTTGAGATGACTCATCTTCCTTCCACTTAAACTCAAACCTTGCTTCTGGGTTTTCTTTTTTCCCCCACCCTATAGCAGGAGCAGCACCTTATCCCTGTGAAGTTGAATTGATCAGGATCAACTCCAGCCTGGATCCCACTCCATGTCAGCCTGTTCATGGCAATCTTCCAGAGTCCCTTTGCCTCAGAGTGTTCTCACGTTTTGAGCCCCACTCCCAGTGTTCAGTCGGAAGATTTCACTTACAGTTTTATGTTTCGCTTCAAAGATTTTCTACACTGAGATAAACCCGTCTCATGTTTTCTTTAACATGTGTTATGTTGACTTTGGTACTTATCCTTCGTTTACTCTTTGAAAATCAATTTAGTTGTCATTTTCTGCTAGTATAACAACATTGTTGCCAGCCTCCTTCAGAATGCAAACCAATACACAGATGCAAATATCCCTTTACTCTGAGCTCCATGCACCATGTTAAACATCTAGAGAGAAAGCTACGGTTGAATGGAGAGTTTCCACCGCATTTAGAAATTTTAGTGGGACAAAATGCTTGAGAGGATGAGTGTGCTTCTCCAGATTCTTGACTGAGATGATAGTAATTTTCAGTTGGAAAACTCAAGACAATGTAGTGTAATGTTATATAACCAATGCTAAAAATTAAAGAGTGGATTCGATGGTAAAAGAAAGAATACCAAGTTATGGCACTGGGTTTACCTCATTACAAATACATACTGTTATACGGAAGGGTTTTTAAAGTAGTTTTTGCAAAGCAAATATTTTTGGTCCATAAAATCATATTTTCCAAGGACTACATTCTTAAGAAATCTTTCGTAGAAATAGAATTTCATAACTTCAATGTAACAAACTCATTTTGAAAACCAAAACTCTTCTCAAACCACGAAGAAATGGAATATGTGATGATCAATATATCTGTTCTCATCTTCCCTTACCAAAAGGAAAACAAATTAAACACCTTTATTTCTGAGGGGGCTCTCTAGAGAAATAGAACCAACAGAAGATATATAGATAGATAGACAGACAGAGAGAGAGAGAGAGAGAGAGAGAGAGATGTACACACGCATACATACATATATATAAATATAATCTCCAATAGAATATATTTCATAATAAATAATACATTAAATATAATATATATTCTATATATGTATATGAATTATGTCAATATATATTTATTTATTTATTTTAAGAAATCAGCTTATATGGTTGTGGGGTCTGGCATGTCCAAAATCTGCGGGGAAGACCATCAGCCTGGAAACCCAGGAACTGATGCTGAAATCTTTTTTTTTTTTGAGGAAGATTAGCCCTGAACTAACTGCCGCCAATCCTCCTCCTTTTGCTGAGGAAGACTGGCCCTGAGCTAACATCCATGCCCATCTTCCTCTACTTTATATGTGGGATGCCTACCACAGCATGGCTTTTGCCAATCGATGCCATGTCCGCACCCGGGATCCGAACTGGCAAACCCCGGGCCAACGAGAAGCGGAACGTGCTAACTTAACCACTGTGCCACGGGGCTGGCCTCCGATGCTGAAATCTTAAGGAAGAACTTCTCTGCGAAACCTTAGGATTTTGCCTTTAAGGATTTCCATCGATTGAATGAGGACTAAGTTTATTATGGGGGGGTCATCTCCTTAAAGTCATCTGATTGTAGATATTAACTTCCTTTCCTTAAGGTCACCTGATTGTAGATGTACAAAATACTTCCACAGCAACACCTAGATTAGTGTTTAATACTAAAGCCCAGACAAGTTGACGCAAAAACTACCCATCACAGAGTAGATAAGAGATTTCAAGAATGTAGTGTAAAAAGTATAAAAATGTGTATTAGATCTGAAGACACTCACAGCTAGAGGCTATCAGCTAACGGTACTCCTTGCTGCTTAATGGGAAGTCTGTCCATCACTGACCCAGGAGCTTTCCTTTAAGCTCATGTACACTTTTGAGTACTATATGAGTACCCTAAAACTGCACGCAGTGTTTTATAAGCCTGACATTAAAAACCCACAGAAGTAAATAAAACTATTACGTATCTCAAAATGGAAGCGATATCATTGACTAAGGACCAATATGAATGTCACAGGCTTATCAAAATTGCATCAAAGAGCCTAAAGGGAGAGGCTTGTGGAGAATCTTAACAACAACATTATCAATAAATGGTTTTTAATGTTCTGTTCAGAGCAAGAAGAAAAATAGAGAAGCTAATCCCAGTTTATGGAGTTTTAAAACAGATAAATGACTGTAAATTGCCAACTCCCATTTTGACGATTTATTATTTGTCAAGGAGAATACCAGAGATATTTAAAGTAATGGAATTAACATCTTTTTTAGGTAATAAAAGTTGAGAATTCTTGAAAAGATCCTATGAAATAATTCAACTGTTCTAAATAGTTTCTGTCCTCTGTATCCAGGTGGTTGTCACTGTACAGAGGAGTTTACCAAAGTCACTGGCAATCTTTAAGGAATAATTGAGACCATGAGTGATACTTGAGTAAGATATAAATCGATAGCACAGTAGTAATTTTTAGAACAAAAAGAAAATGCATTTTATATACGAGTGCTGTCCAATAGGAATATACTGCAGGGACATTTATAATGTTAAACTCTCTAGTTGCCATAATAAAAAAAAAATAGAGAAACAGGGGAAATTGAAATGAACAATATCTTTTATTTAATAGAATACATCCAAAATAATATCATTTCTACATTAGTCAATATAAAATTAATAATGAGATATTTTACATTTTTATAGTACTAAATTTTTGAAATCTGGCATGCATTTTACACTTACAGCACATCTAAATTTCTACACTAAATTTTCATGGCTATTCAATAACAGAATTGAATACGAAAGATGAATTTCCTTTACTCATTACATCTACTTTTAAATTTCAAAATTTCTGTGTTGTCTTTGTCCAAGATAATAAAATGTACTATCCCCTAGTCAACTCATTATTATTAACATCAAATTCAAAGGAGAGTTCAATAAATTGAAAAGCAACTTTAAATTTTGAATATCAATACGTTGTCCAAAATTTTCTTTTAGTTTTTGCAGTTGATTGACATAACACTGTTGATTACAATTAAAATCTTCTCAATATTCATTATTAGAAGAATCTATAGTTTTTATATTTTTATATTACATAATCTTTTAATTTCAGCTTAAATTTTCCTACATGTCTAGTTAAGTCACACAAGATTTTCTTTTTCTTCAGTTTATATTTAGCTTATTCATAAGCAGGATGAAATCTTGGAGCAAAAGTGAATCACATCACCTTTTTTTCCCCTTTAATAACCCTTTGGTTATTAAATATTTCCCTGTATGCATTCCTTTACTTTCGGGATAAACTTGAATAGGTGTTAACAGTATAGTAAATCTTTCTAATACTTTTCCAGAACATAACCAATGAGTATGGCAAAGAACACTAAACTGTTAAATTCATTTTCTTCTATTTCTTTAAATAGTTCCATAAGTGTGCAATGATCTATAGTATTTGTACATATATATTGAATGATAGCAATGACAATATCCATTATATTTTCTGTAGCATTGGCTACAGAACACAGAACACAAGTATTTTCAATATGTTTAAAGTTATGTGGTTCATTAAAGGAAACATTAATTTCTTCTCTTAAATTACTCCTAAATTCAGACTTTTGACCTGAAATCTTTGGAGAAATGTGCATTGTGATAGAAACAAAATTTATATATTTTAATAAGATTCTTTGACAAATCTTTAAAACCCTACAAGTCTGACCTTTTTAGACTATAGAGTGACAACATTTTGTAAATTTGGAAATCTTTGGAGACAAAATTTATGAGAAGTATTCATTGAGCAACGTCTCCCCTCACATATTTAATCTTTAATATTGTTATAAAATATTTTATTATCAGTTGTTTGAGGGCTTAGCTGAAGATCGTTAACTTTGTGCAAAATTTCTTTTTTAGTTTTTTCCTCCTAATTTCTAACAAATTTCCGTAATTGAAACAATAATTTATTTTATCATTTCTGTATCTAAACTAATTGCCTTTTTGTGTAAGAATCTGAATCATTTTATACCTATCCAAGTTTATAAGCTAGATCCTGTCAAAAAAATTTTAATTGTAGCTAGATATGAAATTCTGATTTCATGTGACTAAATTTATTGGGCTTTTTCTTTATTGTTGTAAAGGAATTTCTTTTCAAATTCATTATGAATTTTCTAGAAATGTTTCAATATGGCTTACTTTATTAATTTTTCTTTCAGTTTCTTAAGGTGAAATCTTAGGTTACTAATTTATTGTAGATCCTTTTTAAATATTGTCATTTACAGCTATAAATTTCCCTCTAAGCACTTCTTTGGCTACATCTCACAAGTTTTAATATACAATTTAACAGACAAAATAATTGAAATTAATTATAGCTACAATAATTTGTTAATGGATACACAATATAAAAAGAGGTAAATTGTAACAGCAAAAGATAAAATTGTCAGGGGAGATAAAAAGGAAGGGTTTTTGTATGTGATTGAAGTTAAGGTGTTACCAGCTTAAAATAGACTTTTATATCTATAACATATTTCATGTAAGCTTCATGGTGCCCACAAAGCAAAAACCTACAGTAGATACACAAAAGATAAAGAGAAGGAAATCAAAGCATGCCACTCTGGAAAATCATCAATTCACAAAGAGAGACAGCAAAAGAAAAAGAAAGGGACAAAACAGCCAGAATACAATAAGATGGCGTTAGTAAGTCCTTACCAATAAATAATTACTTTAAATGTAAATGGATTAAATTATCCGACCAAAGCTTAAAGTGACTGAAGGGATTAAAAAACAGGATCCAACTGTATGCTGCCTGCAAGAAACTCATTTCAGCTTTAGCAAACACATAGATTCAAAATGAAGGGATGGAAACATATGCCATGAACATAAACACCAAAAGAACACAGAAGTAGCTATACTTATATCAGACAAAATAGACTTTAAGTCAAAAACCCTAGCAAGAGACAATGAAGGTCATTGTATAATGATGGGGCAATTCATCAAGAAGATATATCAATTTTAAATATATATGCACCAATATTGGAGCATCTAAATATATTAAGCAATACTAACAGATATGAAGGGAAAAATAGACAATAATACAATAATAATAGGAAATATCAAACAATCACTTTGAATAATAGGAGATCACCCAGATCAAAAATCAATAAGGAAACGTTTTAAACTGGGAAAATAATTGTATTAATTCCAATTCCAAGTGTAATTTATACTAGTATCACTGTAATTTAGGCTGCCCACATAAAATAATTGAATAAACACATTGGAAGTTAACATAAATGCATAGGAAAAAATCAATTGAACAGAATCAACCCAATAACACAAATTAGATTGGTTATACAAGAAATGATACATGTGGCCAACAAGTACATTACAATACTGTGGTGTAAGTGCTTGACATTAAACTTTTTGATTATACTGTAAGTACTTGACATTAAGCTTTTGATCATGCAAGCATCCATTTTGAAGGCATCCATCTTGAATAAATGTATTGTCAACTGTATGACACAGGTACTGGTGAAACAACTGGATAAAGAATTGGGCTGTCTCGTCCCATGAAGTTCCTTCTTTCAGAAAGCCCTGGGCAACCTGGATAAGTGACTGCTTCAGTGACCTTGCTTCTCCCTTGCCATGCCCTGATTTCCACTCTTATGCTTTAAATTAGTCATTAAAGAGTGAACCCATGAAATCCTAGATGCCCCACCATTGGACCCTAATAATGGCAGAGCTCCAGGTCCTTTCTCTCTTTCTCTCTCTCCCACAACCTCACTGTGTAGCCCTTGGGCATGCTGTGTACCCTCCAGGACCTGTGAGTAACAAATCTTCCTCAAATTTCCCTGACGGTTTTTGCAGAAGTGCATCCCACAATCGTAGCAGGAACCACAAGGGTCAGTCCAGCCACAACATCGGCCTAGGAGGGAGAAATGTCTTTGGGGGCTTGCTCTGTGTAAGATGGGCCCAGGCAGGTGCCTCAGGCATTCTTAGCCAATAATCAATATCTCTCACAATCAAATCTCTCACAATCAATAGGCTGGGACCAAAGATGCAACAAATACAAAAATAGCATCTTAACTATTGCAATGGCTAAAGATGAATATATTTTTACCATAACAATAACGTTGTGTGTAAAGGAAAATATATTTTATACTAATTTGTAAACAAATTAAAGTTAAATAAAATTAAAAATCAGTTCCTCAAGTGCTCAACTGCCACGTGTGGATAATGGCTCCTATATTACATAAAGCAGATCTATAAGGTTCATCAGCCGTTTAAATCAGGGTGTACACAGGAATGTCATACAACTGAGTATAGAAGAAAAAAAAATGAATCACAGCTCACTGCATTCTCTATTCTTCAACTCAGGTTTCAAAATTGTTGAATTGGCAATATAAAACATGCAAGAGCATTATGATCCAAATATCTGCTTCTTCAAAATATCTATGAGTCTATAACTTGTGTTCTATTCACTTACACATTCAGACAATGAGTCGCCACGTATCAAAGCCTTTAGTAAAGTAAGCTTAACTGTGGTAGCATACAGGTTATTTTGACAATTTGCTCATTAACTTCCAAACAATAAAAGTTAATCTTTGGATATTAAGAATTTCAGTTTTGTTTTTGTTTTTGTTTGTTTTTCTGTGTGTGTGAGGAAGATTAACCCTGAGCTAACATCTGTGCCAATCTTCCTCTATTTTGTATGTGGGACACTGCCACAGCATGGCTTGATGAACAGTGTGTAGGTCTGCACCTGGGATCCGAAGCTGTGAACCTCGGGCCATGGAAGAAGAGCACACAAACTTAGCCACTATGCCACCAGGCTGGCCCTTGTTTTTTTTTTTTTTTTCAGGGGAAGATTTGCCCTAAGCTAACATATGTTTCCAATCTTCCTCCTTTTTTCTTCCTTCCCTTGGCTCAAAGCCCAAGTACATAGCTGTGTATAGTTGCAAGTTCTTCTAGTTTTTCTATGTGAGCCGCAGCAACAGCATGGCTACTGACAGATGAGTGGAGTGGTTCTGAGCCCAGGAACTGAACCTGAGCTGCTAAAGCAGAGCATGCTGAACTTTAATGACTAAGCCATCAAGGCTGGACTTAAGCATTTCAGTTTTTCACGTTTATTCTTCTTTTACAAACTATGTATAGGTCTTCCTTGGTGAAGAATCAAGAACAACCCTCAGTCAATGTCTTAGGAATATGAGGCTCTTGGCTGAGTTTCCTGAAACCTCTTCTGCATATTTCAGGTGGTATTTCTGGCACATGATTTGGTTGGACCTAAAATTCCATCTTTCAGCTTCTTGCTTAAGTGTTCTGCAATATTTTCTTCAAAATTTAGATTTCATACCTAGTTTTAGTTTGACATCCTGGAGAAGGTTAGTGATCATTGTTCAGTCTCTGTAAATAAAATTCATTTTGGCTATAACCTGTCTTTTATAGAGTTCATGGTCTTTTAGTGATAGCTTTGATCTCTCTCTCTTTCCCTCCTCTCTTTATTTTTTATTGTATAGAGTTTAAAATAAAAATAAATCCCCTTTGTGCAGTACCACTGTTCTCTTTGTTATACCAGTACACTTTCCCTAGCAACAAAGGCATCTCAGAATGCTCTTGTTTGGCTATTTAATATATGATGAATTAACTCTATCTCCAAAAAACACATCAGATAGGGGAAAAAAATTGCTGTTTGGTTTTCATTGCTTATTTCAAAAGTCTAATCAAGAGCTTTTTACAAAACATGATAATTTCATCACACTAAAAATAACCATGAAAAATATCCTCAGGCAAGGTAAATAAATTGCCAATTTTGTTCATGACTTGATTTGCCTGTGATAAAATAGTCCAACCCTGATTTTATTACAGAGATAGATTTAATGCAATCATCAAATGAAAAATAGCATTTTATAAGAAAATTCTTTAAAGATTAAATTATTTGTTCTTCATTTTATATTGAAATCCTTACGTTAAAATTTATTAAGTTTCTCATATGTGGCCACTAACATCTACTGTCTTAGTAATTAAAATGTAACCAGGTATAGGGAATATATTTATCAAAATGTAGTGGATCATATTATCTTGTTTTCTATTCTTTCTATAAGAATATTTAGGAATACAGATCACTCCATTCATAGAGTATGTGTGGTGCATTAGTGTGTGTATAAATTTGTCAGCCCTTACACAGTATGCGGCTCAGTGTTAATGATTTCCAAGGTAAGGTTTTTGTTTACCAGTCTTTAGAAATTAATCACTGCCATTGTATTGTTAAGAGAAAAAATAATAAGACATTGATGAAGTGGGTACAATTTGCACAGAGTATATAAAAATTAGATTATGCAGAACCAGACCAAAAGCTTAAATATATTACTGCAGTAAGCTTTTTTCTGGCTGCCAAATGAAAAGTGGTGTTCAAGAAGGAATAAACATCTTTTGCAATACAAAGTAGGAAAACTGCTTCCACAGTTATGTTTCAAAGGAAACTCTCCCTATGTATCACAGACACTCTGCTGCCTATTTCAAGAAAAATGGGTAAGGCAATAATAAGGTTGTTCAAATTTCGATAGTGTGACTTGCTTTTATTAATGTAGTGAAGGGTACATCTCGTCTAATTAATTTGGCAGAGATGTGTTAAGAATCCAGATAGATGAAACATTTCTTTGCACTCAGGGAAAACAAATGAGTACAAGCAAATTAGTTTTAAAAAGGTGACATTTAAAAATAGAAGCACCGAGCAAATTTACTTGTATACCATTCCATGTAATAGCTTCTGATATTTTTTTTTTACTAACTTTGCACCAAGCACTGGACTCATTTAATTTTCATAACAATTCAATGAGGTAGGTCCTGTTATTATCTCTCATTTTACAGATGAGTAGGTTGAAAGTCAGGGACAATAAGCAACTTGTCCAAGGTCACAGAGCCAGAAAGCAGAGGATGTGTGATGTGAATTCAGGGACGCAACTTTAAATTTTTGAACAGTTGTCGTATATCGCCAGTCATTGGGGAAAATCTGTTTGGGATATGACACTTTGCCAGTGGCATTTATTCATTCATTCCTTTATTCATGTAGTAAGCATTTATTGAGCAAGAACTATGTTCCAAGGAATGAACTGGGTTTGGTGGGGGCGTAGTTTGCAATCTTGTAAGGGAGATACATATGTTAGTCAAAAATTGCAATCCATTTCTAATTGGAGTTCAGTTTGAGAAGGTTGAGGATGCATGTTTGCATAGTGTAGGTAACCTTCTTTTACAGGGTAATGGAAATGTTTGTGATTCTGGTACAGGCTGAAGGTTTAGGATAGTTTGGTTGGAAGTGGGTAAGGTTAACACACATCATTTGGGCAGCCATGGAGAGACTGTGACTGCTGTCCGTACTCCAGGGTAAGCATGAGGAGCAAAATAACATCCAAATCATTGTGAGAAAGATGCAGAGAGTGAGAATGGAATTCACACTCCATGGCCAGAAACAGGAAACAGGGAAGACAGAACAAGGCTAAGGCCAAGCTCAGAAAGCTTCTCTCCACCAAGCATATACACTAGGAGGAAAATGGGAGCCCGCTGCAAAACCTGTTGTATGAAGGTGATGGTTAAGGGCTCTGAGTCACCACACCCACTCTCCATTAACATTTTCAAATTACTTTGTTTCCTTTCCTTTGTAAATGCCCACGTTCCCTTAGGCTCAACTTATCTGGTTACGCCACCTTCAGCACCCTCCCTGTTTTTTTTCTCTTGATCTATCTCCATTTCTCCTTCACATTCAAAGAGCTCTCTGGTGGATCATGCAATTCCATATTTTAAAATTTTAAAACAGGAAAATCTAAACAATACATTATTTGAGCCTAAACTCCTATCTAAAAATAAAGCAAGAAAATGCTTAACAAAGAATTAAGGATTGTTTTACCACTGAGGAGGGGTGGGGCAGGGAGTAGAAGGAATATGATCTGAGAAGGACAGAGAGGGGCTTTCAATTAATGGAAATATTCTATTTCTTAACCTAAGTGCTGTATACTAGGAAATTCATTTTATTAATCTCCTTTAAATTTTGCATATAACCTAATTATTATTTTTATATATTATATATTTTATAATAATTATTATTAAAAACATAAGAGATTAGGTAGCCTTCCCCAGAGGAATACATATATATGTGTGTGTGTGTGTGTATGACAAGAAAGCGTGAAATAACAGGATCAAGCTGGGGAAAATTGCAAGTAATTCTCTGTATGTTTGGAGGAAATAGTAAGAGGAGCCAAGTGACCAGGTAAGAATAAGAAAGTGAATGTTATTGAGAGTTCAGGAATTTGCATTTGACCCCCAAAACTATAGGTATCCATGGAAAAATTTTAAGGAAAAAAATTAGTAACATGGCCACCAGACATTTTATCAGTGTATGACAACATATAATATTGTCTATATCTGGGAATGCACTAAATATTTCATACATTCAATAGATATTCATTGAGAATTTGCTACACATAGTTCAAAGTACTAGGGAATAAAGAAAAAGAAAAAAGAAAAATTATTGCCTTTATGGAACTTGGATTTTCATGTCAGGAGATAGTTAATAAACCCATAAACAAATTAAATATATGCTCTTGGTAAAAAGTGGTGCAGAGAATCATAAAGTAGAGAACATGCATATAGAGCAACCAGGAGATTAAAAAATTAATGAAGACACTTAGCAAAGGTCTCACAAGACAACAGAGCAACGAGGAGGTGAAGGAGGGAGCTGTGAAATGTCAGAACAGGAAGCATCCAGTGAAGGGAACAGCATGTGCCAGTTCCATCAGGATGGAGTCTGCCTGCTGGGCTTGAAGGAGAACAGAGAGAGATTTGGAAGGATCAGAGCCACTGACAGGGAGAGTGGGAAGAGGTGAAGTGGAAGGGTCATAAAGACCATAAAAAGGCTTGTGGACATTGTAATGACTTGGGCTTACACTCAGTGTGATGAAAGGTGATAATTTTGAGCAGAGGAGTGACTTGTTCTAACTTATGCTGAAAATTGTTGTGTTATAGAAACATCTGGAGGTGAGTCTATTGTAATACTCCACCAGAAAGATACCATTGGCTTGAATCATGACAGCTGTAGGGGAAGTGAAAAGAGTTCTAGATATATTTTAAATCTCATAGAAGTTGCTGACTGGTAAGTGAGGAGAGTAAGAGAAAATAGCTGAAGCTGATTTAAGCCTCCTTTTGTTTGTTTGTTCTCTTGAGTAATAAGAATATTTGAGTTCCCATTAAATTAGATGGAAATGATTTTGGAAAGAACAAATTTGGGGAAAAATTCATAGACAATTTTTTTTTTTTAAGATTGGCACTTGAGCTAACATCTGTTGCCAATCTTTTTTGTTCCCCCTTCTTCTCTCCAAAGCCCCCCAGTACATAGTTGTACACTCTAGTTGTAGGTCCTTCTAGTTGTGCTATGTGGAATGCCACCTAAGCATGATCCCATAAGTGGTGCTGTGTCCATGTCCAGGATCCAAACCAGAGAAACTCTGGGCCACCAAAGCAGGGTGTGTGAACTTAACCACTCGGCCGTGGGGCCAGTCCCTCATAAACAATCTTTTGTGTGTTATACATATGACATATGACACTCAAAGGAGATATTCATTATTCAATAAGAAATATGAGTCAGGAGTACAAAGAAGAGCTCTGGAATAAAGGTAGAATTTTGAGACACATAGACATGCATACTACTTAAAGCCTGGGTTTTGAAGGAAAGTACCAATAAAGTGAAATAAATTTTAAAAGGAGGGCAAGAAGAAGAAGTCATAGGAATTTCCAAATGAGGAAAATTAGAAGGAACCAGCAAAGGAGCCTGAAGAGTGGCCAATGATAGAGGAAACTAGAAGAAGGGAAGTGTGGTATCCTGGAAGCCAAGTACAGAAAGCAGTTCAAGGAAGAAAGAATGCTCAGAACTGCCAAATGTTGCTGATAGATTAAGAAAGATCAGGACTGAGGTCTTCTTTTTTTCCAGGTGAATTTTCTCACAGGCAATAGATATTTGCCCACTGTCCATTCTAAGCCCTTTTTATTTCGAGGAATATAAAATTAAACACAGAACTATGATCTAGTAATCTCCCTTCTGGGTATCTATCCAAAGGAAACGAAGTCAGCATCTTGAAGAGATATGTGCATTCCCATGTTCATTTTAGCATTATTCACAATAGCCAAGACATGCAAGCAACCTAAATGACCAACAACAGATAAGTGGATAAAGAAAATATTGTACTTATGTGCAGTGAATGTAATTCAGCCTTAAAAATGAAGTAAATCCAATCATTTACAACAACATAGATGAATTTGGAGGGCATTACGCTAACTAAAATGAGCCAGACACAGGAGGACAAATACTACGGGACCCCATTTATATGAAGAATCTAAAATAGTCCAGGGCCGGCCAGGTGGTTCAGCAGTTAAGTGCACATGCTCTGCTTTGGCGGCCCGGTATTGGTCAGTTCGGATCCTGGGTGCAGTCATGGCACCACTTGGCAAGCCATGCTGTGGTAGACATCCCACATACAAAATAGAGGAAGCTGGGCACAGATGTTAGCTCAGGGCCAGTCCTCCTCAAAAAGAGGATTGGCAGCAGTTAGCTCAGGGTTAATCTTCCTCAAAAAAAAATAAATAGAATAAAATAAAATAAGATAGTCAAACTCACAGAAGCAGAGTATAATGGAGTTTACTAGAGGCTAGGAAGAGGGGAAAATGGGGAAGTGTTGGTCAAAGGGCATAAAATATCTTTTACGCAAGATGAAAATGTCCTAGAGATATATTGTACAGCATAGTATCTATAGTTAATAATATTGTATTGAATACTTAAAAATTTGCTAAGAATGTACATCTTATCAAGCAAATACCAGAAAACCTCGGAAATGATACATATGATTACGGCATTGATTGCGGTAGTGGTTTTATGGATATATATATCTCTTCAAACTCATCAAATTGTATATATTCAATATATACAACATTTTGTTGTCAATCATTTCTCAATAAAATGTTTTTTAATAAATAGATAGATAGACAGATAGGATCTCTATTAGGTAAGGTTCCAGGTTTCTATGTAAATTATCTCATTTAATCCTCACAAGAATCCTGTTTAGTATGTAATTTATTCAAAATTGGGACTAGAGTTTCCTGATAGGGCCAGGCTAACACAATACATCAAGAAATTTGTAGAGGGACCAGCCCAGTGGTGTAGTGGTTAAGTTCACATGCTCTGCTTCAGCAGCCTGGGGTTAGTCAGTTAAGATCTAGAGCACAGACTGACACATCACTCATCAAACCATCCTGTGGAGGCTTCCCACATACAAAATAGAGGATGATTTGCATAGATGTTAGCTCAGGAACAATTTTCCTGAAGCTAAAAGGGGAGGATTGGCAGCAGGGCCAATCTTCATCAAAAAAATGAAAAACAAAAAAAGAAGTCTGTAGACATTGTATTTATTTTATATGAATATTTATTCTCAGTAAAATGACAATAATTACAACAAGCACCCTGAAAATACATGGAAAGATGATCAGTAATTGTTATACTGTATGTCTTCCTGGATTTTATCTCTGACAATTAAGAAAGTTAATACTGGACTTCCTCTCCAAACAAGATAGTATAGACTTGTATTTCCTTGCTCCTCCTCACTAAGCAATACTATAAACCAGGCAATAATGCAAGAGACAATGACACTGCGAGATATGGAAGCTAGCAGGTAGAGTTGGCAGAAGAGACCAAACTACACCAAGCAAACTGGTCCAGGAAGCTTGCTTGATATCACCTCAATGTCATTCCTCCCACAGGGAGCAGGCAGGCAGAATCCAGTCACAGTTAGTGTCCTTGTGTGGGAAGTCTTTTTATTCCTGCAGGACAAGACTCTCCTGCTTTCTCAGAGATGCCTGGAAGGATTGGGGTGGGGGGGCGGTCAGTGTTAGTAAGAGTCTTACCACGTTGTACACACTGAGGAACATCAGACAGCCCCCGGCCTGGAGAAACCTTTTCTGTCCCCTCAGGCAGCACCATCAGGGAACAGAGGGAGCCCCAGAGGTACAAGACATACCAATCAGACCAAAATAACGCCAAAAAGTCTCCAAAAATTAAACTGCCATTGGAACCACAGCCTGCAAAAGTAAGGTAAGGCCCAGGTGCTAAACCTAATCATGGTGACTGGCTCCTACAATAAAATATTTAAATAGAACCCCAAATCTCCTAATACAACAGACAAAACGCCCAGCGTACAGTCACCTATCATATCAAGAACCAAGAAAATCAGAACTTAAATGGAAAAAGACATTCAATTGATGCCAATATTGAGATGAATCTGATGGTAGAATTATCTGACAAGGAATTTAAAGCACCTATTGTAAAAATACTTCAATAATAAAATACCCATTTTCTTGAAAAAAATAGAAAATGTTAGCAAAGTAGTACACAAAAGAAACAAATGGTAATTACAGAACTGCAAAATAGAGTGACAAAATAAACAATACTCATTGGTTGGGCTAGAGTGCAGATAACAGAAGATAGAATCAGTGAACTGAGGAAAGAAGAACAAAGTTCAACCAATCTGAACAACAGAGGGAAAATAGACTAAAAGATAAAATGACAAAAGCCTCAGATAACATGGGATGATACAGAATTGCCAATATTTGTATTATTGGAGTCCCAGAAGGAGAGGAAAAAGAGAGTGGAACTGAAAGAATATTTGAAGGAATAATAGCTGAAACTTCCCAAATTTGGCAAAAGACATAAATCTACAGATCCAAGAAGCTGAGTGAATTCAAACAGGATAATCCCAAAGAAATCCACTTCGGGACAAATCAAAAGTAAACTTGTGAAAGTAAAGATAAAAAAACAAATAAACTTCAAAGCAGCCAGAGAGAAGTTACACATTACCTTTAAAAGGAATACCAATTTAAATAACCATAGATTTCCCATCTGAAACTGTGGAGGCCAGAAGATGTGCTGAAAGAAAAGGACACTCAATAGTGACTTCTATGGTTTGCAAAACTGCCCTTCAAAACTGAAGGGGAAATAAGCACAGTCTCAGAAAAAGGAAAATTAATACGGATTCCTGTCACGTTTATTTTGACACTGTTTGTAATCAATTATTTGGAACTGAAATAAAATAAATACTGTAGCTCTTAATGTTTTAAAATGTATGTAACTTCCTCTCTCTCTTTCTTTATCATCTTAAATAAGAGGGGGAAGTTAAAACATTTTTCTTTGATCATCATGTGATTTCACTTGCCCAATTTGCCTTTGTGTATCTTTATACTTTTCAATATTTTCTGCAACTGTTAAATACAGAGAGACACGTACATGAAATTATCTCAAAGCAAATCAAAGACAAATTTTCTTATAATAAATATATACTTACATTCAAGTTTACAGTGGTTTGGGGAGAAACAATAAACAAGTAAATTATAAATATATGCCTTACACTTGTAATATTCACTAGAATTTACAGACATTTTCTCAGTCACTGAAGAATCCTCACAACACTCTGAAGTAGAAGTCCCAATGTCACCAGAAGCAGCAGGATGGTCTAATGGTAAGAATTTGAGACTTATTGTAGCCTGGCCTAAATCTTAGGTCTAATGCTTATTGGCCTGAATAATTTCTTACAATGAATTTAACTTCTGTTTCATAATTTCCTTACTTGTAAACAAGAAAGAAATATTTATTCTCTTTGTTGATGAGAATATTATGTGAGATACTTCACATAAATTTGTACTGAACACAGTGCCTGACATATTTTAGATGTCTACATAGACTAATAAAGAATGAACAAATGAGGAGACCTGGTCTCAGATATGTTACCTGATTTGCTCAATCATCAGAATAGAAAATGGCGTAACTAGTACGAACATAAAGTCACCATAGCTTCCTTTAGCTCTTTCTTAACTCTAATAAAAATGGGAATTATTGTTTATTTTCAAACAACAATTCTATGAAAGCCCCTTTGAAAGCTGCTATTAAGCAACTAAGCCTGTCTTAACCATCTTTGAATCACATAAATTTGCAAGCTCCTTAGAAAGAGGTGTTTGTTTAACAAGTAGTAGAGAAATTCATAAGTGAATAAATGAGTATATTGCTTTTTTTGGATCAGTGTATACAGTTGCACTTTTTCATTGAGAATCTTATATAAAAAAACCAAATGCTTGTGTCTTTATTATGAGTTATGTGAAAGTGAGTATCATAAAATGCAGTACCCAAATTCACATGGAATAACATTAGAATGCAATTCTATAACATAGTCAATTTTTACATAGCATTTAGTCAATCACGAATGCAGATAGATGTACTGCCTTTTATGATCTTTTAAATAACTTACTGGTTTTCTTATGATATCATTGCTTCTTCCAAGAAGTTTCAGAGTTCACTGTAACCATGTATAATTCTTCCCTTCAACGGCACTCACGAAGTTCAGCATTTAAATTGGTAGTACATGCATCATTTTTCATGGTCGCTTTAGGATTAAATCTCTCTACATGGTACCTTAAGAAATATTGCCAATTCAGCTTCAAGGTTATGGGGTAGACACTGGGAGATTAGAATTCTGCACGAGTGGTTGAAAAATAGGCAAACATGAAGATTTCCAGCTGGCAGCATAATGGGGCTCTTCTGAAACAGATAAAGAGACTCTGCCAGGGCTAATGTATAAGAATGATAAAACATTTACTTCCAGGATGGTGTAAGGAGTTAATCTTAGAATGCCGAAGAGCTTTGGAATGCAGGAGAGATGTATCATACATCATGTTAGTTGGACAAATAGAAAATAATTCAGCATGGGAGTATAGTTTCAGATAATATCTAGAAGACAAGAGAGAATCACAAAGTACAATTCTTTCATTTTTATCTGTAATATCTAGCTTCGAGATTAAAACCTGGGTGGATTTAGTCAAAGTTCAGGAATATGTCACGGATTAACCTTTTCTATTATCTTACATTTTCTCCTTAAATCATTTTTCTGTTTAGTTTTAAATGAGTAGTCAATTCCTTGGCACAGATTGAGCACATTGTTTGGGAATATAGAATTTTTTTTAATTTTGAAAAATGAATGAGATAGTAATGCAAAACATCTGACGATGTAATCATTGATAAGTGGCTTTCTCTTTTTCAATGTCGTGAATGAGGACAGGCCCAACCTAACTTAATCCAGTCTTACGATGTGCTCCTCTTTTGCCTTTTCTATAATCATTATGTTGTGTCAGGTTCCAAATTATAGTGGAAAGAACTTAAAAACTGGTAATTTACTTAGGCATTTTATAAAACAAAATATCTAGCATTCTAGTAAAGTTTAGAAGATAGTTGTTCTTGGCAAAGGGATACAGGTTTGTTTTTTTGTTTTTTTTGAGGAAGATTAGCCCTGAGCTAACATCTGCTGCCAATCCTCCTCACTTTGCCGAGGAAGACTGGCCCTGAGCTAACATCCATGCCCATCATCCTGTACTTTATATGTGGGACGCCTACCACAGCATGGCTTGACAAGCGGTGCCATGTCCGCACCTGGGATCCAAACCGGCGAACTGCGGGCTGCCCAAGTGGAATGTGTGCACTTAACTGCTGCACCACCAGTACAGCCCCTACAGGTATTTTTGATCAGATACTTTCATCTTTGTATCCAACTGTATTGTATTGTGGGGTTTTTGTTTACTGCTGCATTGTAACAAATAAAAGCTGAACAGACTGAAAAATCAGTCTTTTTGGACCCATAAGAGAGGCATGAACACAGAGCAAAGCCTTGCCCCTAAGCATGGAGAGAAAAGCGAATACAGGGGATCAAGTCTTACCAAAGTAGAGACTCACAAACAGACCGACCCCTCCCCCTCTGTCCCCACCTCCCCACAGGAACCAGTGCCTGGTAGGAAAACCTAAACTGTAATTGATGAATTGCTGGAAGCTCAGTGCAGATAAGCCTGAAAATAAAAACTCTAGGGGGATCCAGTCATAGAGGGACCTCCAGGAGCTGGACCAGGGTTCCACAGTAAATCTCAGGAAAAATCCCCTTAGGCTTCCAGCAGAAGCAGAGGATAAAATCATTTTGAAATAAGCCATAGCTTTCTGCTCTTAACAAGACTTGCCTTCAGGGCAGACTAATTAAGGAGAGCCTGAACTGCCAGAGCCTAAGTGACTTGGGGAAGGGAAATTCCTCCAGCTGGCTCTAGCCTTCCCTGTGCAGAAAGGAAATACTCATCCCCAGCCCACACTAGCCATCCTGTTCAACCTAAGGGAGTAAAGAAAAATGAGAAAATGAGAAACACTTGTAAAGTTCACACTCCAGAGGCATAGGCTCACTAAAAGACTGAGATTTAAGCATGGGACTAACTATAGAAAGCTTCCCCTCCCCCCACACCTCACCACCACATTACTAAGGGCCAATTTACAGCAATTTCTTTTACCTGGTACATTTTTTCCAGCTACCAAGAAAAAATTACAAGGCAAACCAAAAGGTAAAAAACACAATTTGAAGAGATAGAGAATGCATGAGAACCAGACATATCAGTAATGTTGGAATTATTAAACCAGGAATTTAAAACAACTATGATTAATATGCTAAGGGCTCTAACGGATAAAGTAGACCACATGTAAGAACAGATGGACAATGTAGGCAGAGAGATGGAAATCCTTAGAAAGAAAAAAAGGAAATGCTAGATATAAAAAACACTCTAACAGAAATAAAGAATGCCTTTGATGATTTTATCAGTAGACTGAAAACAGCTGAGATAAAAATCTCTGTGCTAGAGCACGTCAATAGAATCTCATAAACCAAAGAGTGAAAAGAACAGAAATTGAAAAAAAATGAGCAGACTATCCAAAGATCATGGGACAACTACAAAATGTGCACCATATGTGTAATGGGAATGTCAGAGGGAGAAGAAAGATAGAAAGGAACAAAATTAATATTTGAGCAATAATGACTGAGAACTTCCCCCAGATTAATGTCACAAACCAAGCCACAGATCCAGGAAGTTCAGAGCACACGAAGTAGGAAAAGACTCAAAAACTATACCTAGGCATATCATCTTCAAACTACAGGAAATCAAAGGTACACAACCATGAAAAAAGCCAGAGGAAAAGAAAGATCTTATCTATAGAGAAGCAAAGATAAAAATCACATCTGACTTACCCTCAGAAACCATGCAAGCAAGAAGAGAGTGGAGTGAGGTATTTGAAAAGGTGATAGAAAAAACCCCACCAACCTAGAATTCTGTGCCCTGTAAAATTATTCTTCAAAAGTGAAGGAAAAAATACTTTCTCAGACAAAAATTGAGGGAATCTGTTTCCAGTAGACCTGCCTTGCAAGAACTGTTAAAAGAAGTTCTGTAGAGAGAAGGTAAATAATATACGTCAGAGAATCAGATCTACATAAAAAAAGAAAAGCATCAAAAAAGAAACAAGTGAAAGTAAAACTAAACCTTTATTTCTCTTATTCTTAATTGATCTAACAGATGAGAGTTTGTTCAAAATAATATTGGCAATATGTATTCGATTACATTTGTTTATACATAAACAGTAATATATAATTGCATCAACAATGGTACATACAAGTGATGGGAGGGAGAAATTGGAATTATCTTGTTTTTATAAGGTACTCACACTCCCCTTGAAGTGGTATACTGTTATTTAAAAGTGAACTTGGATTACCTGTAAATGTCTATTGCAAACTCCAGGGTGACCACTAAAAAACATAAAAAAAAAGATGTAGAAAGGATAGCTAAGGAAGGAGAGAAAATGGAATTGTAAAACACACATTAAAACCACAAAAAGAAGAAAAATTGTCAAAGACACAAATAAGAACAAAGGGGGCTGGCCCCATGGCCGAGTGGTTAAGTTCGTGCACTCCGCTGCAGGCGGCCCAGTGGTTCGTTGCTTTGAATCCTGGGCGCAGACATGGCACTGCTCATCAAACCACACTGAGGCAGCGTCCCACATGACACAACTAGAAGGACCCACAATGAAGAATAGACAACTATGTACCTGAGGGCTTTGGGGAGAAAAAGGAAAAAACAGAAAATCTTAAAAAAAAAAAATAAGAACAAAGAACAAACGCAACAAATAGAAAACAGTAACAAATATGGTAGATATAATCCAATTATATCAATAATTACCTTGAATTTTAATAGTCTCAATACCACAATTAAAAGACACAAATTGTCAGAGTGGATTAACAAACAACCAAACTACATATTATGTACAGGAAATCCTTTAAATACAAAGATGCATATAGATTAAAAGTAAATGGATGGGGCAAAATGTATCATGCTAGAACTAATCAAAAGAAAGAAGAATTTGCTATATAATTTCAGACAGAGTAGATTTCAAAGTAAGGAATGTTATCAGGGATAAAGAAGGGCATTATATAATGATAAAGGGGTCAAATGTCCAAGAAAACATAACAAGTCTTAACGTTTATGCGCCTAACAAGTGTCATAACTATGTGAGGCAAAAACTGACAGAAATGCAAGTAGAAATAGGTTAACCCAACTATCATAGTTAGAGACTTCAACACCACTCTCCTAAGAAAGGACAGATCTAGCAGGCAGAAAATCAGTAAGGACATAGCTGAACTCAACAACACTGTCAATTAACTGGATGCAATTGACTTCTATAGACTACTTCATCCAATAACAGCAGAACACACATTCTTCTCAAGCTCACATGAAGCAGTCACCAAGATAGACCACGTCTTGGCCATAAAATACATTTTACAAAGTTAAAAAATAGAAAGCATACAATGCCTCCTCTTAGAACACAATGGAATTAAAGTAGAAATCAATAACAGAAAGATAACTGGAATATCCCCAAAATACATGGAGATTAAGCAACGCACTTCTAAATAGCATGAACCAAAAATGTAATCTGAAGAGAAAGTTTAAAATTTACTTACTAAATGGGAATGAAAATATAGCTTATCAAAATTTGTGGGATGCAGTGAAAATAGTGCTTAAAGGGAAATTTATAACACTGATTGCACATATTAGATAAGAATAGAAATCTAAAACCAATAATCTAGGTTTCCACTTTAGGAAACTACAAAAGGAAAATCAAATTAAATGCAAAGGAAGCAGAAAAAAGAAATAACAAAAATTAGAGTGGAAATCAATGAAATTGAAAACAGGAAACCAAAATTTGTGGGATGCAGTGAAAATAGTGCTTAAAGGGAAATTTATAGCACGGATTGCACACATTAGATAAGAAGAGAAATCTAAAATCAAATTATTTTATGGATATGATAAATTGATTCTAAAGTTTATAGAGAGAGGCAAAAGACACAGATTAGCCAAAACAGTTTTGGAGAAGAATAAGAAATTTGGACAACTGACACTACTTGAATTCAAGATTTACTATAAAGTGAAGGTAATCAAGACAGGGTGGCATTTGCAAAGGAATAGATGAATAGATCAATGGAACAGAATATAGAGCCCAGAAACAGACCTACATAAATCTAGTCAATTGATTTTGAAAAGGGGCAAGGCAATAAGGAACAAAGATAGTCTCTTGAACAAATAGTGGTGGAACAAGTGAATATCTTCATGCAAAAATATGAATTTAGATACAGACCTTAGACTTCGAAAAAGTTAACTCTAAATGGATCACAAACCTAAATGTCAAATACAAAACTCTAAAACTCCTAGGTGATAAAATAGAAGATACCTCCTGGGAGAAAACCTGGATGACCTTGGGTATAGTGTTGCCTTTTTAGATACAACACCAAAGCCACAATACATGGAAAAAATAAGTTTGTAAGTTGGACTTCATTAAAATGACAAAAAAACCCCCACAAAACTTCTGCTCTGTGAAAGACATCATCAAGAGAATGAGAAGACAAACCTCGGACTTGGAGAAAATATTTGCAAAAGACACATCTGATAAAAGATTGTTATCCAAAATGTGCAGAGAACACTTAAAATTCAACAATAGGAAAACAAACAATTCAATTAAAAAATGGGCCAAAGACTTGAATAGACACCTCACCAACGAAGATATATAGATGATAAATAAGCATATGAAAAGATGCTTCACATATGTCATCAGGGAAATGCAAATAAAAACAACAATGAAACACTACTACACACCTGTTAGGATGGCCAAAATCCAGAACACTGACAACACTCAACACTGGTGATTACATGGAGCAACAGGAATTCTCATTCATTGCTGGGGGGAATGCAAAATGGTACTGTCCATTTGGAAGACATTTTGGCAGTTTCTTAGAAAACTTCATATACACTTACCATAAGATCCAGCAATCATTCCCCTTGTTATTTACCCAACAGAGTTGAAAACTTACGTTCACACAGAAACCTGCACAACTTTATTCATAACTTTATGTTTATGGCAACTTTATTCATAATTACCAAGACTTGGAAGCAACTAAGACATTGTTAGTAGGTATAAGGATGAATAAACTGTGGTACATCCAGAAAATAGAATGTTATTCAGTGCTAAAAAGAGATGAGCTATCAAGTAATGAAAAGATATGGAGGAATCTTAAATGCATATTGCTAAGTGAACGAAGCTAATTGGAAAAGGCTACATACTGTATGATTTTAAGTATAATACATTCTGAAAAAGGCAAAACTATTAAGACAATAAAATGATTAAGATCAGCCGTTGCTGTGGGATGAGGGGAAGAGATGAACAGGCAGAGCACAAGGCTTGTTAAGACAGTGAAAATACTCTGTATGATCTTATAAGGATGGATATATGCCACTATACATCTGTTCAAACTCATAGAATATAAAACACCAAAAGTGAACCCTAATGTAAACCATAGACTTCAGATGATTTTGATACATCAATGAAGGTTCGTCCTTTGTAAAAAATGAACCATTCTGGTGAGTGGTGTTAAGAACAGGCTATGCTTTCGAAGGGGCAGAGAACATATGGGAAATTTATGCACCTCCCTCTCAGTTTTGTTGTAAACCTAAATAGCTCTAAAAAAAATAAAGTCTGAAAAAATACATAGAGTTAAAAAATAAAAACTAATTCTTTATGACAGGATTTTCAGAAGCTTTTATAATATGACTATGCATTATAAATACTCCAAAATGGGATACTATGTAGTATTTTTCAAAACTATCTGACCACCTACCTCATTTTTTTACTATTACTCCTGGGACTAGTGTTTGTGGAATCTCAGTTTGAGTACTACTCCACCCTAAAAAGTATTTATAACATATAATCTGGAAGAGACATTCCTGCCCTACCATTACAGTGTGCTGGGTACAGGCTCAAAGACTATCGCTCAAAACTACGAGCCTATGGAATCTCTGCACATCCAGAGACAGCTCCAGTGGTAGCAAAACCACTTTTGATGTTGAGACAACCATCTATAAAGAGCATGTTGATAGAAAGTCAGGATTTTGGAAGTAAGTTTAACCAGGTATAGCACCCCTCAGTTTTAGTGTTGCAGGTGACTTCAAACCCCACAGTAGATAATAGAAGAAAATATTTTTCCTAATGAGACACATTTATTGATAAAAATGTCAGGATTCAATTAAAATGGATGTACTATCTCATGTTTGAGACAGGCATGGCTGGTTTACTATAACACTGAGGTGAACTTTCGTAACTGGCCACCATTACTGATGGAAATATGTCCTGATGAGTTACAATTAAAAACAAACAAATGAAAAGTAGCTTTCATAACTATTTTGGGGATAGTTTTAAAGAGAACTACTCCAGAATATCCATCCTCCTTCAAACATATAGAAATTTTAAAGTAAAATCCAAGAGCAACAATGAAAAAGTTAAATCAAATATAAAAGAAAGAAAAATCCCTTTGTGCCAGAAAATAAAAGTGTGAGTTTCAGGCAAGAAACAGAAATCCACAAGCTGATACCATGAAAGTCTGGGAAACACTGAGAATCTGAGCCCTGGGAAGCAGCTTGAGGCCAGTACTCCACCATCATTCACCCGAACAGAGGAGCTGAAACCCAAAGACCTGACCAGCTGAGGCCCTAAAAGAGTTTCCACACTAGCAAATGCAGACTAGAAACGTCTGCTATTTGCACTGAGAAGGCACATGTGTGGTTATCTCTGCCTGATCCTTTGAGAAAGAAAAAAAGAAGCCTTATTTTGTGGGTATAGATTAGAGTTAAAGTTCATCTGACTTGTATTATGTGGGAATCTTCCAACAACCGTCTTGGACACATAGAACTTCAGGAACACATAGAAAAAAATACAAAAACAAAGCAAAAAAAGAAAAAGAACAAACAATCTTTAGCAGAACTTCCATAACCCAGGAGAAAAGGGACACAGCCTCTGCTTTCACCACCACTACACCCCCCCCCCCCCCCCACACACACAAACACGTGCATACACCCATACACACTATCCCTACTGGTCTCACAGTAAAAATTCCCAACTACTTGAAGAAGTAACCATAAAATGCAATAAACAGGAAGATTAGCACTCCAAAATGTTGACTTAACAGAACAATTTGAAAAAAAGATTATAAAATAAAGTTTAAAATAATTAAATAAAAGAAGCAGAAATAAAAATGAACAGAAATATGCAGACTAAATAATGGACTGGATTGCAAAATTGGCCATAATTTATTCCCTCCCAGTATCAGTGCCTTTATAATATGACTGAGAATCTCCACTCATCAAGAGTTGTAGGGGGCCGGTCCAGTGGCACAGTGGTTAAGGTCTCACGTTCCGCTTCTCGGCAGCCTGGGGTTCACCGATTCGGATACCAGGTGTGGACATGGCACTGCTTGGCACGCCATGCTGTGGTAGGTGTCCCACAGATAAAGTAGAGGAAGATGGGCAGGATGTTAGCTCAGGGCCAGTCTTCCTCAGCAAAAAGAGGAGGACTGGCAGTAGTTAGCTCAGGGCTAATCTTCCTCAAAAAAACAAAAAGAAGGAGTTGTAGCCTATCTCCCTACTTCTTTGGTTTGAATTAGACTACTGGCTTGATTTGACCTATGGAATGTGGCGGAACTGAAATGCCAGTTCTGAGCCAGGACCTCGAGAGGTTTTGTGTGTTTCTCCTCTCCATCTTGAGACTAACGCTGACACATGAAAAGGCCTGGACTAGCTTGGTGGATAAGGAGAAACCATGTGCAGTAGAGATAAACCATTCAAGCTGAGGCCTCCTGGACTCGTCAAATAGCTAAACCATCATCTGATTTTATGTGCCCAGCAGAGAGCATAAAAAATACCTATCTGAGCTCAGCCTGAATTTCCAGCTCACACAATTGTAAGATACATACATAGTTATTATTTTAAGCCACTAATTTGGGGACAGTTTGTTTTACCACAAAACTAACTGACATATAAGCAAAGTTGAAATGCAAAAGGTAGCAATTATGTTGTTTTTTTTTTTTCAAAGATTAAAAATCTAAACTAGGGCACCAGACGTTCATTGTGGATCAGAGGACAAAGAAGATGTTTTTGGCTTTAGAGGACAAGGACCGGACTATCCCATGAATAAATTTTAACCCATAAACTGATACTTTGTTTTAAAACAATCATCCATCTTCTTTGTACTAGAAAGGGACTTTCTCAAAACTGAAAAAAAGCCACTAGGAGAAATGGTTTAACTAACCTAATTGAACCAGTGCATGGATAAAGCAAGTAAGGATTATAGATCAGCTCTTTAGAGAGGAGGACAAGAAACACAGAGCGCTTCAAGTCTAATGTGTGTTGCTGATGGTGGTTAGGCATCATAAATACAGATCAGCACTCTTAGCAAGTGGTTGCCAGTGTCCCTGAGAGCCATGTTAAAGAAAAGTGCTAAAGTACACCGGTTAAAATTCTACCTCTTTATCCCCCTTCAAATAGAACTATTTGGAAGAACAGTACAAACTACTTTTTTTTAAATTGCGTCATGGATTTAGTGAAAGATGTTAACCTGAGCTAAAGCTTTCTGAGACCCAATGAAATTGATAACATATCAAAGAGATTGCTGGTTATTTGCAGGGGAAAACCAATTGAATGTTAGCAGATTTTTCATCTAAAACCATGGATTCCAGAAATAAGTGGCATACTGTTTAAAAGTTCTAAAAGATAATAAATGTCAATCCTGCATTTTCTATCCTGTGAAAATATCCTTCAAGAATAAAGGAGAAACAGAGACTTTCTCATGCAAATGGAAAAGAAGAAAATGTGTCAGGAGGAGAGCATTCCTTAAAGAAGGGCTAAAGGAAGAAGAGAGAAAGTAGCAGAGGAGGCTTGAGACTACAAAAGAAAGGCAGAACAATGAATAGGTAAAAATTAAGGAAAATAGACTATCTCCAGCCATGAGATTTTAAAATCATATTTGATGTTTGGAACAAAAATTATAACACTATCTGATGTGGTACTCAATTGCACTTAAAATGTGGAGAGGGTAAAAGGGACCTAAATGGAAGTAAGATTTCTACACTTCACCTGAAGCGGTAAAGTAGGGAGAAAACTAACAAACTGTCATAACATGTGGACATAAATGTGTTGTAATACCTATAGCAACCATCGTGAAATCGAAACAAAATGATACACTCATAAACAATGTAAATAAATCAAGATAGGTTCCAAAATAAATCTTCAAATATCATTCTAGCGAAAGTTGAGAAAGAGGAAATAGAAGAATGAGAATCAGAAAAACAAAATAAATAACACGATGGCAAACTTATGCCTTAACATTAAAAAAAAAACACCTTAAATATAAATGATCTAAAAAAGAGATTTACAGTGGGAAAAAACCACTCAAATATTTGTTGTCTAGAAGAAACACTTCAAATGTAATGACATAAATATGCTGAAAAGTATATAAATTGGCAGTGAAATATAACTGTCTTTATTTGCAGCTGACATGATTGGCTATGTAGAAAATACAAGAAATCTGCAAGATAAGTCTTTAGAAATAAAAAGTTCTGAATTTTGCAGGATACATAATTAACACACGTGGATCAGTTGCATTTCTATATATGAACAATGAACATGCAGAACATGTAGAAATCAAAATTAAGACACAATACTATTTACAATCACTTCAACAAAAATTAAGAGAAATCTAAGCAAACCTAAATAAATGGAGAGACATATCATGTTTGTTGATTGGAAGACTCAACATAGCAAATTATCAATACTCCCCTTATTATTTATAGGTTTAACAAAATTTTAATGGAAATCCTCACAATTTTTTTACAGAATGTCATTTTTAATATTCATCTTTATTATTTCATCCTCAATAAACACGAGATTTCTGAATCAGAGCAGATTTCTTATTATTTACCTAATAGCAAATAAGAATGCTGTGCCTTTATGTCTCAGTTCTTACACTTGGTGAGTGCCAGGTGAAATATCCCACATATACAAAGTCTTTCTTGTAGACAAAGAATAGAGAAGATGAATTTTCTGTACTTACGTACAGAAAAAGTAGGCAGGTGACTCCCTCTACCCATTGTAGAGAGTCTTCCTGGAAATTTCTACTCTGATACTTTGGAATATAATTACAGTAGCTCCCCCTTATCCATGGGGGAATATGTTCCCAAACCCCCAGAGGATGCCTAAAACCATGGTTAGCGCCAAAGCCTATATAGACTATGTTTTTTTCCTATACATACACATCAATGATATTAATTTATAAATTAGGCACAGTAACAGATTAATAACAATAACTAATAACAAAGTTGACTTTGGGGCCAGTAAAATAAGAGTTACTTGAACACAAACACTGCAACACTTGATCTGATAACCAGGACAGCTACAAAGTGACTAACAAGCAGGTAATGTATTCAGTGTGTATACGCTGGGCAAAGGAAAGATTCACATCCTGGATGGGACAGTGAGAGATTCCATCATGCTATTCAGAAGAGGCACATAGTTTAAAATTTACAAATTATTTATTTCTGGAATTTTGCATTTACTATTTTCAGACTGTGGTTGATCACAGTTGAACAAAGTGAAACTACAGATAAAGGGAGACTACTGGAATCCTCTCCAGGGAGAAATATAATCCAAAGATGACGTGTTTTCCCTTCAAGTGTAAAACATCCCTCTGTAGTTGGGTAAACCTCTGTGGAGTTTTCAATATCTATACAGTTGTAACTTAACTACTATGGCTTGCTCTTTTAACACAGGTTCCAAGTGTCAGTAGAATTTCTTTAGAAACTCTAACTATGCAGAAATGTACAAATCTTTTTTCTACAGTCCACAGTGTTTCATAGCAATAGATAACAAATGTGCTTCCCCCCAAAGACCCAGGCCCAGACGGTTTATAGTTGACTTCTTACAAATATTCAAGGAATGATTAATTCATATGACACACAAGTTTAATGTAAAAAATGGAAGAAAAATGTTAAAAACTCCAACTTGTCTTATGATGTTCATGTGACTATCGAAAATAATGGATTAGTACAATACAGAACGAGGGAGAGCAAAATTAAGAGAGAAAATTAAAGATCCACTTTGATTATCAACTTTGTTACAAAAACTTCTGAATAAAATATTAGCTACCTAATTTAAGAATATTTTAAAATAACAATCTATCATTGTAGGGTAGTATTTACACACAAATTTACAAGGGGTTCAACAGTAATAAGTCAATGTAATTCACCACATTTGCAGATTAAAGGAGCAACATCCTATGAACATCTCAATGAACGCAGAGATTATTTCATACCTTTCAATTGCTATTAATCACTTAAAAATCTCTTAGGAAAGAAAAGGTAGAGGGAACTTAAGTTGTTGAAAAAGCATTTATATAAGAAAGCTTAGATGTAATTTTCCTACGATCAGCACAACAAGAAGGATGCTTATCAAGAAGATCACATACTGGAGGTGCTGGCAGTGCTCTAAAATAAAGGGAAAGAAATTTTCTTAAAGAACCGGGTAGTAGATATTTTACTCTTTGCAGGTCAAGAGACAAAACTGAGAATATTGTACAAGAATGTATGTAACCATTTCATATGTGACTATTAAAAATGCAAAAACTATCTTAGCTTCAGGGACTGGAAGAAAAAAAGTAAATAAAAGCAACTGTCCATGTACATGCCATGGAAACAAGTGGCATATGACTCAATAATTTGCTACTCTGATAGATATTATACATAAAACCTTATTTTCCATCTTTCCTCTTTTTCTTTTCTTTTTTTTTTTTTTGAGTAAGATTAGTCCTGAACTAACTGCCGCCAATCCTCCTCCTTTTGCTGAGGAAGACTGGCCCTGAGCTAACATCCATGCCCATCTTCCTCTACATTATATGTGGGACGCCTACCACAGCATGGCTTGCCAAGCGGTGCCGTGTCCGCACCCGGGATCCAAACCAGAGAACCCCAGGCCGTGGAAGCGGAACATGTGCACTTAACTGCTGTGCCACCAGGCCAGCTCCTCCTTTTTTTTCTTGATCCCTTACAGACTTGTTGATTTGACAGTACTTGTTTTAAATAATTATATCATAGCTTAACTGGTAACAATGATGTTTCATTCTAATTCCTTAATGAGTATTTTAGACTACCTTACCTCATTAAATAAGATTAGAAAAATATAATATATTCCCAGACAACTCCATAATAAGCCATCTGTAATTGAGAATTAGTTCTGTAGAAGGCCAACTTCAGCATATTATGCTGATTTTTACCTGCCACAATTCCAGAAAGAGAATCTTCTGATTTTGTCACACATAATATTTAGTGCTTCTCATTTTTTTATGCAGTGATTATAATCTTAGGGGGCTTTGGAAATAGTAAAGCACTATCTAATATATAGAAAATTTTTAAATCTCTGTACAAATATGTAATACATTTGTGTTTCTGTCCAAGAATAAAGCCTCAAATGAACCTCTTAAAATAAAGTGCGTCCTTTTCCTTTGCACTGAGCGAAGCAGATAGCCTAAGTTGAGCCCATTTGCTGAAAGAGTCCTCCAGACATTTCATTTACATGTTTACTCCACTCAGGCTAACCACCCAGTGATTTTTTCATTTGTGTGTCTGTGGTTTACATCTTCAAGAACAGATTAGAATATCAGAATATTTATTTAAAGTCTCTTTAGAGAGTAAACATCTGTCCTTTAATATGAGAAATTTGACAATTAAAAAAATAATACCCATATAATCTATTAGAAGAAAGACTCTGATGCAAAGGAATTGAATCTCCCTCTGATTGATGGGAACGGAGAGAATGCTGCCTCTGCATTCTTGTCTAGGATGACAACTCGCTGAGCTTCAACATCATTCCCCTGACGGTGTTCCTCCTAATTCTCTGAAGTGGCAGACATGACAATAGCAAACAATTACAGGGAAATAATTCCTTCATATGGACTTATTCTTATTAGTTTCTTACATTAGCTTCGTCTAAATGTGCAATCAGTTCCAATTTTTATTTAAAGCTGCATTCATTTAAACCTGTCTTATACCTCTCCCTGTATATGTGTCTGTCAGTGCTGGGTGTTTTGCTCTTATAGGACAACTTCATTAAAAATGACAACAGCAGCATTTTAGCTGACTGGAGAGATTTTTATTCTTAGTATGGAGGCCAGTCATTTGACTTGCGAAATTGGTTTCAAAAGGCTTGCAGCAAAATCGCTTTGACAAGATGTCACACTGTGAAATGTGAGTGACAAGATGGATCTCAGTGAAGAATGCAAAGAAAGATGATGTAAATTAATTTCAAAATAACAACTTGATTCTGCTGATAGAGGGAAAAGAACATTGATTGTAACAGGACCGTCAAGGATAGTCCTGAGGCTTTACAAATACAGAAATAACCAGTAGAGGAGAATTTTAGACTTCAGTTTTCATAAACAGAATAGGTGAAGTAATGAGGAGGCAAGCTTCAGAAAAGTGCAGGCAGAAATGTTCTTTCAGATTAAGACCAGAGAGTTTGAATTCTCTTATGAACCTCGCAATCTCCTGAGAGGTGAAAAACAAGTTGGAGCTCCTTGAGACTGTCAGCATAGCCTCCTTCAGATGTGGTACGGGAGTGCTCGACTTTGTAACTATTCATTAGGCTGTACACGTATGAAGTGTGTGCTTTTTTGTACATATGCTATAATTCACAATTTTTAATCCATTTATTTCTAGCTTGCTCTCTAATGCCGATCCAGCAATAAAACTTCCTTCAAGTTTTTCTGCTTCTTACCTAACTCCAGAATCTCGAAACCTAAGACATTGAATAATTTCATTTCTTTACTGGTTTTGTTTACCTGTGCAAAAGAAGTAGAAAATAAATGAGGGGAATATCAATAGAGTGCCTTCCATGTACAACCCATTTTAACATCCTCTTGAGGGCCTGAGTGTTACTGACTAGGATTTCCTTGGTTTTTAGAGGTGGGACGAAGTGTGGAATATATTTAATGCCTTGAGATTATTTCATTGGAGAGCTAGGGAGTACTGAGAAAAGCTTTTTGGGATGCCCTGCTCAAAACAGATTCTGATTATAGAATTCTTTTCTGGAAATGTCTCAACAAATATCAACCGACATCTGTTTTCCAAAGGCAGCTCATCTTATAGCATAAAAAGTCATTAAAAAAAAAATATCTACCAGGGTAAGTCACCAGGCCAGCTGCCCTACAGGAGACACATGAAGAGGGTCCTTCAAGTTAGCAATTCAGGTTAGCACAAGAGTTAAGATCTTGGATGTTAAAACAAGCATCAATTGGTTAACAACCCTGACTTGAGAATTAAATTTTTGTGACCATAGTCAAATTATTTGCCTTCCCTAATAGGATCCTAATAACAATGGCCAATCGTCTTCTGAGTGCTAATCAAGAGGATCTTAATGTTCCCCTTAGCTTGACTAAACTTAGACTTTTTTTCCTAATTCTAGGCCCCTGACCTTCCTTTTCTTAGAGTATTTACTTCAGAAAACTTATAACAAATTTTTTCTCTGCCCCTTTGAGATGTAAATCTTTTCTTTATCCATTCATCTGTTAGCAGGCATTTAGGTTGTTTCCCTACCCTGGCTATTGTGAATAATGCTGCAATAAATGTGGGAGTGCAGAAATCTCTTCAAGATTCTGTTTTCATTTTTCTTTGGATCTATACCCAAAAGTGAGATTGCTGGATCATATGGTAGTTCTATTTTTAATTTTTTGAAGAACCTTCACCATTTTCCATAGTAGGTGTACCAGTTTACACTATGGGTTTCCTTTTCTCCACATTCTTACCAATATTTGTTATCTCTTGTCTTCTTGATGATAGCCATCCCTAACAGGTGGGAGGTGATATTTCATTGGGGTTTGATGTAGTCTCCCTTGTTGATTTTTGATCAAACTCAAAACTCCACTCTGGTGCCTCCAGCTTTGTTCTTCTTTCTCAGAATGGCTTTCACTATTTGGGGTCTTTTATGGTTCCACAAAAATTTTAAGATTTTTAAAAAACTTCTACTTCTATGAAAAATGACATTGCAATTTTGATAAGGATTATGTTGAATCTACAGATGGCTTGGGGTAGTATGAACATTTTAATAACATTCACTCTTATGATCCATGAACATGGGCTATCTTTCCATTTGTTTGTGTCTTCTTTGATTTCTTTTAACAAGGTCTTGTAGTTTTCATTGTACAGATCTTTCACTTCTTTGGTTCTGTTTATTCCTAAATATTTTATTGTTTTCAATGATATTGTGAGTGGGATAATTTTTTTTATTTCTTTTCCAGATATTTTATGGTTAGTGTGTAGGAATGCAACTTATTTCTGACTGCTGATTTTATATCTTGCAACTTTACTAAATTTGTTGATCAGTTCCAATAGTTTTTGCTTGGTAAAAGCCTCTTGTCAGTTTTACAACCCGAGACTGTCTTTCTCAAGGAATTAGGAGCCATTTCTTTGAAATGTAATCATCAAGGAAGATAACACACCCATCTCCTAGGTTCTGTGGGAGGATAGGACCTAACTTAGGTAGGTGCAGTGCTGCAAATTGTAAAGCTACCTCCTGTCATGCAAATACAAGAAAGTTTACTTTTGAGTAAGCCAATTAGAAAACACAGGTGGCCTAAGATTTCCTCTTACCTCAGTACTTAAAAACCCTCCCACCCATTGTTTCAGCAAAGAATGAGTTCAGACTGCATTCTAGTGTCTCTCCCCTACTGCAGTCACCTCGAATAAAGTCTTCCCTGCCTGTTTAACTTTGTCAGGTGTGATTTTTGCTTTGAAAATGTTTTAAAATAGGTATAAAATATCATTTAATGCTCACAATAATCCAATCATATAGATGTTACGTATAATTATCATGGTTAATATTTTTTTTAGTTAAAAAGTTATCATGTAAAATTTATTAGAGGATCTCAGATACTAATCCAAGAAGTATAACTCTTTAACAATTCATTATACTGTCTTTCTGCCTTCATTTCTTCATCTGAAGTATGGATATAATGTACTTGACCATGTTTTTTAAGAATTAAACACTGTAAAGTGCTGATCAAGAATATGGAACTCTGTAGGTGTCATTGTTATTAATACATTTTAGTTATATTAATTAATATCATTAATACCATTTAATAATTGTAGATTGCAACTTGTTTATACACAATGTTTCCAAGATCTGCCTTTCCTAGAAATGCCAAGGAATTACTCTAAGATAATCATTCCTGAACTGAGTCATGGACAGGAGTTAGGTGATTTGATATGTCAGCATATTTTAAACAGTATTAAAAAGAAATTATAGGGGCCGCCTGGTGGCATAGTGGTTAGGTTCACGTGCTCTACTTCTGCATCCCGGGGTTTGCAGGTTCAGATCCCAGGTGTGGACCTAGCACCACTCATTGAGCCATGCTGTGGCAGCATCCTGCACAAAATAGAGGAAGACTGGCACAGATGTGAGCTCAGTAACAATCTTCCTCAAGCAAAACGAGGAAGATTAGCAACAGATGTTAGCTCAGGGCCAATCTTCCTCACCAAAAATAAAACATATATATTTTATATATATATATATATATATATATATATATATATGTAAAGAATGGAGCTTGATCCTCAGCATGGGCAGATTCTACACCTCCACTCCACCCTTTTTATAAAAATGAGCATTATATAAGCAGTTAATGAGCTTCAAGGCTGAGAATGATTTTCTATTGTCTCATGAGCTCCTTGAAAAAGAAAATTCTTTTAGAGAGTCTAAATATAGACACACTCTGCAAGCAACAACACAGATGCATCTGTGAAGACATCATTTACCACTACAGCAATCAAACCCTTCCCAGAAACAAAACATGTACTAGATGAATTGTCAAGCCATGTGCATAAAAATCACTCAGTTCTATGAGAGAGTGGCACACAGACTCTCCCTTCAAACTGCTCCACACCTTTGTCTTTGAATTTCATCAAAGCGTGTGTGTGTGGTGTATATGTGTGTGTGTGTGTGTGTGTGTGTGAGAGAGAGAGCGCGTGTATTGAGGGACAGGGAAGGCAGGCTGGAATGAAGGGAAAGAAAAGCTAAGGAAAATATTTTTTCTCTTCTATAAGTAGTGATGATGCACTCCAGGAAATAAAAGGAGTTATTATTAAAAACTACAAGATAAGCAATTTTGATAACAAGCAGCTGTGTAAATGTTTAATGCTTTTCATCGCTATGCAAGGTAGTTCAGACTGCTTGGAGCAGTCTGCTCCCAGACTGATGGCCCAGATTCACTGCCTTTGTTCTCAATCTGCAGCTCGCTGAGCCTTCCCGTGCTGGAGACACTAAGCTGACAAGAAGCTTTATATATATATATATATATAATTCTTATGCCAAAAGGCCAAGTGTATTATCCGTGGTCATGAGGGAGTGGTTCACCTTTGTGAAATAAAGGTGCAGCAGGATGCTTTCACGAAATAGCACTGTGAGAGCATGAAGTGCCGGCTAAACTGAGGCTTGTATTCTGCTTTTGTGAGAACTCAAATTATTAATGTTTTTGCTGGAGAAGTGCAACCTCAATAGAACAATGCCTTCTCCTGTGCAGTTTTGAAAGTGAGCGTTTCTTTTCTACAATAGTCTCAGAGGGTTTATTTTTCTAGCTAATTCAGAAGTTGCTTTTGACAAGGTTGAATTGTACCTGAGCCCTGGAAAGCAGCAATATTAAGAAATCCCCCCTCAAAAATTTTGTGTTCAGGAAACGACTTAATGCAAGGAACCCCCTTCGCTAGATGACTAAGATAAGATTCATGATGTCCCTCTTGTTTAACTGTGACAAGGCCAGACATAAACCATTCAAATTCCCATTCTCTGCTTCGTAAAAATCAGCTAAACTCTGTCACAGCTGATCAAGCTGAACAAACGCTTGTTAAGTGATTGACCAAGTCAGGCTTCTCTCCTCCCTGGACTCTGGGACTTTGACCTCATCTCAGCCTAAACCAGCATACAATCCTTCCTTAAGTGTCCCTCCTGAGAATCAGTTGACCTCAAAGAAAGACATTTGCTGATCAACTGTTGGATCACACTGCCATCTCATCCCGCCCCCTCACACCCCACTGTCTGTCCCAGTTTATTCCTCTTCATAAAAGAAAAGTGCCTGTCTACTTAACCTCTGGGATGTTTGCAAATCTCTCTGTTATAATAGTCTCCCTCCCCACATTACCATTGTCCCCAGCTCCTTATTGCAGTAATTCTTTCCAATGAAGTCTCTCCTTACCTAAGACCAGATTTGTTATCATTTGACACTTCACATATGTAATTATTTCATTGAAATTTAGAATCGTAGAAGGTCAGAGCATGAAGGAGCCTCAGAGCCACTGTAGTCTAGGTTTTTCATATTTTAATATGCATAAGAATCATTTAGGGGCATGTTAGGATCAGATTCCAGATCCTGATGCAACAGAACTAGTACATATGTTAGATAATACCAAAGTTTCAGATCCGTTGTTCATTGAGCACAGATTGGGAGACACTGATTCTCAAATGCCTTCCTTTTGCAAATGAAAAAAATGGAGATTACATGACTTAACCAAAGAACATGCAGCTAATTGGTAAGCCAGGCTTGGACTATGATGCTTTGATACCCAAACCAGTGTGTGTCCCATTATACAATACTGTCTCTGCAATGTAAAAGAAATCATAACAGCATCATTTTCGAATGGAAACATAAAAGTAAGCCTATATGACAGGCATTTTCTTGGGGTGTATGAAACAAAGGAGAGCCCTCTGGACATTTTGATCCCCTGGTATTAATTATTAAGTGCTAATTAGTAGCATCACACATTGAATACTGTAGTGGATTACCTTCAGATTGATTGTTGAATATGTTACTAAGCCTTGATTTACATTCTTGGGACACGTGAAGGTATCAGCCATCTTATCCTTACTGAGGAAAACATATAGCACTGCACTAATGGTTACTGTTCTTTTCAATTAGTTTTAGAACAATTTATTATTTGAAATAATGCAGAAGGCAAAACTAAATTTAAAAACTCGGTTTCAAGATAAAAATAAGGTTATGCCCGCTATTGAAGAACAAAAGTGATAAATCCCTGGGGTCCAATTAGACACACATAATAACATTAAAAGACAGAGGGCACTCCAGTAGCATGAAATAATGAAGAAAACTACTATTTCAATGCACTGGATTTTCTTTCCTTCCTTTTTTTTTTCTTTTTAGTGAAAATCTTCCATATTCTTGCCTGATTTTACTTCTCTATTTCCCATTTATCTTTACTGTTTTTCAAAGATCAAAATGGGATATTTCGGTGGTCTCAGCTTTCCAACAAAATACAGTAATTTGTGAAGGATGTGTTTTGCAAATTGGTGCTGGCCAATCATTCATTTCGCAGTTGCTGTACTCCTTCACGAAGTTGAGGACAAAGGAGTGTCCCAAGAGCAGTGAGTCTACAGATAGACAGCATTTCAAGGGATAAATCTCTTATCTGGAAACCAAATTTTTGTAGTTTCTATTGTAATGCTTATGTACAAATAAAACAGGATAAAATCCCAGATATTAGAAATATTTTTTTCTAATATTACTTTGTAACGTGTGTGAATAACACGTGACCTCTGAGAGCTGACTGTAGGAAGGTCCAATTCTTTACTACCTGTCAGTTACTTTGTAATTAACCAAGTGTCTGGGGGAAATTGCATGAAAGTACACATTGTTGAAATTTACCCCTTCTACTGTGTCACATCCTTATAAATTATAATTTGACTATATTGCTTCTGTTTTGCTTACATGGGCCTATGTTTTGTGTATAATTATGAAGGGTGAATTCTCTATCTTACTTTTGAAATACTGTCTCATTTTTCAATTTATTTTTGGGTACTTGTGAACAAATATGTGTGTCTATATCCAAATAGCTAATGAAATGTCAAGTTTAAATTAGCTCTTTGTTGTCTGATTCTGTGAGTTACCTACCTTTGGCAGCGTTATCAACATGAAAACATTTAAAGTGAAATCTGAATAGTATCAAGGGAAAACAATAACTTCCAAGCTTTTGATCTGCCATTCAGATACATATAGCTTGAGGCAAAAGAGAAGAATCAAGTAGAGAAAAGGAAAAACACTTCCAAATGAAATAGATACATACACACACATCTACACATACACAGGCAGGATTTCTAGGTAGTTCACTAATGCGTGAAATAAGAGAATACATGCATTCTAAGATTATGATGTATATAGATACAGTCATTTAAAAAGTAGACTATAATATGTGGGGACAATTACACACATATTATAGCATTAATAGGGATCCCATTTTTGGTTTATGTTCTCTCTGTATAACTTAATTGCTGATATTTTCACATTAATGACATTTCACTGTAGATATAATTTTGCAGCACAATTCAAATGCTAGCTGAGGACATGTTATAATCAACCAACTCATTTATATGAAAATTTCAAAGCTCTCATGATATCTGGTCTTCTCACTTTTGCCCACGTAAAAGGGAAATCTTTTTCAAGACTTCGAAAAAACACAAAGGTTATGGATTTTGTTTTTTAAAAAATCAAGATTTTATTTCCCCTTCTTGGAAATACTGCTTGTGAGACCATGAGCACATCCTTTTCTCTCTTGGAGCTACAGTTCCTTCATCTATAAGATAATAATTCATCATTTCATGGAGAACTGAGCACAATAGGCTATGTGAGTTCTCAGTAAATGCGTGTTGAGTTGTTTACTATGGAAAAGCCTGTTCCTCGCTATTGAATGCTATCATAGGCATTCATTGCCTTTAAGCATCCCCCAAATTGTAACAACTTACTCCATAAAAATGCCACACGACTTTTTAAAATCTACTACACAAAGCTGTGATTTAACTTTTCATACCTAAAAGATGTTTCCTCTATGTAGTATTATTTTGGCGTCTCTAATCAACCACTTTTATTCTACTTACAGTTCTTAAATTATCAATTCAGAGAACTAGCAGGACTGAAATTCCAGCAGATGGTTCAGCTCTACAATTTCATCTGAGTCTGAGATTTTTAGGTTCCTTGGCAGAGTAAAAGGTAGAGCGGTTTGCTCCAAATTTAAACAGAATAATCCAAACGAAGGAAGAGAGACATAATTGGAGTGATTCTAAGAAGCAATTATAAAATACATTAAGCATTAAGAATACTTGATAATTGTCAGAATTTGTAAGTAAAATCAATAAACTAATGAGAATGTAAAATGAAAGAAAACTTATAAATTTCCTGACGTTAAAACAGCAGATGCTAGCGTGTGATGATTTTCCTGAATTATCGTATGATTGTCTCTGATCAATATCAAGGGAGTATAATAAGGAATAAGTTGAATTGGTCTTTGCTGCTGGAGCTGCGTGAGGCAACCAAAAAGAATTTATCAATGGTAAGGTTATATTTAAGAATCCAAGAGTTGTTTAATTTCTTAACGCATAAAAATAGGTAGAAAGAAAAATAGATTTTGTCATACACTTAGATTGATCAAACTTAAACGTACATTCCTGAGAATATCTTGAAAAATTTTGTCTGAAATTTAATAACCGATTTTTATTTATAAGGATGCTTCTCTTCCTACTAAGCCAAAAAATGAATTATAAAATATTTAATTATCCTTGCTGTAGGTGTGCTTCGTTCCTAGGGCTACGTCCAAGACAACCTGGTATGAGTGTGAGAGCATTCATAGGTCTCCTAGCCAACCACTTTCCTTCCAAGACAAGGTCTGCCAGTCACTCCTGTCACCCTGGTGACTGGCATCTCTTCCTTACCCTTCTGTAGGAATCTAGACAGATAACAAAGGGCCACCATACTGCCTTTTCTTTTTAAATAGAGTGCATTTGTAGGAAAATCAGAAGGATTATAGAGTCTCTGTTACAAGCAATGTATTAGAACATTTCACAATCATACAATCACTCTCAACTTCCAGTGAGGAAAAGACTGACTAATTAAGAGGAATTCTATGTGATTGAAATGGCTTCAGATTGAGACCTTTCCAAAAACTCTTATGAGTCACAGGCCCGGCAAGAGCCTTCCTCAAGAGCCGGAAGCAACTTAGGAGAGAGTTGACGCTTTCCCCTAGAAGCATGGCTACATTAATGTCATCATTGTTCAGCCGATACATTAATAACCGAACGTGTCATGTATAGTTTATATGAGGAGTCAAAGTAATATGTGTAAAAAGACTAGGCTCTATAAAAAAAAATCAGGACTAGGTTATTGTTTGAATAAAGACAGTTGCAAAAAATCTAACTGAATGCATGTTCAGAATACCTGTGTTTATGAGTAACATGTCAAGCCCTTCCTTGTATGTGGTGTAATTATTTTCTTTTGAATTCTACCTTTGGTAATACTTGGTTTTGGATTTTAAAAATTATGGATTTCTTGATCATTTAATTTATTTCTTCCATATATTTTCTATTTTCTCCTTTCTAAAAGGCATCACTTCTCATGCTCTTATCATATTATGTCAGGACTATTGCAATACCCCAAAATATGACTTTTTTGTTTGCTTTCATAGCAGACTGTAAAAAGAGTAGACTTCATAAAACTGATTGTGGCCAAGTTGATTTTATGTCTATCCTCATAGAGTTGGAATAAGGTACACCCTTTGAAGTGTAATTTTACATTTTAGTATACATATATAGCATGACAGAGTTAGGCCTTTTCATTATAGGGTTACAACTATAACTTTGGTCACATCGAGCAATGATGAGAGTTGCACATTCTTCTTTATTAATAAAAAGCATGACTATGCAATGGAGAACTATCTGAATATCGGCTTTTTAGTAAATTTCATGTGATAAATTCCTCAGCATTATTTTGGGTTCATATTGCAGATATGTGTGCAATCTGCATATGTGAGTGCCTAAGATGGGCACAGGGGTGTAGTAACATTTTTTAGTGTTCCTAAATTGCAATAAACAAAAAAAGAATTGCAATGAACATTACAAACATCATTATTTCTTTCATAATCCATTTTTGTTTGTTCATTAATTCTGTATTTTGGGAGCCCCACTGGGGCCAGTATGGGGGAGGTGCATAGAAGAGCAATGGGCAGATATAGTCTGGAAAAAAATAAATCTTATTATAAAATTTTTGACTGGTTGGCTCTGAAATGTACATTTCACTGAAAATTCTAAATATGTCTATATACTTATCCCTTTATAAAGGTAACTCAATTTTGTTTAAGTCAAACTTAAAATGTTTCCTTTCTGACCTCATTCCCCACCTCCACCAAATATTAAGAGAATGATAATGACAAAAGAAAGACATGTTTTTGTTTGCTTGTTTGTTTTCTATGTGTGGTAATGGAAAAAGAAACGAAAGAACTGAGGTAATGGATGTCAAATTTCCTCAATGGAGAAATGAAGACAAAACTACGGATTATGGGGGAAATACCTCTACACACATACATACACATAGGCACACACACCTCCTGTCAAAAAAAGGAAAAAAAAAGACAACACCAATAACTAGATTTGGCTACTTTTCAAGAAAAACAAGTTGACGGCCTAGTGGTCAGATCTATAAGATGCTTCACAATGTAGGTCTTATTAAATATTGGGCTAATGTAGGTTATGAGGTTAAAACATTTAAAATCCATTTCTCTGGAAAGGGCTCACAGTGATTATGTATTTCCAAAAAAATTAAACAGCTGTTCTTTTTTATTATTCATAGTAAAGAGGATAAGTAAAACTTCTTACTAATATAGCTGAAAATATCAAATGGTTTTTAAAAACAGACAAAATGTCTTTAATTTAGAAATTCTAGTTATCGGTCAGGGCTACTATCTGCTGAAAGAATTTGGTAATGTCCACTAGAATGAGGTAATGAGGAAATTGTAAGACATTGAACTCTTTTCAGACACCTCAGAATAACAATTCACAAATAAAGGGTTCATACTTCTTGCAGAATTACAAGGCTCTAGAGAAAGAGGCTGGTATTTTAATTTATCCATAATAAATCATAATTTTCTATGCATTAGGCCAGATCATTACTAGGCAATACTTTGCCTGTCTTAGTCCAACTTACTGCATATAGTCGAATGTGAAAAACTACATTTTATTTTAAAATTCCTCACATTAAATATTGTACTCATAGCCACTTGTTGACTTCCTCAATAACTGAGTTGTGAAATTATAAATTTTTTAAAGATTTTATTTTTTCCTTTTTCTCCCCAAAGCCCCCTGGTACATAGTTGTATATTCTTCATTGTGGGTCCTTCTAGTTGTGGCATGTGCGACGCTGCCTCAGTGTGGTTTGACAAGCAGTGCCATGTCTGCGCCCAGAACTCGAACCAATGAAACACTGGGCCGCCTGCAGCAGAGTGCGGGAACTTAACCACTCGGCCACGGGGCCAGACCCATGAGTTGTGAAATTTTGCTGCATAAAAATGCATTTATATACGTAAGTTTAAGAGCAGCACTCATCTGCTGAATAGTTTAAAATCATGTATTTTTAACCCAGAATTAAACCCACACATAAATGTTCAGCTAATCTTCTGCAACGGAACAAAGGACACACAATGGAGAAAAGATAGTCTCTTCAATGAATGGTGTTGGGGGAAAAAGTGGATATCCATATGGGAAAGAATGAACATGTATCTTATCTTAACCCATATACAAAAATAAACTCAAAATGGATTAACATCTGGACTTGAACGTAAGACCTGAAACCATAAAACTCATAGACTAAAACATAGGAGAAAAGCTTGTTGACATTGACCTTAGCAATAATTTATTGGATATGACACCAAAAGCACAAGGAACAAAAGAAAAATAGACAAGTGGGACTACATCAAACTAAAAAGCTTCTGCACAACAAAGGAGACAATCAACAAAAGAGAAAGACAACTTATGGAATTGGAGAAAATATTTGGAAGTCATATATCTGATAAGGTATTAATTTCCAAAATATATAAGGTAAGGAACTCATAAAAGGCACTTCCAAAAGCAAACAAAACAAAACAAATAACCCAATTAAAAAGTGGGCAAAGGACTTGAATAGACATTTCTCCAAAGAAGACATACAAATGGCTAACAGGTACATGAAAAAATACTTAACATCACTAATCATTAGGGAAATGCAAATCAAAACCACAATGAGATATCACCTCACACCTGTTAGAATGATTGTTGCTAAAAAGAAAAGATAAGTATTGGTGAGGATGTAGAAAAACTGTAACCCTTTTTAATATTGGTGGGAATGTAAAGTGACATGGCTTCTATGGAAAACAATATGGATGTTTCTCAAAAAAATAAACATAGGACTATGATATGATCCAGCAATCCCACCTCTGGATATTCATCCAAAAGAACTGAAATCAGGGGGCTGGCTCCATGGCCGAGTGGTTAAGTTCACACACTCTGCTGCAGTGGCCCAGGGTTCGGATCCTGGGTGCGGACATGGCACTGCTCGTCAGGCCACGCTGAGGTGGCGTCCCACATCCCACAACTAGAAGGACCTGCAACTAAGATATACAACTGTGTACAGGAGGAGTTTGGGGAGATAAAGCAGAAAAAAAAAAAGAAAAGGAAAAAGATTGGCAACAGTTGTTAGCCCAGGTGCAAATCTTTAAAAAAAAAAAAAAGAATTGAAATCAGGAGCTCAAAGAGATATCTGCACTCTTGTATTAATTGCAACACTAGTCACAACAGCCAAGTTATGAAAACAACTTAAATGTCCATTGATGGATGAATGGATAAAGAAAATGTGGTGTATATATATATACTATGGAATATTAGTCAACCTTTAAAAAGAAGAAAATTCAGCCCTTTGTGACAACATGGTTGAACTTGGAGGACATTATGCTAAGTGAAATAAGCGAGTCACAGAAACACAAACATTGCATGATTCCACTTATATGAGGAATCTAAGAGTCAGTCTCATAGAAACAGAGAGTAGAATGGTGGTTGCCAGTGCCAGAGGGGAGAGGGAAATGGGAGTTGTTATTCAGTTGGTATAAAGTTTCAGTTATGCAAGAAGAATTAGATCTAGATATCTTCGGTACAGCATAGCTCCCGTAGTCAACAACACCGTAATGTGCACTTAAAAATTTAAGACAGTGAATCTCATGTTGTGTTCTCACCACCAAAAAAAAAGAAAAAAAGGGGCAGAAGGAAACTTTTGGAGGTGATCAGACGTCTATTATCTTGACTATGGTGATGGTTTCATGGGTGTATGTGTATGTCCAAACTCCTCAAATTGTATACATTAAACGTGCAGTTTTTGTATATCAATTATATTTTAATAAAGTTGTCTTTTAAAAAGAAATTATTGCCATATATGTCATGGTTAGAGTTGATATATGACATAAGGAAAGCAAGTTGAAAACATAAAAACATCTAAAAGAGAGAGAAGATATGAAGAGAACCTATAGGATATCATGTTACTTTTTGTGTTATTTCTTTATAATAGAGTTTTAATATGAATAGGTATTTTTAGTTGAAAGAAATTAATAAAACTACACTATTCACATCATTTATTTTAAAACTACTTATTAATGATACATATACAGCGTTGATATTTATTAATTTAGCAAATATTATTTGATTGCTTACTCTTTGACAAGCACTGTGTTAGGCATTGGGAATGATACAAATGACCTGGATTAGGACCCTTGTGCTTAATAAGTCTAATGGAGGATCTCCTTCGTTAAATGAAAGATCTATGCCATAATGTGGATAACCAAGATAGCACTATAATTGCAAACATGATATGTGCCACAAAGGATGTCTATACAGACAGGGACTATAGAAATTCAGATGAGAATGAGACTACTAAGAGCAGAGGGATAAAAGAAGGATGTCACTAATGTACTGAGCTGTTTGTTAAAGGTTAGATAGAATTTGAATACATGGATATTTGGGATAAAAACATAACATGTGGGAGAAACATCATGAACAAAGACACAGTAAGAGATGCTGACAGCAAAGAGGATGGTTAACTTTATCAGTGTAGGGAGATGGAAGGGTGATAATGAAGAAGAATGGAAAAATACTTTTAGGGGCTAGGTTACAGAAAACAAGGAAGGCTAAGATAAAAATATTAGGTGATATGTTTTGAATAATCATGAACAATCATGAAAGATTTCTCAGGAAAGTACTATGATTCACAAAATTAACTTTTAAGAAGTTTTTAAGACAGACCAAGGAAGAAAAAAAGAAAGATGAGAACACTAATTAGGAGTCTATTGTCATCCCACTATTAAATAGTGAATCTTGGAAAAAACAATGAAAGTGAAGAGACAAGGTCAGAATCCTGGTTTACTTACATAGAGTATTAGAAGAATTGGAAACTCAACTGAAGTGGATAAATAAAAGAAAACAAACATTTTGAAACATGTGCCTTGAATTTTGTAGTGCTTTGATTAATACAACAAATTCTTTTTATTTTTTCTCCCCATAGCCCAAGTACATAGTTGTATCTTCTAATTGTAGATCATTCTATCTCTTCTATGTGAGATGCCGCCACAGCATGGCTTGATGAGTAGTGTGTAGGTCTGCGCCCAGGATCCAAATTGCAGAACTCTAGGTCGCAGAAGTGGAGCACAGGAACTTAACCACTCAGGCACAGGGCCTGCCCCAATAGAACAAATTCTTAAAGTGATATTCAAAATACACGATAACTGCTGTGACGTGAATACTGATCATGTGGAATGGTCACTGGTTTGTGGGTTATACCGTTGAGTGCCAGCTCTGAATTTAACACAGAGAGGAGAATGATTGAAAAGGAAGAAAATGTGCTAAGTGTTCAAGACTATCTAGGCTTGAGTTGCTCATAGGGTATCTATTTGGAGATGTCCTGAAGTCACACACAAATGGAGGATAGTACTCTACTATGATATATTTCATTTAGATCTTATGTGGGAAAATTCCATTCAGTGACAGAAAGGGACAATTTGAACTCTAAGTTACAAAATACCCTCAAGCAATAATCATTGCCAGTAAACATTCCAGAAGTTTTCTCTGCTTGTATACACTAAGGAAGATAGCAACTGGTAATTTTTGGTGGATGAATAAAATATACCGTGTCCTTGCTCCACTAAAGAATTCATGGTATCTTAGGTGAAGTGTTTCTGAATACACCCTTTCATTAAGACAAGGAATGTAATGCAGTGCTGTACAATGGGAGAAGCACAAAATTTTAATTTATATGCATTTTTTGTACAAATTTTTAGATGCATAAACTGAGGTGAGATAATTAATGTTTAACTTTTCTAAGACACTCTTTCCTCCCATACAAGATATGGAGAGGAATATCTTAGGGTTTGTGGTTAAGGTTTAAACGGATAATAAATGTGAGGTACTTAATCAATAGAAAGTGCCAGAGTAGTTTCCTCACAAAATCCGATGTTTACTGGGTCATGCAAAAGCAACTGGATAGATTTCCATCATGGTATAGTATATGCTTGAGGATAATCTGATTTAAAGTATATTTTATAACACATGATCAATACCAATTTTGGTGGCCTTTGGAGTGAGGAGTACATCTCAAAAGGCACTTTTCTACCTGAATGGCTGAAATCAAGATGGTCTATACAGTTGGCATGACTATCAACTGGAAAAACACAAAATAAATCCTAAAACAATGTGGACCCACTAATCAACAGTTGTTTCAAAATCACCAATACAAAAGTCACAAGGGCACATGCACTAAATTCTAGACTTTAAAAATATAGTCAAGAATGACTTACTCCTCATATATCCCAGGATATTTAAATTTATGTTAAGCAATATTCTTTTAGATGCAATAATGAAAGTATTCTCTTAGTATTTATGCTACTATTTCATAGAAGTTAAGGGCCATAGAAAGCTTTCTTCTTTTTGCAGACAATCACATATGGTACTGATTTATGTGAAAGTAGCTTGCTGGAAATAACTCACCTCTTAAGGCAATAATCTTAGTGTTAAGAGAACAATTGAAAATAACAATGGGCATATTGGGCTTAAACAGTAATAAATATCACTGTTCTATTGTCAAACCAACAAAAATGTGACTAACTCCCTATCAATTTGAATGGTTTCAGTGGGCAAAAATTCTCTCTTTTTTGGGAACATTTGTGATTCAAGCCAATTTTTTTCCACTCGTGAACTAATCTCATTGAAACACACTTACGGCAGGGAATCTCTTGTGGGAAATGTTCTGAATTCCAGGCTTAATGAAAGACCTGCAAACTTCTATGACTGCTCTTTATTGAATCAAACCTATTCTAAGTTTCGTTCATTCAATTCTCACCTGTGGAGCATACCTGATTATTTTAAATATCCTCTAAGGGTTGAAATATTTCAATATTTCGTTAACGATAGTCATACTCAAACTTCTTTGTTAAAGACATTTTCCATGCTTTTCTTAAGGATTTTGAAGAAATCCATAACCAATGACAGTATAGCAGAAATAGATTCAAGAAACTACATGGAAGAACAAGATACTTCTAACCTATTTTAGAAAGAACTGAAAATAACTAAAAAGTAGTTTGATTTGGTAGGATAATTTACAATGGCATATCTCTTGACAGCTGGCAAGTCTTTGAGTATACAGTCGTATGCCACGTAAGTATGTTTCGGTCAACGACAGACCACATGTACAACAGTGGTCCCATACGATTGGTACCACAGCCCCATCAGTAAGCCGTGCATGACTGTGCTCTAGTTCTGTGGAAGTACTAAGTCGACAAGAGCCTTAAGGTCTAAGACCTTCACGTGATTGAGGTCATAACGGCAAGGAAAACTGTGTGGACCAGTGAGGTAGATCACTAATTTTAAAAGATTGCTGGCATTTTTGTTTATTTTTCTTAACGACAAATACGCTATTCTTCCTGATGCAGAACAAATAGATTCACAATTCATGACTTTTTGTAGTGAAAATTATTATCTGATTTGATTTTTAGCACTTTTGCCAACTCTGATACATTTTCGATGAATGCAATCACACTCATTTACACACAAGGAAGCAGCAGGTTGGGGCTGGAGGTGACAGAGGGCTTCCTGGTAGTCTTTGACACATTGAATTGATTTGCCTAAGATCATAGAAATAGATAGAAAATTAGGACAGGACACTAGGTCGCCAAAGTCCCAACCTACTACTCTTTCCTTTGACCGTGGTCTTCTGAAAATACAGTCTAACTCAAAAGCTTGTGGAAAGCCGCCTAATTTATTTTTCTAAAATTCAGAATATCCATTGAATCTAGTCATTTTTTATCCAAAATTATTGTAGTAAAGCATCACAGTGTTCTATGTGCATTCTGAGATTCCATGGCAAATTTCTCTTTTTCACATATCCCTCATAATCTCAGTTATCATCTCAGAATTCTAAAATTATCACATATTCATTGAAAAAAATATCTTTTCAAGTGGCACTGTGTTTAACAACCACAACTGTTAAGCATCATTTCATGGCTTACACTGGGCATCTTTTTCTTATGTTTTTCATATCTCACTTAGGTTTTTCAGAGATACTCACCATTAAGGACACAATTATCAATTATTGCTGATAACAAGCAAATGCAATCTTAAACAATTCATAGGGCTCTTGCATTCCTTAGGTCCAGATATGACCAGTGTGATGTGTAATAACGGTTATTTTTACTTTCCTTCGTGGATCTAGATATTGCTTTAAGAAAGTGAAAATTGTGATATATGATATGAAAATGGTGAGTTAAACATAAAATTAAAATATTTAAATTTGTGATAATAATTTATTGCATTGGACCCCGTATTAAGTTGTACCTCAGATGGCGATTCTTGTTCAAGTGATACATTGAGGGTTATTTTCCAGAGGAGGGAAACATGATGAGGCAGGAGGTAAAAAGTTAGTAAGAACATGGTCTCATAGCTCAGACAGCACCACAGATTTAGCCCCACCTTGTGACAAGGCACTGGTCGTTTGTACAACCCCTAGTCCGTTGGCTGGTGGGGTGATGGTGGGGGAGTGAGTGTGTCCACCCAGGCAAGGTAGCTATCATTCTGTCAAGGGCAATTCACCAGAGAAGGGAGCGCCTGAGTTGTTACCAGATAGGTACAAAAAGCAGAAAAGGGGATCTAGCTGGCGTCAACAGCATCTCAGACAGATTCTGCTACAATGTGCTAACATGATTCTAAATTTCATTTCGGCTTCTCAGTATTGCTTTAAAATGTAATTAATATCAGTTGTTCCCACCTAAGTAGAATGAAATTTCTCCAAATTGAAATAATTATTTAAAAAGTACTAGGTGAAAACTAGAAAGAATCAAAAACATGTGGTTTAATTCAGCATTACTCACAGCAGAACATTAGTTATATTAAAACCTCAATTAAAGTTACATCATTAGTGATTTTGCTCAAATAATTGGATGAAATTTTAGGAAGTAAACATATAACAATTTGTGAGTTATGTTTGTCTCTATTTTATTGCTCATCCAATATCGCTGACCCATCTACAGAACAACGAGACACACACAATAACAGGTAAGTTTATTGCTCGGTTAATTGCTGAATTTCAGCCATATAAAAATAAGACTTTTACACATGCTTTTTCTTTTTTTTCTTATGAAGGTGTATTAGTTAGTGTTGAAGAAAAGATCATGTCGGTGTCGCAATCCAATGTACACATCAGGATAGAGGCAGAGAGGGCTGATGGCCACTCTGAGTTTATTATAACCAGCGTTTCAATACATACATAGCTTACATCTGTTAAACATACACAGGTATTCTGGGTGAAGTAATTAGCGAATGCCAAGAATTCTTAGTGATTTCTCAAGGAGCCCTCCCTCGGCCTCAGTTTTGATATTATAACGTTATTGCTGTGCTGGTATATTTTTATCTCGGAGCAGGCAAGTTCTCCTAGGCAACCACCCCTCCTGCTCCCGATATCGATATGGTGTCTCCATCTGTGCCCCCCAGGTGACCGCGCCTGTCTTAGGTTGCCCCGCCCTGGAGGTCTTACCCGTCATTGGCTGACCGGCCTTCTCACCTCTGGGTCACAGTTTGTTGGCAAGCCTTTTCCAGTGATTATTAACCCTTCCTGCATTAGGGGTGGCTACAGATCATATTTTATTTAACAGTTTATCTTAATTTAATAAATTTAAAATATTTAAATACATGTTATAGGTCCTCTTGCCCTGGGCTTCTCAAAGTTTAGTTCTGGGCCTACCCAAAAATACCACTTATAAAGCTTTCTAGTTCTGCATTATCTGGAAGGCAACTTTGTATCAGTAAAAAAAAAAAAAAAAAAAGTTATTTTCTGTTTCTTAATTTATCAGTTTTAGGCAGAATGTATTCTAGCACCACATTTAAAGATATGATGCTTAACTTTCATATGGCATCCAAAATTTTCCTCCTGTATTTATTACTCTTCCAAGTTTTCTTAATTAGAAGTTTATTTTTAGTTATTCTATTTGCTATTTTCATTTCTATGAATTACTTAAATTTCTATTTCTTTAGGTATAAGGTCTAGGGCATACCTTTTTCTTTATGTAAGACTAGGACATTTATGTCCTTTACCAGACCCTACCTTACCTCTCCCACTGTTTAACCTATACTTGTTATATTGTCACAATCATAATGTCAATGTGTGGAATATATACATTAGGTTTTATAAATGCAGTTGAGCCATCTGTTATTGGTACTTAAAATGACTGAAAATATAAAAAAAAATTTGCTTGTAAGATGGTTGTTACGTTAATGTAATTGTGACTCCTTGTTCAATTCCTACTTTGGGTGATGCGTAATCTCCCTGGGATGTTATGGAAGGAGGAAAATCATTTTAACAGCCTAGATTACTTCCAGTGGTGACCAACTTACCCAGGGTACCAGGAGAGTGGCTTTTCATTTCACTTTTTATCAGACAGTGATTTCTTCAAGGAAGGAATTGAAACAAAATAAAGCAAATTAGGCACATAGGTAATTTATTCATTCTATGAGCCTGTTCACAGTTGTGAAGTGGATTTGGGGCATCCAGGAAATTTTCAAATATACTGGCTTAAGTCTATAGATTTACATAAAACCAAAATTTCTTCTCAGTTCCCTCTCTTACCTATATTGTCTCCTGTTCACAACTTTCCAAGGAGTTCTTACTATACCTGCAATACAGTACAGAACCATAATTGGCATTTACTTCTGCTTTTTAAAAATTATCTCATTTTAATAAGGGGCACATTCTGCTTCTTTTCCATTATATTTTGCTGGTAGATAGCATAATTATTTTAAATTTTTTTAATTATTCCCATACGATTGGTTTTTCTTCTTTTTAGAAGTCCTTTTCTCTTAAATTACATTTAATTTTTGTTCAAATGTTTTTAAAACCCTGTGAGATCTAATTTTAAAATAATCCTCATCAGTTATCAATTTCAGTATAAAATAGTATAATTGGATTGAGGGAGGTAAATATAATCATTGTCACTAAAACTTTGCCGTTCAAAGGGCAAGCTTTATCATTCCCAAGTCAGTCAAATGGATTCTACTCTCTTATGGCACAGAGGGGTTCAAGAACTTGTTGAAGGACACACAATCCAACAGGTTGGTGCCAGAGTCTGGCTGTTCCACATATTCTCTAGCATCCAGCGCTACTGATGATATCTGATGTCAGTAGAATTTATATTTCTTTTAAGATAAATGAATCTTTCTTCCTGAAAATTTTAAGAATTATATCTATGCTTTTGATGTAAGGAAATTCCACAAGAATATTTCCAGGTGTGCAATTCTTCCATTCTGCTTCACATTCAGTAGGCACACACCTCTATAATCTATTCAATTTTCAAAAGTTTTTACTATTATTTTTGTGTTTAGCTCCCCCTGCCTCTGTCTCACCACCATTTTCTCTATTCTTCTCTTCTAGAAGGTCTGTTGTTTGGATATAGGGTATCCTGGACTGATTCCCTATGTCTGCTAACTTTTCTGGTTATTCTGATCTCTTCAGTTTCTTTCTTTTCTCTACACTCTTGAAATACATTTTAAATTTATGAAACAGGCATTACTTTGATTCTATTCCTGAAAAATATGTATTTTTAATAAATTCTAAGATATCTTCTGCATTCCCTTGAAAGATGATTCAATTTCTTAAAGAGCAGATTTCATTTTTGAGCTTGATTTCCCAGGTAATACTACTAACAATTTCTCTATGTGCACCGGAATGGAAGACTAAGTAATCTGCACCTCCCTTCCATATATAATTCACAAATTATTTAACCTCGTTATTAAACCACAGTCAACTCCTGCTGTTTACATTGTCTGATTTAGGCCCTAATCATTCTCAGGGACCTGCCAATAAGAAAAGGCCTACTTTTGAGTTTCCCTTATTCAGTGTAAATTTTAGCTGCAACGTTCCTCTATTTTGGCTTATCCTCTTTCCTTTTCTCTCTCTCCTACTCTCTTCTTAAGAAATATATCTGCTGCTGCTCCCTAATAACCCAACTTCCCTTCAGTTATCAGTTCTGTTATATATTTATTCCCCTTTGTAGATAATTAACATTATTTCAGTGAGATATTTTGGAAGAGAGGAAATGCAAATGCATACAGTCCACATTTTAAGCCATAAATTTGATGCCTGAGAACTTTTTTTTGTTATAAAAGCTGTATTTTTAAATTTATTTGAAAGTTGTAAAACTCGATGGCTTCCAGTTACAGGAAATGTTTGATTCATGAATATTATTAATCCAGCCTCAAAGTTTTAACACTATTTCCCTGATCTCTTTTTCCTGTAAGATCTAGCAAATATATAACCACTCTTATTCCCTTTTGCAAAATGTCTGTTCTCCCCACTCCTTTTTTCTACTATAACTGTTAGAAAGTACGTCTTCTCTACTTGTTTTTTTGTGACAAGTTCACTAGCCTAGAGTTCTCTGTTATATTTTTTCATCTTTCATTTCCATGGTAAGCAATATATGCTACCTCGAGCAGTCTTTTAATGGCTTCCATCTTTCCTTCTCTTTTTCATTGATATCCTTGTGATTGAAATATTATCATCCACCTCCAGGCCACTCCAGAGCAGTCACAGCTCTCATTCATCTCAAAACTCCAATAATTGAAGCTCTTTACCTGCTCACATCTTTCTGTTAGATGTAAGATTTGCCTCTTGCAAGAAATTTCCATTTTGTTTCAAGATTACAGATAGATGCTCAAGTGTATACTACATGTAAGAATAAGCTCTTCTCCCAAGATTCTAGAAATTTCTTTTCTCCACCACTGATGAGCATGCCCTTCAGATTATAGAAGGTGAAAAGCAGGTCATCATGAATAAATAATTGATCTAATCCTCCCCTCAAAAGAAAAGATCATACAAAATTGTAACTGAAGTTTTCAAAATGTCTTCACTAGATTCACATCTAAAAAGGGAGAATGAAAAAATCCCTAAGGACACAATGTATTTATCAAGATTTTTTTTACCCCCTAGACCTTCTAGGGAATGTCAAGCTATATTGTTATCTCCTGTCTGAGTTTCTTCTCTCTCTAATCGTTCTTCTCCCACCCCTCCCTTCTCTACTTGTTCTCACATGGAGAACTGGAAGAATCTCATACGAGAAATCTCAGGTCCTTTGGGGAAACATCTGACATTTTGTACATTCTTTTAAAACTTTCTAAGGTCACTTTATTTTGCCTAAGTAGTATCAACTACTGCGGGACAGGCTAGCAATAGGAGGAACCGCTCTTAAAGTGAGAATCATTTGTTTATGGATTTTTTTTGACCCTTCTCTTCTCAGGAAAGTATTGAAAATTGATTAGCATCACTTCTCAGACTTAAAGTGTTTTGAACAAGACGTCAGTCTTCTGGCAAAGATAAATCAAGAGTCTCTTGGAGGTAAGGAAGTAAAAATAAAGTTAAATGTTTTCTTTATGTTTCCATGTTAGAACTTTTAAAGCTTATGTAACAACTTATAATTGATCTTCTACAGAGAGATTACCTTTTAAAGGTTTCTCTAGTGAAATAAACTGTATGATTATTGTCTACATCATCGGTTTTTCTTAAAGATAAACAAGATTGAAATGAACATTCTACTGTTGAAAAATAATGATCAGCCATGTCACAGAAACTCAATACCTTGACATTTTTATGGAGAGACTACTCCCCATTCAAGAACATTTACGATTAAATTCATCTCTATTCTGCTGAGTGAGGCAGAAATGCGATTGGATAGAGAGAATGGAGGTTTATAGCAAAACTCTTTCATTCACCCTGACAGGGTGTTTGTGGGAAATGACTGCTAAGAATATATTGTGGAGCGCGATGATGCAAAATTAATTGCTTCACCTAACAGCCTTTCTGAATCCTTCTGATCAGATTTCCCTGGTTCTTCTAAAAACAATAGAGATTCATTCAAAAGGTCAGAGAAATTTAAGAGTCAGAAAAACGCCTGCCTCCCTTCCAACACACAAACTTCCTTACATTAGCAGGCCAGAGAACTGTCCTATGGACATAAGGAAATTGTTGGGATTCAGAGTGCAACATCCAGAAAGGACACAGGGTTTTACGCATTTATCAAATGGAAAACTTAATTAAAATGTCAAAAATCTCTGTTTAATAATTAGGAGGGCAACCCTATACTTTGATAAAATTTGTTCAACATGTACTGAAGAAACTAGGAGCATGTATTTAGAAATAGATTCTTGTTAAACTAATAAAATAAATAATGTTTTAGTTGTCCTACAGTCCATACCCATTGGATACATTATATCCCTTTTCCCTGGCCCCAACTTCTTAAAAAAAAGTGAGAACAGATAATTGTTTAATAATAGCTTTTATTGTGTTATGTTTAAAAGTTCAACCTCTATAGTCATGCAATGTAGTTTCAAATTCCATCTCCAGCTGGTATGACTGTGTGATCTTGGATAAACAATTTAACTTTTACCTCAATTTTCTTATCTTTAAAATGGGAATAATATTTATATCTATCTTAGAGTAGTTTCAAGGATTAAGTGAGAAAAATCATGTAAAGCGTTATCAACTGGCACATCAGAATCACTCATTAAATGTTATTGTCATTAGCATCAACTTCCTCTGATCTGGCAATGTATTAGTCAAATCACGTGATGCCTCCCCCAGCCCTTAAACTGCCGCTATGGAGATTTCTGATATTGTGAATGTTTTTCTTTTCTTTCTTTTGCTACCTCAGGAAATGACCTGCAAGCCAACGGTACAAGTCCCTTCTTTCCTAATTATCACTGCTATTTTTTTCTTTTGATTTGTTGGTTGGTTTGGGATTTTCTGTTTTGTTTTATTTTGGGAGGCTGTGGTCACTGAAAGACTTAGAGAACAGAGTTATTTCTTAGCAGTTTCAGTGCTACCGTGGCTGCTCCAATGTGTGGATGTCTCATTCTAAAGTAGTGGGGTCATCCACGTTCAGTCTTGTTCTGAGGTCCTGTTATATTCCCTCTATCTTACCCCAGGAAATGGAAAGCACTTCCTCTTCCCCTAGGGAAAGAAATGACCTGGTTTCCACTCTGCCACTAGCTCTTCCAACCTGGAGCCCCTCCTACTCCACAGGCTGCTTGTAATTCAGATTCAGATACATTTCCTGAAGTGGATTTACATGTACTATCTGCAATTCTCCCTATTTCCAATACCCATATAAATAATACATAACACCATTTAAAACCTTGAGCTTAGATTTATTTTAGCAGTCATCCTGATAAGTTTTAGAACTACTACCTATATATTTTCTCTTATTTTCGACAACCAATGTCTCTTATATTGACAACCACTTTCTTGTCCAATTTAGACTTCAATGATAATTTAACTATTACTTTACTATCTTCAAAAATCAGTTATTTTTATTCTTTCACTGAATTTCAAAGGATTATGGTTAAGGAAATATATGTAAAAAATTCTTCTGTGAACAATTAATGGTATTTTGTTTTTTATTCCTCATTCAAGTCTTCTCTCAACATCACTTTAAAATAGAAAAGATATGTTGCAGATCCAAAGATATGAGTCAACGTGACACCTTTTTTCGAACACATATGACTTTCTATTGTCAATATGAACTATGAGTTGACACATTTGACTCATGATCTTTGATAAAAAAATTTTAAATTTCTGAAACATTGTAGAGGTTACCAATAGACATATTTTTTTTTAATCCAACACACCTATTTTCTCTAGGGAATTTCCCCCCTAGTCTCCACGGCTGTATCAGAAAAAAATACTGTGTCCATAAATGGCTCTACCAGTACATTCATGTAAAAATATGCTGGTGCATGTATACAAAGGTGCCCCAAGGTACATATGCAGAGTAGAACTTCTGGGTCTTAGAGCATATGCGACTTTGCCTTTAGAAGCTAACGCTAAACTGTTTCCTAAAGGGATTGCACCCAGCAGCAGTGGAGTATACATTCATGCTAACATGTATATTGTCAAAGTTTTTACTTTTTTCTATTCTCTCCTTAGGTTCGCAGTATCTCATTTTAGTTTTAATTACATTTCTAAGATATCTATTAAGATTGAGCATCTTTTCTTTTTGTTATTGGTCATTCCTATTTCTTCTAGGAAAGTTGGTCCGTGTTTTTTGGCCATTTTACTTTGATCTATTTGAGTTCATTCCATAGATATTTTGAAATCCTTTATTGCCAGATGGAAATCCTTTGTCTTTTATATATGGTGGAATTCTTTTCTTAACTTGTATTTCGACTTTCTTCAAGGTGACTGCTGATGGACAGAATTTCTTAATGTATTTTGGTTTATCAATTTCTTTATAATTTTGGTTATAACAATGGATAGTGTCCTTGTATCTTCTTAAAAATCCCATCCATGGTGCAAGTTCATAAAGATTCTTCTTTTTAACTTTTTAAAAATTTATGACTTTGTTTTCACGTTAATCCAGAATAAAAATTAGTGAAATAAAGATTGCTTTAACATTCCTCTCATCTGAACAAAACCAAACTTTAGATGAACTTCTTCCTGACTCTAGGTCCCTGACTGCCTTTTCTTAGAGTTTTTACTTTAGAAAACTTGTCATTGTAAATTCGTCCTCTGTCCCCTTTGAGATGGAAAACTGTTTAAAGGCTATCTGCCAGTTTTACCACCCAGGACTGTCTTTTTTCAAGGACCTGGGAACTATCTCTTTGAAATATAATCGTCAAGGATAACCTCCAGGTTTCTGTGAGAGGGGAGCAACCTAACTTCAGCTGGGACATTGTTCCATTATAATACTACCTCCTATCAAACACAGACAGTCCAGAGGGGACCCCTCACCCCAGATCTTAAAAATGTATAGTGCCTTTTGTTTCATTGGAGTCAAGTTCAGACTGCATTCTGATCTCTCTCTCCTATTGAAATAGCCTTGAACAAAGTCTTCCTTACCTGTTCCATTTTGTCCTGAGCAATTTTTGTTTTGACATTAGCTATCAGGCTAAAAGTAATTTTTTAAAATTAATCTTTTTTCTTTTAAGCTGTTATGAACATCTTATCTTGCGTATTCTTTGCTGTTTTGAGTTTCACTGTTATGAGTGAAGTAGAATCACTATCATGCCTTGCTTAACATGATAGGGATATGTTCTGAGAAATGCATCATGAGGTGATTTCATCACTGTCCAAACATCATAGAAGGTACTTACACAAACCTAGATGGAAGAGCCTGCCACACACCTAGGCTATATGGTACTGATCTTATTGGACCACCATTATAGATGCCGTCTGTCCTTGACTGAAACATCATTAGGGGCTGCATGACTGTAGTTTGCTAATGTCTTCTACTTAAATTAATTCATCGGGCTTCTGCTATTTGAGAACTTTTGGCTTTCCCTAGGTTTGGAAGCTTCTCGGTCGTTATCTCATTAACTATTTCTCCTCTCTCATTGTCACTCTTCTCTCACTCCATAACTCTGATTACATGTATTTTAGAAATTTTAAGTCTTTGTTTTCTTTTTCCATCTTTTTGTCTTGCAGTTCATTCAGCTGTGTAAAACTCTCATTTGGTCTGTTAACTTTTAATTAAGAGATTTCTGGTTCTATTTTATTATTTTCTAAACTTCTTTATTAATGGCTGCAATTCCTTTCTCCTCACTTACATTTTAATCCTGATTTTTATTTCTTTAAATATTTGACTCACACTTTACATTCTATGTCTTATAATTAAAATATCTGAGATCTTGTTGATCTGATACTGCTTTCTGTTAGTTTTCGTATTTTAATTTAGAGTATTTTTTATTTTTTGTGTTGTGATGTTTTTGAAAGTGATTTCATATTCATTGAGGGGTGGGTTGGTGAGATTTATTAATCTTTGGCAAAGATGATATTTCCTGAAGATGTTAAAATTAGCTTGTGCTTGCTATGTGCAAGCATTACTAATCTTGATTCTAATTTAAAATAGGCTTTTGGCTTCAAATATTTTTGAGGTGCTTGTAATACCAAGGTACTATGAATTAACATTACTAATTTGTGTGTTCAAATGATGAGTAAACTGTAGGGGAGGAAGACATTTCCTCTACCCGCTCTGGGTTTTTCTGGCTGGAGAACAAATTCAATTCACATGAGACAGAATAACAGGAGAAAATTAAACAAAGCTTTATAACATGTATACATGGGAGAGGCTCAGACAACCTGAGCAACTCGCCAAAATGGCCAAAGCCACCATCTTAAATATCGTCTTCAGCTAAAGAAAAAGGAGGATGTTGGGGGTGGGGGGAGTCAGTTCTGGGAGATTACCAGACAAGTGCAGTAAACAAGGGCAGGTTATATGCAGATTTAAGTCCTTGCCTTCTGCATTGATAAGAGTTTCTAGAGATAAGGTCATCCCCCTTCTTCCTGTACAGAGAGGGACACACCTTTGCACATGGAGATTTCCTTTACAATGTAAATGTCTCTTAACAAAAGATAAGTAAATTCTACTTTTCAGAGTTTCTTTCCTGTCTGTAGTTTTTTAAAAGTAACCAGCCAAAAATAATTCTCATGCCAAAGAGACATATCTTGGGGTGGCCAATTCCACTCCTCCACAATACATTTTTAGAAGGAAAAAAAAAAAAAAAATATATATATATATATATATATATATATATATATATATATGCCCTCTTAAATATGGCACTAGATAGATGTGAAACTATCGTTGTTCTTTCTTCATGGTGAAGAGTGAGTGGTAATTTAACTTACTTTAAAATTAGTCTCAACTGAATGCATAGTCCTTTGGGGACTCCATTTTATACAGACGTTTCCCTGACTGGACCTTAAGTGGGATCACAGCTTAATCCTCCTATCTTCTTTGGTCCTTAGTGTGTGAAAATTTAGTCATGTTCACTAGGGTCAGGTAAATATGTTAAAGGTGAAAAATGGTTTCAGTGCTCTGATTAAATGTCTGGATTCCTGCTTTATTTTATTTTTTGGAGTCAAGATTTCTGACTACCTTGCCAGAATATACACATTTAAAATGTCACTGTTGTGTTTTGTTTGTTTTATCCATCATTCTTAGTTATTTTCAATGACAGTGTTGGTAAGGCTATCTAGTCACTGGAAACAGACTATTCAAAGGCATAACATGTCCTCCTATGAGGAAACTAGAAACTTCAGGAAAGTCAATCCCTTGTGTATGCTCACTTAAAGAGCCATCAAATAAATTTGTATAACAATTTGAAGTACCATTTGGCAGTTTCTAGTAAAATTGAAAGTTGCATATCATACATCAGCAAGTCTACTTCTAACTATATACTCTTTTAAAAATGTACATAAGAAGATTTAGTTGAAATTATTTATTGCCAGGTTATCTGAACTATTAATCACTAGAAAACCTAAATAAGTATTCATTCTGGAAAAAATAAAAAATAGGAATATACCTTAACATAATTAGATCTTAAAAGCAACTGATACAGGTGAAGAAATTAAGTTGGAAAATAACTTGTGCTAAGTTTACCATTTATATAATTTTAAAAACATAGAACGCAGGGGTGGGCCAGTGGCATATTGATTAAGTTCACACACTCCATTTCAGCAGCCCAGGGTTCATGGGTTCAGATCACAGGTGTGGACCTACACACTGCTTATGAAGCCGTGCTGTGGTGGTATCCCAAATACAAAATAGAGGAAGATTGGCACAGATGCTAACTCAACAACAATCTTCCTCAAGCTAAAAGAGGAAGATTGGCAACAGATATTAGCTCAGGGCCAAACTTCCTCACCAAAAAACCAAAACCAAAAGCCAAAAATATAGAAACCCATAATATATATTGTTTGTAGAAACATGTATATATACGAAAATGTAATTAAAAATCACAATTGGTGAAATGATGCAGTACATAGGAAGCTCAAGCTGCTTCAGAGGAAATGTTTGGAAATGAGATAGGGCACTGGTGGGGAAAATGAACGTATATATTCATCGATTTTAAAACATAAAGAGTTATTTTAGATTGTTAATTATAAAATGACTTGCACTTTTTATATCATCATTTCCTCACAAAAATACCTCAAGCCTCAAGGGAAAATAGAAAGTAGATTTATATAGTGTCCACAGTATGGTGAAAAACAGGACCAGAGCATTGAATTACATAATTATAGAAGTGTTAACTGATAAACTAAAATGTATCACTTTGCATTAACAGATCATGGACTACCTTAAAATAAGTTTTGGACAAGGTGACTTCAGTGCATGCTTAGTGTTATGGATCCTAATACTGTTTATTTTTCTTTGCTTATCACAAGGAATAATAAACTTATTACATATTAAAAGGCATATAATTCAAATTTCTTGGTAAATTAGCAACAAGCATTTTAATTTTATAGACATGTCCTATTTTTCTCTTTCATTTCTCTGATCATCAGTTCAGACTTGACCTCATAATTTTAAGAACATTTTAAAATCTTATATTCTTTAAACTTGCAATTTGTTTATCCCAAACTTTCTTCATATACCAGATGCCTGCCAGAAGCGCAAAGTATAAAGAAGAGCTTTCAGAAACTCTTCAATTTACATTCTGTTTGTTTAAAACTTTGTTCTATTTTCAAAATATTTTATTTCCATCTTTTAATTTTTTTCCATTGTCAAAAGTCAGAGTCAAAGGCTCCAGGTCCCTTCAGTAAATGAAGTCATATCCTCATGCCAGAGGTAACGTTGTTACTCACTTATGCATTGAATAATTTATGCACTATTTCAACGCCCTAAAAACTGTTAAGGTGGCACTCTTAGGTCTATGTAGCAGTTACTACAAAAAATGTAAGTTCCATTAATGATGACAGTGATTATAACCATAAAGCATAGGCAAATTAGTTACAATAAAATTATTGAGTTGTTTTAGTGGGAAAAAAATGTTCTAAAACACTATCTATGGTGCCACTTTCAAAAGTATTTGCCAAACCTTCTGAGTTTATTATAAAGTGTCCTTAAGAATAAAATTTAAGCCAGTCAGTAATAGATGTTAAAGTAATTCAGATCAATCTTCTTCCTGGAAAAATGAGAAATGTTATTAAAATGTGTGTGAATATAAATATATTTAAATATATACATTTAGATACATATTTAAATATATAAAATTATGCACATATATTATATGCATATGAAAATTTAAACATATACATACATAAATTTTACATGCATGTATCAAAATCCAAGAGAAGACAAAAATCAAGAGGTGAGGCTAGTGTTTAAAGTTGCTTTTGCTCTGGGCTAAGAGACTGAGAAGCAATTTTGAGAGCCTTGAGATGAAAAGCAAAAGTTGAAATCTGGGATCATTGAAAGGTTGAGAATCTGGTAAACAGTCCTCTGCTTAGACTTAATTATATGTGTTCCCTACATGGCACAGCTGCTCCTTAGGAGTAAACTTGAATCAAAATTAAGCTAGGTCTTGCAGACAGAAAATTCTGGCTTCATGTCATTTTGATGGTCCAGAAAATTTCAGCTTGTGAAATTAGTTTAGAGTGATTTTAGATTGCTGGTTCCCTCACATGGCTGTAGTAGCAAAAGAAGATTCTCTCTGAGAGAATGTAATATTCTTTAGTTCTCATATTATGTCACAAAAATTTCTAAAATAAATTGCCTAGTACACATCTAAGCTATTCTAGGCATAGAATAAGGCAAATCAGTGTGACTGAGAACCCACAGAAATTACTGACAACAGATACAAGCCACTGAAATTCCATGATTAGAAGGACATTCTTTCTTTAGGGAGGAAAGCTAATCTTAAAAATGTCACAAAGGAACTGAAAAGTATAAACAGGACATTGTGGATTTACAAAAGGACCAACTAGATATTCTAGAATTGGAATACACAATAACAAAGATTAAGAATTTAATAGGTAGGATTAACAGCAGTAATAGAATTTAAAAAAAGCTTTTTTTGTGAGGGAAGAGGGACGAGTCATGGGAAATGTAGTGAAAAAAATATATTTAATTGGAGTCAGTGGAGATGAGAAAAAATATGGTAGAAACAATATATTTTTTTAATCATGAGAATTTCCTCTAATTAATAAAAGAGACCATCTGCAGACTCAAGAAGCCAAATAAATCCCAAAGAGGTAAATAAAAAAATCCATATCCACATCATTTGAACCTAAAGAAAATAAAACATAAAAAGACATCTTAAAACATTACATTTAAGTTAGCAATAGCTAGCAACTATTAGGCTTATAGATGACTTTTAACAGCAAAATGGAAGCAAGATAGCAGGAGAATGATATCTTAATATGTAGATTCAAAGTAATTTCCAACCATAAATCCTAAATACTGCAAAAAATATTATTCAAGAATGAATATGGAAGAAAAGGCCTTTCTAGACAATTCCTGATAAGATCCATCATCAGCAAACAGGGCATAAAGTGAATACTTAGAGCTTTCTTCAGGAAGAAGAAAAACTATCTCAATTGTCAGTTTGGAGGTGCAGAAAGGAAGGGAGAGCAATAGGAATGAAAATGTACATTCACCAAGCAGACCAAATTCTGGGGCATAAAACACATCTCAACAAATTTAAAATAATGAAATCATACAATGTCTGCTCTCGGACTACAATGAAATTTTAACTAAAAATCAATAACAGGAAAAAAAACTGGAAATTCCCAAAATACATGGAGATTAAACAACATGCTACTAAATAAAACATGAGTCAAAGAAGCAATCATGAAAGAAATTTCGAAATATTTTGAACGAAATAAAAATGAAAACACAACTTATCAATATTTGTGAGATGCAGTGAAAGCAGTGCTAGAAGGAAATTTATAGCAATGAAAGCATATATTAGAAAAAAAGAAAGACCTGAAATCAAAAATAAGTTCCCACTTTAGGAAACTAGAAAAAGAAAAGCAAAGTAACTTCAAGATAAGCAGAAGAAAATACATAAGGAGAGCAGAAATCAATGAAATTGTAAACAGGAAATCAATAGAGAAGATCAACAAAACTAAAACATGGTCCTTTGAAAAGATCAATGAAATTAATATGCTCTAACTAAGAAAAAAAGAGAGACAACACAAATTACTAAGATCAGCAATGAAAGAGGGGACATTACTACAGATTCTATGGATATTAAAAGAATAATAAAGGAATACTATGAACAACTGCACACCCAGAAATTTTTAACCTAGAAGAAATGGACCAATTCCTTGAAAGATACAATCTGCTAAAATTCATCCAAAAAGAAATAGACAATTAGAATAGGCCTATATCTTAAAAATGTCAAATTACTAATTAATAACCTTCCCAAGCAGAAAGCACCAGGCCCAGATAGGTTCATTGCTGAATTTTATCAATGATTTAAGGAAAAAATATGCTAATTTTCTACAATTACTTTCAGAGGATAGAAGTGGAGGGCATTCTTCCTAACTCATCCCATGAGGCCAGCATTACTCTAATAGAAACCAGACAAAAGCATTACAAGAAAAGAAAACTACAGACCAATATTTTTCATGAATATAGATGCAAAAATTCTCAAGAAAATATTATTAAGTTGAATCTATCAATGTATATAAAGAATTATAAACCAGGTCCAAGTAGGATTTATCCCAGGCACGCAAGTCTTGTCCATATTTGAAAATCAATTAACGTAACCCATCACATCAAAAGGCTAAAAAAGAAAGCTCATGTGATCTTATCAATAGATATAGAAAAGACATTTGACAAAATCCAACATCCGTTCTTTATAAAAACTCTCAGTAAACTAGGAATAGAGGGGAACTCCCTCAAATTGATAAAGAATATCTAAAAAGTGTACAGCAAACTTTATACTTAATGGTGAAACTTAAAGCGTTCCCACTAAGATCAGGAGCAAAGCAAAGATGTCTCCGATAACCACTGTTTTTCAACATCATACTAGATGTCCTTGCTAATGAAGTAAGGCAAAAAGATGAAATAAAAAGTATACAGATTAGGAAAGAAGACCCAACACTGTCTCTGTTCACAGATGACACAATTATCTATAGAAAATCCAAAAGAATCCACAGAAAGACTCCTGGTACTAAAAAGTGATTGTAGCAAGGTTGCAGGATACAGATTTAATATACAAATGTCTGTCACTTCCTCTGTATCAGTAATGAACAAATGGAATTTGTATTAAAAATGAAATATTGTTTACATTAGCACCTCCCCCAAATTAAATACTTAGGTACAAATCTAACAAAATACATACCAGATGTATATGAGGAAAACTACAAAACTCTGATGAATGCAATCAAAGAAGAACTAAATAAACAGCAAGAGATTCCATGTTAATGGATATGAAGACTCAATATTGCCACGAAATCGATTTTGTCCAACTTGATCTATAGATTCAAAGCAGTCCCAGTCAAAATGCCAGCAAGTTATCTTGTGGATATTGACCAACTCATTCTAAAGTTTATATGGACAGGCAAAAGACCCAAAACATACAGCACAATATTGAAGGAGAAGAATAAAGTTGGAGGATAGACACTGCCTGACTTTAAGACTTGCCCCTAAAGCTACAGTAATCAAGACAGTGTGGTATTGGCAAAAGAATACACAAATTGATCAATGGAATAGATTAGAGAGCCCAAAAATAGACTTCCATAAGAGATCAACATACGTAGCATAAAGGTTTTTTAGGTCAGTGAAAATAGTCTGTATGATACCACAATGGAAGACACATGTCATTATGCATCTGTCCAGACTTTGAATGATTATGTTGTGTCAACGTAGGTTCTTCAGTCTTAGATAATGTACCATTCTGGTGGAGGATGTTGATAATGGGGAAAGCTATGCATGCATCAGGGCGGGGGGTATATGGGAAATCTCTATACCGTCCCCTTAATTTTGCTGTGAACCTTAAACTACTCTAAAAAAAAGAGTCTCAATTAGAAAAAAAAGGCATATGGGAAAATCTAAATGAACATTAGCTACACAACTATAACAGCAGCGCATTATAGGATTTAAAAAGGATTAGAATAAAAAATAGGACAACAGCATTTAAATTGAGGGGAGGCACAAAGCCAGTAATGCTTGTCTTCCATTCAATCTCCCTGGATCCTTTTTCCCCCATTTCTTGTAGCCGCCCTTCTCAACTCCCTGAAAGCCTTAGCCAAATCTCTTGGTCACTGGAGCATAAGATCCTGTTTCCTTTCCATAGGTCAGGGTGACATTGAGGCATTGCTTAAACTCCAGAGTTACCAGGAGAGACTTTTCCCTTCCTCTTCCTTTCTGTTTCCTACTCTTCTTTGCTGCTTCTCCTGGTAGCATTTTAATACATCACCAACAGATGATACCTAATCTTAGAATCTGCTTCTGTAGAAACTACCTAAGGTAGTTTCCAGTTTCCAGTTTAGATAAACAGTTGAACTCTTCTGAAGTGTTTAAAAATGCATGGGAGGAGGTAAAAGAGCCGAATGACACTGACTCTGATAAGTCAAGCTTGCATGGCATAGTCCTTAGCCTGAGGACCAAATAATACAAAAAAGTGTATAACTTCTAAACTAATGGGAAAAAATGAATAATAAAAATAATCAAATAAAAAAAAGCAAGAGAGGAGGAGAAAAGAATCATAAAACAGGCAGGACAAATGAAAAGCTTATTGTAAGATGGCAAATTTAAAATAAAATACAACACTGTTTACATTACTAATCCCTCAAACATAGTGTTTAACAAGAGGAACAAGACACATGCTGCACTATTCCATTAATATTCAACTCAGAAACAGTCACACCTAAATCATAGTGTTTAGGGATTTATACTTAGGTAGTAAAATTATAGCAAAGGAAAGCAAGCAATCACTTCCTGGAGAAACGAGGAAGAAATGTCAGCACAGTGATTGCCTTGAGTGTGGAGGGGAGAACTTGTGATTCTTAAGGAGCATGGTGTGTGATGGTTAATTTTATGTGTCAACTTGGCTAGGCTATGGTGCCCAGTTGTTTGGTCACACTACTCTAAATGTTGCTGTGATGGTATTTTGTAGATGTAATTAACATTTACAATTAGTCAACTTAAGTAAAGTAGATTATCTCCCATAACACTGGTGGATCTTATTCAATTAGCTGAAGGCCTTAAGAACAAAAATAGATTTCTTGGAGAAGAAAGATTTCTGCCTGAAGATTGTAATATGGAAATCTTGACTGAGTTTCCAGACTTCCGGCCTGCCCTGTAGATTCTGGACTGAAGACAGCACTATCAACTCTTACCAGAATTTTCAACCTATTGATTGGCCCTACCATATTCAAACTTGACAGCTCCCCCAATTGTGTGAGCCAATTCCTTCAAATAAATCTCAATTTCAACTTTTCTGTGTGCGTGTGTGTGTGTGTATACACACACACATTTATATGGTATATCCTATCTCAATGTATGTATCCTATTGGTTTGGTTTCTCTGGAGAATGCTGACTAATAGAGGGCTTCTGGGTTACAGGCTACAGTTTACTTTGTCATCTGTGTGATGGTTACATGGGTATTTATTTTTTAATAATTCATCAAGTGTTATATTTATGTTTATGCCCTTTTCCATATGTTTTTATATTTCACAATAGAAAATGAAGCAAAAATAAGAAGGAACAAAAGGGTGAGGGAACCCTCCCTAGAGAGAGTTAGATTTGATCTTCTATGAGAGAATTGCCAATTTATATACTAGACTTCATTGTTTGCCCACATTCAGACTTTAAACAGCATAAGAGGCTTGTGAGGAGAAATGGCAGTAATGCAGTAAAATACACAAGTCCTAGTACACTGAACTCCTCTTCTCTTCATCAGTAAACGTAAAGACTTTCTAATCATGTTTCTCACTGCAGCTGTTACTCTATACCCTTACCTCCCCAGCCTTGACCTGGACTGAGTTTATGTTTCCTTGAACCTGAGGTATTTTCTTTCACTTCCTTTTCCCTAGGAGCACAGACCAGGTTACAACAGTGAGTGGTCCCATGGTTTCCACAGACAGAGCTCTTCAAGTCAGTCAGCCAAACTGAAGAATATGATTTAACCAAAACAAAATGGAAACCAATCATTAAAATAGCTTTGAGCTATATAGAAATTTAGAGGTTATCAACAGTTTAACAAACTCATTTCATTTAAAATCCAAAATGAACCATAAGAGCTCAGTATGATTGTCTTCATTTTATAGTTGAGGAAACTGAAATTCATAGAGTGTATTTGATGTTTCCATGTCACTCAGCTACCAACATGAGAGAGACAGACTAGGAATCCTAGGCTTTGGTCTTTCAGATCCAGCTGATTGCACTATGTCAGTGGTGTAGGCTTCAAATGGAGGGAGCCTACTTAAACGACTTTCACGACTCCTAAGGTGCATAAGCAAGTGAAAATCCCCCATTAGAAGCATGCTTGTATGGCCATTTACACTTCCAAAGTGTTTTACATTTGTATTTTTAGCCAGGCTTCAAAGTCTAAATATTGGTATTAACATTGCCTTACTTTTACATATATTAATACTAACGTTTTCCAGATGAAAGCACTGAGGTTCAAAAAGATTCAGTGAATTGTCCAAAGGATAACTTGGGGCTTAAATTGACATCACTTGAATTCTAAGCCTGTGCTCAGCCCACTATATCACATTATCCCTATCCAATCATGTTGTTAGAAATATCTTTCTGAACTTTGTATGCACCTCTGAAAATCACATTATTATGCTTGCATAGTTACAAGAGTATCAATTGTAGAAGCAGTATGATTTTTTAACAAGTTTGCACAGTGGATGCACATGTATTGTAACTAAGCGTAAAGTCCTGAAAACTAATGCTATAAATTTGGATGGGGGAGGTAAAGTTAGGTTGATGTTTATCTTTAGTTATAATAGTGCACTTTTGTTAATTTGAATTTCACTAATTTACACTTCACAATAATTCATTTAGGGCAGTTACTAAACTGTAATAAAATGGCCTGAGCTTTGACTTATCTATAATGAAAGGCTTAATAGGAAAATTAATACTTGCCCAAAGAATATTGAAATGACTGAAAAGAATGTAAGGACCATTTTCAGGTGTCCAAGCACTCTAGAAATCATTTACATACAGGCAATTGATGAGCCAATTTCAACTCATTCTTATCTATTTATTGAAGCTAGTCAGCTTCAGAACTCTAGTGCTTTGTTAGTCTAATTCCAATTATAGTACATAACAGAATATTGAAAATGCATTTTGGAAAAAAAGAAAATGCATTAAAAAAAAACCCCTACAATTTAGACCTTTTACTAAGGGAAACTAATCCAGATGGGAAACCAGATTAATGAGTTTTCTTTATTTATGACTAAAAACTTTATTCTCTCTGATATATTATACAAAGGAGAAACCAGGATCTAGGTTATAGTTTCTATTCTCCGGATTAATTGCTTTTTTAATTAAAAATTTTTGCGTTGGTTATAACTTTAATTATCCAATGAATATATATTTGCATTTCCAGAAGTATATAGGAATTTAATAAAAAATAAAATTTTTATTTTAAAACTTGAGAGTGAGTCAAAGAATATATAAAGTACCAACCAAGCCAGGATGTTTGGTTAAGCATTTCAAATAATCTAAGGAAAAATGAGCGAATAGTAGTACAAGTAAAATCGTGGGATTGAAACTATGTCTGGAAGACCACTGATGTAGCAAATGTGTCAGGAGTTATTACCACAGAAAAAGACAATGAATCAACACACAAAGTATTTACTAGTTCATTGAAGCCCGCTTGAGGTAGGTAGAAAGTATATGAATCACACAAAAATTGTTATGAAAAATTATGGGATAGAGGCAAGAAAAACATCTGGCTCAAGTTCTAACACTGCCACTTAAAAACTGTATGGTTTTCTGCAAATTTACTTTGTGGCACTTCCATTTCTTTCTCAGTAAAAATATTGAGAAAAATGCGTGCATTTCCCAATCTTATAAAGTTGCTGTGAGGACGAAAAATATCAGTGTCTTTAAAAAAGTCACTCTCTATAAATATAAGGTATAAATTAGTTTTAGGAATAGCCTACTACATGACTAATTTGACCTAGAAAAATTCTGGGTTTGGTGGCTTTAAGCAAGTTAAAAAAGATCACTTCATTTCTCCCACACTAGTTGAGAGCTCATTGTCCTGCACCAACTGAAAATCTGTCAGATGTGAGACTCTGACCAAGAGTGCTGGAAAAATGCATGATGAAGTGACACTGAAAATAGCAGAGCCAGAGGCAACAACACGATTGTATTAATTGTCAGCCTGCAGGACCCTAAAAATGTATTGCAGCGCCGAAGAGACAATTGTTAATACATAAGACTCCCATCATCATGATATAAGAGTTTATACACGATGTCATCTCAAAATTAATTTTGATTTTATCATTGAGCTTGTATTCTCTATGGTTTAAAGTACATTTATTCAATCCCTTTTGTTCTAGACCAAGCTGAGTGTCTAAGCCCCAAGTAGAAGTAACATCGGTTTGTTCCTTTTATGCTTTTTCAATAGAAGCTAGACAAGTTCCAGGAATGACACTAAGATAAATTATAAAAAATTACCAATAAAAAGTACCGGTGTCACATGGTTGTAAGTTTTTCTGACAGCCCAAGGCAACAAGCAGCACACAATTTGTACAGGAATATTTCAGGAAGGCATCACTCTCCAAACTCAGAGCTGAAGTTTCCAGGGAATGTTACTCATTTAAGTGGGCTTAGGTCATGAAAATTGTTCATCTGAGAACTGCAGCTGGCCACACAAACTCAAGGTGTAAATTAGATAAGTTTCCACGGAATCAGCATCTATCTAATAATATAGAGAATAGTGAACTCGTGCTTATCTTTTGGAAACTTCATGGGATTTAGGTTTCTGAGAAAATTTAGCCCAGTGGAAACTTGAGTTTCCATTAGACTCGAGTTGGAGGATAAATATTCTAATTCCAGTTCCATTAGTAAGTAGATATTTAATCTGGAGCAAATACAACAAATTCTCTAAGCTTTATTTTCCTTATCTATGAATAAGAGAGCAGATAAAGGGAAAAGTATTATTTATCAAATGGCTTTGATAAGATAATCACATGAAGCCGTATATCCCAAATAGTCAGAAGCTACTCAAGACTAAACAATGTTCATTAAACAGGAATTCTAAAAATTGCATTGTATTATTTTTATAGGTGAGATTTTCTTCTATTTAATTTTTCACAGTTACTGTGCTTTTATGATGACTGTGTTTCACATTGTTTTAATGGCCCATCCCAAAAAGAACATGGAAGTATCCTCTGCGGCAATTTCCTGGACCCCGTTTTCTTCTTTTGCCCTTGCATTTCTCCTGTCAGTCTTTCATCTCTCATTGCTGCCTTCCACAATAAAACATGCTGGACAGGCCTCTTCCTGGATCAGCACCAGTGTTCTAACTGAGGGAGCTGTCATTTTCTTTGTCTACACTTGTTAAACTTTAGAGATTTAAGCAAATGCTTCCTGGCTCAACTTCCCTGAGTTCAGCAAATATGTTTCTACTGCCCTTGTTATTTCTGCTCCTAATTGCTGATAGCGGAAAAAAAAAAAAACATCTAGGCAGTAGAAACTGCAGAAGGTGCTACTTCACTAAAAAGGCTTCCTATAGTCTTTCCAGAAAAATTGAATTTCCTTTGTTCTGTGTTACCTGTGTGAGATAGAATTAAGGAATTAGTTAAAAGAGCGGGAATTAATATGTTGAGATGAATATCTGAGAGTGTTTTCCCCTTATTCAAAAAGTCCTTTCTTCTATGGTTGTCTGCCTGGGTTTAAATCCTGACGCTAACACAAATTATGATCTTGGACATATTACATGAATTTTGAGCCTCTCAGTTTTTCCTTCTGTAAAATGGGAATACAAATATCATATGCATCATAAGATATTAGTTAGGATTAAATGAGTTATGGTTGCAATGCTTCAGAACAGTGTTCAACATGGTAAAACTATTACACAATAGCCATTATTATTGTTACTCTAGCTTCTACAACATATCATGCCACTTAAAAGGAATTATACCATTCTTTAGGGGGTATACTTACTATTTAACTCCTTCATATCCACTAAACATACTCTGTTTTAATATATAATATTAAATACCTTAAATTAAATTAAATATTAAATATAAATAATACCCTCTCTATACACATATACAACCAAAATCACACACAAATAATCATTAATATTCTTCTAAATATTTTGGTCAGCTGTCTCAGTTTTTTCAATTTAATTGGTAATTGGCTGGACTAAAGAGAAGGAAACAAGTCAAGGAAACTCGGACAACATACCAGGTCAACAGGCACTCTTAATGCTGCTACGATCTTTCTTTTTCAATAACTATAGGAACAATGTTTTTTTCCTACTATCTTCTTAGTCACCTCCTGCAACTGAAGACTTCCTGCTCATGGGCTGCACCACATCCTTGTAAATGTTAGAAACGAGGGTGGCGGATAGAGAATACAGCAAGAAGTCTAATTTTTAAAATTACTCAATTATAAAACTTATATATAAAACTCTATACTTGAATATGTTTGTCTGTAAAATAATAAAACTCTATTCTTGACCAGTAACCATCACAACTTCCTTTTGAGATTTCCATTATTTTGATATCCTGAGATACACTGCAAAAAATGCAGCTAAAACTATGTAAACTATTTAACTAAATATAATTTTATTAGTATAATTTAGTACCACAATCTAGGGTTAAGTATGATGACACTGATGTCATTTCTGCGACTGCTCTCCTAACAGTTTGGAAAGAATTATAGAGTTCCAACACAAAGGTCAGAGAAATCTGTGTTTGACTTCTCTCAACACCACCTACTTATCTGTGAGACTGGAGGAAAATTATTAGCCTTTCTGAGCCTCCCTTTCTTTTTCTGTAAAATGAGGATTATAATGCCTTCTACCTCAGAAAGTTGTTCTTAGAGGAAATAAAAGACAAGATGCACCGTTCAGCTCTGCTGTCCAAGGAGAGTAACTGACCAATGCCCCCAGTGGCTGCCCCTCCGAATGCACATGGTGTTTGTGTGAGGTCATGATTCCTGAGAGCTGCCCCAGACAATTCTAAGAACAGTGTGTGTTCACACCAAGGTGATCTCAGTCCCAAGAAAAACAAGACTCCTTCAGTGGAGACACTGGCCAGGAGACTCTCATGGGCATGACCAAATCTTCTTAGCACTGTGCTGCAGTGGAAGATTCTTCATACCCAGGCTTCCTCCTTTCCTCTCTCCTCCATAGTGTCTAATCTGAGAAAACAAACAAAAACCTTTATCATCTGCTCCTCACTCTAACCCCTTACCCTTCTTATACATTCCCCACAATAAATCTGTTCCCCTTAATCATGTCTTGGCATCTGCTTTTCTGAAAATCCAAACCAACAAATCATAAAACATAGTACATGGCACACAGTAAGCATTTTATAAAACGTATTTAATAACATTATAGGAATAGACACCTCATGAAAGAAAAAATTCTACAGACACTGTATGAAGTGAATAGACAGGAGTTTTTTCTACTATACAAAATTTTTATATGCTTCTAAATAAAATCTAAAAATAGACTTACTTTATTTGACTTTGTAGCAAAATAATCAGCACATTGTACTTTATTTCTATACAGATTTTCCCTAACACCTTCTTTAGCAGCATATTTCAATAATTCTGACTGTATTTTTTTATGTAAAATAGAGAGTTAAAAAATTCAGAACTTAACCTTATTCTGTCTAGATTACTTTAAAGGTATGGAGATCACATGAAAGGGACTTCTGAGCAAGAAGGAAAGGAAATATCTAAAGGAGTTTGAGTTAAATGACAGAGGAAAACCTGAATTGATTACACTTTTCTTTCTCACAGGCAACATTTCCCATGGAGCAATGTGTGTGTGTATGTGGGCGGGGGTGGTGTCAGAGTGTGCTATGGAAGAAGAGTGGAAAAAAGTAGAAAAGAATAAGAAAGAAAAACAAGAGCATAAGAACTCACAAGAAACGGAGAAGATTTAATTTCTTCAAGAGATGAAGCAGCTCTTTCTTGTTTTGCATCATTTCTCCTCTCTTCCCTACACCTGCACACTGGAAAACAGAAGTTTCACCATTGTTGCCCCGTAACTCCTGGATACCCACCTTTGATTCTGGAGTTACAGGTGCTATCAAAAAAAAAATTGCATGCTTATGTAATATTTTAATTTTACACACTTTATTGTGAACTTATGTGCTAAAAACTGTTCAGAGGATTCAAAAATAAATACATTATGTTCGCTGCTTTCCAAGGACTCTGAATGGAAGCGAAAGCATTAAAGAAAGTCTAATGCACTGTGCAAATTGCTTTATTAGAGGTCTGCACCAGGTGCCCTGGAATGATCCAAGGGAGTGCTTTGCTCTGCCTTTAGGAGTGGAAATACTCCATAAAATGGTGAAATTGCAGAATCTTGAAGAATAGACCATCTCCAGTGAGATGGGGTCAAGAAACATCTTTGAGGCAGAGCGAATAATAGCATCAATAAATTCATGGAATACTGTAAGACTGCCAGAAGACTCCTTGTGATTGGAGCTACGTTGACATAGCTGGGAGACAGCATGACAAGAGATGAAGCTGGACTGGTTGGAAGAGGTCAGATTACGAGAGCACCAGTGTGCCATGCTTTTATGACGGGGAAAAGACTGTTAATATCAAACTATTAAGGAGACTTGTGGATGCCTCTTTGTTTATTTAAAACTTCATCCCTCATTCTTATTTCCCAATTGTTTCCCAGAGCAAAATTGTTTTCTTAGCACCATTTTGGAATATGTAGGAAGTGATTTTAGATATGTAATTCAGTAAGACAAAAATATTAAAACCCGTTTAGTCTCTCACTTGTCCTGCAGGTCAGCATTCTGCAACTAATTTGGTTTTTATAGTATGCTTTTCCTTCATTCCAACTATTGCTGAAAATTATTCCTTGAAAAGAACAAAGATATGCCCATGTTCAGTTAAATGTTTTACCTAAGGGATTTGAAATCTATGAATAAAAGTAATTCTAAGAAAATGTAGTTTTTCTCATTGGTCTACATGTAAAGAAAAAATATTCACAAAGTGAACTACTCTTTTGTTACAGTGCAATATTATCAGAGTATTCCTTGGCAGAACCATCTAAATTGATGCTGATGCCTGCAGGGAACAGAACAGTACTTAATCTTTGCTTCTATATTCTGTCCATCTGGTAACTATAGAGAGAACATTCTAGCTCCAGTCTATATAGGAAAAAGAAAGAGAGAGACAGAAATTCTGCATTCTTATTGCCATAATTTTATTGCAATACTTCTCTAACTATTACTTTTGGGTCAACGATAATTGCAAAGTTAAGGTCAATTGTACTTGGAAAATTTGAAATCTTGATATCATATTAACAGTTAGGGCACAGATTTAGTTAGTCATGCAAATTTATTTTTCATCAGTAAAACAACTTTCACAAACTTTCAAAGTTTCTTTCCAAGCCAAGTTGGTTTTGTGTGCAAATTTCTTTTCCTCACTTGAGTTACAGCTTTCTTTTATTCAATACTAGAGTCAGATCCCTATTATTGAAAAATTGCACTCCTTTAGGACCTTTAAGTGAGCAGGCATAGCCTGAAAACATTAACCATAAAAGAAATCTTCAATCTAGAAAGGGAGAGTACAGCGCATCTGCACCTCCTGATGTGGAATTGTTTCATAATGAATCGGGAAATTCAATCCCTTTAAAGTAGGTCATGAGGACATGCTTCAAAAGTCTAGATCACAGATTTCCCGTTAGTAATTTGGTAACTTCTAAAGGTGTAAAATATATTTGAGAGAAAAATATTTTGAGGAATATTTTCTTTTCAAATTATATTGAAGTTTTTTTTTTCAGATAGTACTTTAAGTAAAGATGTGGAATGACTCAGTTCTAAATGGACTCCATGAATTTTTTTCAACGTTGGTTGTTTTGGGGGGCTGATACAGGGTTATGATTAAAAAAATAGGTATAGTAACTACTAGTAATGTAAATATAATATTTAAAATATGTGAATAATTCATCAATTACCTATGCATTAGAATAAACCTACTTAATATTATATTATAGCATTTTAAATAGCATGAAGTTATTTGAAAAATATAGTAATTATCATTGGTATTGCTCTTTCTCAAATGCCTTTTACTCTAGGACACCTCCTGCACTGTATTTTCTCTTTTCTCTGTATATGTGTTCCAGCACTAAAAGACTAAGGTGAGAACAGTAAAATTTTCATGACATGAAGATTTCTGTATAAAAATGTCAATATTTCAAATTGTCGAAATCCACAGTAATATAGACATGATATACTTGCATAGAGATACTTTTTTAGAAGACATACTATCCTTAAAATTACATATAATGGAAAACCCTATGTAAACATATGTTTATTCTCATCCTAGATATATTATATGCTCTTTGCTTAAATTTACATTATTATCAGTCTTAGAGTGAAAGTCTGTAGAATTTTTGACTAAGACGTGAAGCTTAACTGAGATATCATATTTAGACAGAGTATCCTATGTGTTTCATTTACTATTAGTTTGTTTCTTGTTCCCCTTTCCAGCATCTCTTTTGTAATCAACTTATCAATTTCTGCAAATGTTAGCCAGCATTTTGAAAGGGATTGCATCAGATCTGTATATCAACTCAGGAAATGTTCTCATCTTAACAAGATTGAGTCTTCCAATTCATGAACCTGGGATATCATTCTCTTTATTTAGATCTTCAATTCCTTAATCACATCCAGTAGTTTCCAGTGTACAAGTCTTATACTTCTTTTGGTAAATGTATTTCTAAGTAGTTTTTAAAATTATATTGTAAATGGAGTTATTTTCAGATTGTTCAGATTGTACAGAAATACAACTGCTATTTTGTATATTGATCTGTATCCTGCAAACCTCTTTTATATTTAAGAGAAGTCTGCTGGACAGAGAATTCTTGGTTGATTGTCTTATTTTCAGCACTTTTAATACGTTATGCTAATGCCTTTTGGCCTCCGTGGTCTCTGATGAGGAGTCAGCTGTCAATTGTGTTGGGATTTGCTTGTTTATGATGTTCTTGCTGCTTTCAAGATTCTTTCTTTCTCTTTGATTTTTGACAGTTTGTCTATGATGATATAGTTATGATTGGATCTCTGAGTTTATTGTACTGGAGTTCATTAAGGTTTTTATATGTGTAAATTAATGTTTTTCTTCAAATTTGATTTGGCCATTATTTCTTCAAATATTCCTTTGTGTGTTTTTTCACTCCGATTTCTGATACATATATTTGATAGCACCTCACATGTCTCTGAGGTTCTGTTAATTTTTCTTAATTCTCCTTTCTCTTCTTCAGACAGGATTATCTCAACTGATCTATCTTCAAGTTAGCTGATTTTTTCTTTTACCAGTTCAAATGTGCTTTTGAATACCTCCAGTGAGTTTTTCATTTCAGTTATTGTAGTTTTCAATACTAGAATTTTCATTTGGTTCTTTTTTTAAAATAATTTCTTTATCTTTATTGATACTCTTTATTTTGTGAGACTTTCCTTTAGATTTAGAAATGTTTTCCTTTAGCTGTTGAACTCATTTATAACAACTGATTTCAAACCTTTGTCTTCTAATATCTAGGCTCCCTAAGGGACAATTTCTATTATTTGTTTGTTTCCTCCATACATACAGGGCATTAATTTCTTTTTTCTTTGCATGTCTCATATTTTTTATTTATATGGGACATTTTAAATATTAAAATGTGGCAAATCTAGAAATCAGCTCTCCCTTCTCTCTAGGGTCTCTTGTTGCTTTTGTTGTTGCAGTTTGTTGTGGTTCTTTTTTCTCCGTTTGTTTAGTGACTTTCCTGAATTAATTTCCTAAAATATGTTTTCTTTGCTGTGAACAGCTAGTATAAAGCCTCTGATTGGTTAACTGAGTGGTCAGATAATGTTTGGACAGGGGTTTTCCTAAATTCCTTGAACCAGTAAACCTTCCACACTTTGCTGAAGGACTGTGTATGTGTGTTGGGGAACACCTTTAATGTTCCTCCAATTTACAACTCTGCCTTAGCCTTCACTTCCTGGTTACACAGTCTCAAGGTCAGAGTTGAGAGATTAAAGTTTTTCACATTTTTCCTGGGCATTCACAAAGCTCTACATATGCACATGTGCTTTTAGATTCCCAGAAATACTCCTTCGAATATCAGGGATCCTCAAAGACCCTTACTGACAACTTTTTCTTCATATTTTCCTTTCATGCTTTTCAGCCAGCTTCTTGTTTGCTCCTGCCGGTTATTGCTGCTTCAGGCAGCTGTGATGTTAAATTGTTGCCACTGAGCTTTTGACAAACACTCTGAAAATAAGCCTTCCCCTACTGAAGGAATTCAGGTAAAATACAGACAAAGCCCTGTGAATCAGGCTCATCCACAGAATCAGCTGATGTGAAATAGTGACACTTTTTGAGAATGGGACTTTTTGAAGAGCTATGAATTAATTCTGTCCTCCCCTAGTGTCTGCTAGACTTCTGATTTTCATAGCTACTAGGGCTATGAGGTTGCCGATTTTTAAATCTACTGCAGGACAGGAAAGAGAGTTATGGGGACAAGACAAGATAAAATGTCACAAAGCTTACTATTCTTACTGAAATTCAGCAGTTTCATTGAAAAAATACTCCTTGATTGCTGTGATCATTGGTTAATTTTGAGAGTTCGAAAAGGTTGTTTTTGACAATCTTTTCAGTGTTCTTCTTGCTTTTACTGAGGAAGAGACTTTTAAAGGTTTTCTCCTCTCCACCATTTAGGAAGTGCTTTCCTCCTTCACTATGATTTTTATAAACAGAATAAATGAAAACCTTAAATATTTTTATAGCTACCCAGTTCTTTGTTAGCCAAATGAATGTGTAAAGCAAAGAAAGGCATTTAATTGTTATCATATTTTTGTGTGAAACTATATTGCTATTTCCGAATGACAAGTTGCCACTCAAAAGTAGACCTGCTGAATCCCAAATAATACTGAACTTTGTGTAAAACCTTCCTTTTTTTTGTTTTTTGCTGAGAAAGATCTACCCTGAGCTAACATTTATGCCAAGCTTACTCTGTTTTTTTGGTATGTGTGCTGCCGGCACAGTATGACTGCTAATAGAGTGGTATAGGTTTGCCTGGGAACTGAACCTGCATCACTGGAGCGGAGCATGCTGAACTTAACCACTAGGGGCTGGCCCTAAAAACTTCATTTTTTAAAGACACTTAATACTTTGGTCTCATTTCTATCTCTATATCTTATGACTCTCCTATCAATATCTAATGCTCCATCATGATTAAGCTATATGCTAATTAAATTTACTTATTTATCTATATACGTATGTTTAAAAATAGCATATAGCCTAATAATAACGATGTCTTAGGTATCTATCAAAGATTTTAAATGTGTGTCTATGCTTTGTTCTTTTTGTTAAGTCTACCAAATTGGAAGCTGCCTGCTTATACGCTGAATGTGCATGATTGGATGTGGCCATATTTAACTCTCTTGGTATCCTTGCCAGGTTTTTCCATAGTACCTCATAATTAGCAGGTGCTCAATATTATTTATGAATAAAATAGAATTGCTAGTCATTATCCAATATCTAAGGGATCTGCTACATAAATAATAATTTCTCACAAGTGAATAAATAATTAATGTTCACCTATGTGTTTACCTTTACTATTTAATATTAGAGTAGTATACACCCACATGTTCAACACACCCCCTTCTATGAATATAGCAATTGTATCTCTGATTCTGCACCAAAAGTTTTATGAATATATATGCCATATATGTCTCAGTAGATGTGTTATGAATGTCATCATTTGCACAATTGTCTTTTTTTTTTAATTTTAAGGAAGATTAGCCCTGAGCCAACATCTGCTGCCAATCCTCCTCTTTTTTGCTGAGGAAGACTGGCCCTGAGCTAACATCCATGCCCTCCTCCTCAATTTTATATGTGGGACATCTAGCACAGGATGGCTTGTCAAGCGGTACCATGTCCGCACCCAGGATTTGAACTGGTTAACCCTGGGCCGCTGAAGCAGAACATGCGCACTTAACCACTGCACCACTGGGCCAGCCCGCACAATTGTCTTTAAGTATAAGGATGAGAATACAAAGTTCATATATATGAGAGGCACATAGTCATTTCTGGAAAAATTAATCTGGATCTTGGTTCCTATGTACTCTTGTACTGACCATCTGTATATATCTCTCTCCCTGTTTTGTTTATTCATTCCTCATTCATGTTTTAGCTGTAAGTTTGAATTTATGCATCTTGCTTTTAACCCAAACTACTTTCTGATTTTTATGTTGCTCTATAATAACAATTTTTTAATGAATCTATTCAACCATGCCAAGGTTCTTCCTATACACTGATAATAACCTTTTATGTGTTTAGCATTGTGATTTTCCATGAGATTCCTAACTTGGACACTAGGTTTATTCAGGTTTCTGGTGTAAACACTATCTAATCTTTTCTTTCTCAATTGACTCTCATTCCTCTGTGTCAGTTAAGGGGAAAAAGTCATACCTCTGTGGCCAGCCTGGTGGCGCAGCAGTTAAGCCTGCATGTTCCGCTTTGGCGGCCCGGGGTCCGCCGGTTCGGATCCCAGGTGCGGACATGGCACGGCTTGGCAAGTCATGGCTATAGTAGGCGTCCCACATATAAAGTAGAGGAAGTTGGGCACGGATGTTACCTCAGGACCAGTCTTCCTCAGCAAAAACAGGAGGATTGGCAGCAGATTTAGCTCAGGGCTAATCTTCCTAAAAAAAAAAGTCTTACCTCTGATACTCCTCCTAATGAGAGGTGTAATATATATCTTCTCCCTTGAATCTGGGAAGTCTGGTGCCTACTTTGGCCAGTTTAGTATAGCATACCTGACACTATGTGACTTCCAAGAACAGGCCATAAAATGCTATGTGACTCCCTGGTTCTCTTGGAACATTTGCTTTTAGGATGCTCCCTTTCAGAACCCAGCTGCCACAATGTGAGTCACTCAAGTCACAAGGAGAGGCCATGTGTAGGCATGCCAGTTGACAGATCCAGTTGAAACCAGACTTAATGTCATCACAACCCATTTACCAGGCATATGAGTGAAATATTATTCAGATACTTTCACTCCCAAAAGTTCACATCATCCCCAGTTAATTGAATCCTCTCAGCTGAGGCCCCAAATAAGTGCAGCAGAGACAGGGCATCCCGTTTGGCCATGCCTGAATTCCTGAGCCTCAGAATCTGTAAGCATAATAAACTGATTGTTGTTTTATGCCACTAAGTTGGGTTTTTTTGTTTTAGATCAATAGGACTAACAGATCTGCTTTAATCCCAAGCCCTCTCTACTACACACATGCTGCTCAGTGAGGTCCTGGCAAGCGGAGTCTGAAAATTATCATATCAACCTTCCAAGGAGATTTGAGACCGCTGTTTCTTAGAAATTCGCTGGTGACATATATTTTCTTTCTCTCTCTCTAATGTCCCTTTCTTTTGGAGATGGTATCATGGTTCAAGGACATAAATCAAAACACATCTCTAGACCCTTGGCTTTCTCATCGTGACATTGTATACCCTATATGTCTTGGGAAATGCAGAAAGTGTCTAAAGAAAGACTGAAACTTGAGCCATCCTCACCATCTCATTACATCACAGTTTTCACCAAAACTGGGGCACTAACCATTTTGAAAACTTATTGAATGGCTGGCCCATGAACTGGTAATAAATGTTCAGAAAGAACATTGGTTTTAAATTGAATCTGTCACCTAGATCTATTTGTAGCAGTAAAATGTGTATAAAAGAGACTGCCTCCCCACAATCATTTCTGTGCCTGCCATTTAATGTTGTTATACATATGCTTTATGTCACTATATTAGTTTAACTGCAGTTTGATCCACTCCACTAATGGAAATCTGCTACAATAAGTGATGAAAAATCCAATCCAAATCTGTAGACTCTGGTTCTGAGCCATCAGCACAAGGTATTATATAATCCTGTGCTATACGAATGAAAATGGAACCTATTTGGCCATGGAACACAATGGTGGAAATAAGCAAGAAGAATAAGAGCAACAGTATATAAACTGAACACAAAGAAAGGCTTCCTACTATGCTAATTGAGAGAGGCGGCCTGCAAAATAACAGTAACCATTTCTGTACATTGATGAATTATGCATCTAGGGTACATAATAGAAACTAAGTAGCATCTTAGTAAGCTTAGCAAAAATTAATTGAAAATTTTTATTTCTTTGGTTTAACTTAAGAAAAAATTATAAATTTTATTAATTTTTTTCTCTTTGGAAAACTATTATAAACGTTTCTCCAAAATAATGAATCAATATTTCTGAGCGTTAATTTCTAAAGATATAGTTTATAATTGAGGCATTTTCTGTTTCCTGAGGTTATTTGTAGTTGAAGAAATAAATCAACCAGACTGCACATTAATTTAACATTTTTTTTACAAAAATAAGATATATTAAGCATCTATTCTGTGTAAGGCATATTAAGAGATGTATGGATGGAAAGAGAAAATTAAAAAGTAAATTAAAGGTCACAATTAGCAAATAAGACAATAAATAAAATATTACAAATGTAGAGAGAAGGAGATATTAATTGATATTTTCAAGATAAGGATGATGTATATGGTTCTTACATACATTTTTTTCCTAGGAATTTCACTAAAAATCTTATGAAATAGATTGGTCAAATTATATGTCTCTAAAATTATAGGAAATTGTAAAGGTAAAGTAGAAAATTAATTTTGGGGGGAAAGCAGGATTACAAGAGTCAAGGAAATATGAGGATAACTTTGGGAAATTTTTGAAACAAAGTGTACTGAGATAACTGAAAATGAAGAGATCCATTTTCATAATTTGTATATTTCTGTAACAGTGCTATGCAATAGGTTATGGATTTAACAAATCTAAAGAAAGTCTTTCCTTTTAATTTTAGCTTTGACCAGATTCAAGCATGACACAGCCTCCTAAAAATCAGATTGAGAAAAGAATTTTCTTTTTAGAAATTGCCTTTTAAAGATCTGTGTTTTAAAACTTGCTTAGTTTCAATCCTCGCAAGTACATGGGGTACTAGAATTAGGCAAACTGCAATGAAAATAAATGCCTTGGTTTCTTGTTGGGTTGAACAAACAAAATGACCTAGATGTGGCAATATTTGCAAGTAAATTGATTATAAAATAACTGAATTATTTAAGAATGCTTAAAATCAATCATAAAAGAATGCTTTTCTTATTAGTTAAAACTATCTGGGGCTAATACTATAATAGTCTACATATTCCGATGGATAATTTAATGTATAACTTTAGAAGAGCTCCCTATTGGAAACAATAGAGAATTCTAACTTCTTGCACTTCAAATTAGGTTTTATTTTATTTTCCAATCAGTTGACTACTCATTATGAAAATTCACAAATCTGTTCATTTCAATAAATTGAATTCATTTCAATTAGATTGAATTCATTTCAATAAATGTGTGAGTCAGACACATCGCTGGATACTTGGAATACTGGGATGAATAGAAAAGTAATCCATTCTGTCAAGAAACCTAATATGTATTAGAGTGCAGAGATATAGAAAGAAGTAAATTACAGAACAATGTCAGAAGCTTAATGATCAAAGAATGTATTAGGTACAGAGATCACAAGATGAAGGAGCTATCAATTCTATTTGGAGAGAGGTCAGGGATGTCTTCCCAGGAGAAATTCTTTCTAATTTGTTTTTGAGAAATAATTGCTTCACTTTGTGGACATGGAAGGAATAGTTATTACAACTAAAAGGAACAACAGTGAGGGCGATATCAGTAAGCGTAGTGTGAGTTATTTGAAAACACACACACAGACACACACACACACATACACACACACACCTGGACTGCATCTAGATGCTGTGTATCATATAAACTGGAAGAGCAGCATCCGTGTCCCTAAGAACGGTCTCACAGTTCTGCTGTGATAATTTAATGGCTCCATAGCTTTCTTTGAATCTGTTCTTAACATTGAATTTCCACTTCTAGCTCTCTATAATATGATGGCAACCATTTTAATAGTGCTTTAATTAGGATGGCCAAAAAAATATCATTCACAGTGCTTCACTTTTTTAAGTGAAAGTAAATAGTCATATTGGGACAACAGGCACCAAATGAGACTGTCACAGGTCAGTGAGTGTAAGTAGCAACACCACTTCTACCCTCCTTCGTCTGTCAATCCTGCTTACTTTCTCTTCTAAACTGACCAGCGTTTAGTAGAAACTAATTGGATCTTTATCACTTCGGGAAACTTTTAACAATTCTCCAGTATCTGTTCCACAAGGGGAGATGAGCTTTTACTGAGGATTTTTCCTTCATAGCCTCAATTAACCATTCCAGGTTCAGTTGTTACTAGCTCTCTGTGTCTACTTAACAAGAGTCAAGCTATGTGACTCATTATGACTTAATGCATGTGTCAGGAAAATATTTTCACATTAAATCATCTGTGTTGTTTTACAACACAATTCTTCCTGTCTTTATTCTTTGTTCTTCTTTTCTTCTGCCCCACTACTTTGATTTAAGGAGCCATGAGGGCTTTCTATATGCATTGCCTTCAGTGTGAGTTTGTTATTACAGAAAGATAGGGGAGAGGAAAAATGGATAGCTCTGTTTTGAATTTTGGTTGAATTCTCAGTTTTGAGGACCTAGGGTAAAGACCATACGTTTGAAAGAAAAGGGTTTTGGGGTCAGAAAGGCATGAGAACTCCAAGATTTATACTAGGAACAATACACTTCCAGTAGAATAGAGGAAGATACAGATTGCTGTCCCCTTAGAAGGAAATACAAGAAATCCTGGGGCTGTTGTGGGGAGGGACCCAGGGTATAAAGGGAGAGGTTAACTAAGATAAGAGAATTGGTCTAGAGGGACTAATGAGCAAGAACAGAGTCGACAATATGGTTCCAAGAAGAATGAGCACTGTCTTTTCTTGGCTCCAAGCAGCTGAGGTGGGAGCCAAGTTCACACTATTTGTTATTAGAAACAGGGAGGTATCTTGCCTATGTTGACTGCAATGTTATCTGTGCTTATTATGGTCAAGTAGTGATGATCTCTCTGCTGCAGTAGCCCAAATGTTGTTGATCAATAACCCACGAAGCACAACAAAGAAATTTGTCTTATGTGACCTAACTTGTCTGGACATCTCCCTTTAAACAACACGGTGAGGTCTTGAAGACCTTGAATGCAGGAGGGGTAAACATGAAAGGAAAGGGGAGCTGTTCCCACTCCTTTCCTATAATCTCCCATCTGCTTGTGAACCTGGATAGGTTGGACTCATAGTCACCCCAGCACCTCTCAAGTCCCCTCCGAGAAGCGAAAGCCACCCCTGGCCACCACTTTTTGTGAATTCCATCTTCTACTTCTACTCATACTACTTCTTTGCTTGAATTATTATCCCTGGACCTCTTTCTTGCCACCATATCCTATTCATCAGCAAAGATGGAATTCAGATACAGGACATTTGAAAACCTAATTGTTAACAGGCTTCATTCTAGAAGTTGCAGTTTGAAGCACTATTATCTTTCAATGTCCATTTCGATTTCTTTTTGGTGAAGAATTCCTTAATAAAGCCCACCATATCTAATTATTTCTTCCATTAAAATTGCACCCCACCTCTTGTTTATAATAATCCTGCAAAGCATAAGTCAGAAATTTTGGACATGGTAAACCTCCCTCTGGCCCAGCTGCTAGTACCTGAACTGATGGTTCCAATATAATTTCTTTTCGCAGAAGAGATTCAATTGTCTTTATAACACCAAGTGAAAGATAAAGGCCTTAAAATTTTCTTTCAGCTCCTTCCCATTTCCCATCACACAGTTTTCTAGGTGTTCTTCTGGAACTCTTAATCTTGTCAACATTCTCCAACAAAGATGCATTCATTCTTCTCTCTTCCTTCTGGTAATTATCAGCCTTAGGATTTGAATTATTTTACAATATTCTTTTTGAACCTAGCATCATGATATTGCTGAAATCATCTTTGCTGTCTTAGATTCCACCTGTAGTTTTCTCATCAGTGTTCCTACAGGGCAGGGATGGGCAAACTACTGTGCAGTGGATCTGATCTGGCCCATTGGCCTGTTTTTACATGCAAAGGTAACAGTTATGGATTTTATATTTTCATGGGTTGTATAAAAAAGAAGACAATGCAATAGAGACTGTGTAGGGCTTGCAAAACCCAATATAGTTATTTTACACATTGCTGTTAACAATTAAGCACTTTAGAGAAAAAGTATGCTGACCCCTACTATCAGGTCATAGCCATTACAACAAAATATCTAGGATCCCAGTTTAGGATTTGTAATCAGTTTCCCATACCAATAAGTACCAAATGAGGATTCTTAAAAGTTTTGGAAGGACCTTAACTGTAGTGTATTAATCTCTGTAAACTCTAGAATCCTCAACAATGTCTTGGTTTTGTTTCACTCAAAGGAGGCCTTACCTATGGTCAATGTGCAAATATAAGCTTAGTATAAGTAGCTAAATTAATGCTGTTTACTATCCAATTGACTGCAGTTGAGACATAGTTCAGATAAAGTCAACTGCTTTCTTGCATTTGTCTGCCTCTTATCTAAGAATATCATTGTTCAGAATTAAATATCTACTTAAGATCTTTTTCTGATAAATAATAATCTGCATGAAATATGAATTTTAAAGATTTATTCATATTTGTTTTCAAATATATATTCATGCCATGAATTAGAGCGATGATTTACTCATTAGGTACACATGGACAAATATGCTTTAGAATTTGAATCTTCCTCTTTATATCATAGTTTGTACCTATGCGTATTTTAAAAGATGGTAAAGTGCAAAGAAGGGAGACAATTTCAATTTCAACATCTTCAGTGCTACAAAACTAACTTCTCTTCTGAAACAAAGAATAAAGTATTTTTATTCAAGCATATCACACAGTTATATTAATAAAATTGCCTTGAAAAGAGTTTAAAATACATTTTTAAAAGAAAGGTAGTTGTTTTCCTAGAAAGATTGGGTGACTATTTCTATTCTCTGACAGTACGGGAGGTTCCGTTATTCCAAAGGTTACATTATACCTCTGCTGAGAGAGTGAAATAAACAAACAGTCAATTCGCTGAGAATGAGAGCGACAGGAAGGCAGCTGCATTCATTTAAATCCAGAAAATTTATAGAGAGCATTTATCTCAAGGTGCAGTATATGGTTCTGTTGTAAGAGTGCATATTATCCAATGTCATTGGCATGTCCAAACAAACAAACAAACAAAAAGGATTAGAAAGATTCAGGAAAATTCTCTTTTTTTTTACATTTGGCATGCAAGAAATATGAGCTTGGTTCTCTATTGTGCCCAGAAGATGATCGGGAGGGTATCCTTAACAATGCAAAAATTAAATGCTTTTACTAATACACTCCTCCCATATTCATCAGTGTGGCAAATAGAAATACTGAACAATGACACACCTGCCACCTCCAAATCAACATGCAGATGTTTATCATTCAAGCGGTGATTTATCTCCCTAGTGTGGATATACTAAGTGCTATCTGAGCCAAATTGTTAAGGAAGCAGATACGCCATCATTACTATCTCCTTTTCCTTTTCCTTTTCTCTGTTCACAGGAGCCCATACTTATTACTCCACAGGAAACTGTTATCCTCAACCTTGGGATGCTAAGGGCCATTAATTTGGGTGTTTCCAGTAGGGATACCTATGTTACCACTAATTCATTTCTTCACTCCATTCTATTCCTACATCATATGTTACCTGCATGGTTTTCTCTTATTGTTTCTCTGAAGGAGCTTGAAGCTACCAATTTAAATGAATCATTGATAAAAGCAGAAATGAGGTACAAGCTCTCTTCAGTGACTTCCACCAAACTGATTTTACAGATTAATTAATGGCCTCAATTCAATTTGTAAAACATATTGACTAAGGCATATACCAGTAGGCTAGTCTTTATTACATCTGCACTGATTGTTGACTCACCAAGGGTTTATTAGATTCGCACTCAAACTAGTTTAATTTAGATGTAATATTTTACTTAATTACATAATTTACTTAAACATTATGTATACCAGTAAAATACACATATTAAAAGGTGACTATTTTAGAGCAATTATTGAATGGCTTAGATATTGCAAAGAAAACCACCAACTTAATGAACACATGTGAAAATAAATTTTTCTTCAGCAATATTGCCCAGTGTTTTTTTAAAAAGAGCTAAAGTCGTTTATTGACAAAATTAGCTTGAGAAATAATGGTACAGTACAGAGTTAGCTTCCATGTTATCTACCAAAAAATAACTCAGAAAGCATTATGTGCATTACAAAATATATAAAAAAGCCAAAGGAGGAGTAATAGTAACGGCTTGCAACAAGACTAGTGGAATTTTCATTTCCAGGTTTTTGTTACAGGAAAATTGGATATTTTAAAACTGTAAAAATTACAAATAATTTTCTACATGCTTAACATGACATAAAAATCAGCATGGACAGACTTTGAAATAAATATTCCAGAGATATTTTTTAAACAGGAATTTCTCCTTTCTATATATTTGAAGGAAATAGAATCATATTTTCAAATACAAATTACTGGAAATTAAAGAATGTGATGTTTTGGCCAGTGAAATGTCATCTTTAATCGAGTCTATGAAACAAGTGGATTTGCATGATAAGTGCAAAATTCTTTGAATTCCATTTTGGAAAAAATGGCAGACAATAATATATGTCTTATGGAATTGTTAAAAATTAGCAATATCAAACATACAGTTTACAAAATAGTATTCACAAATAACAGAATTCCAAGTTCAGTAATCACTAAATCTTGAAGAAATAATGGCTTGAATTTTTGACACCACCACCCAAAATTCCTGCACTAAAAGAAAACTATGAAGAAAATGTTTTGTGATATAAAACTAACTGGAAATTTGACAATATAAGGAAGACAACATTAAATTATGATGATTTGTTAGAAAAATTATATATCATATGACATCAGAATTGCCCTTCATAAAGCAGATATATCTTCATATGGAAAGGATAAAATAGACAAGTAAAAATAAAATTATTTTTATTTTTGCAGCAGCAAAGTCATCCCTTGGTATGGTTTTTTATAATGGTTTCTCTTAATACTCAATAATGTTATGATCAGAAGAATGAAATTATTATGCTGTGAAACTTATTTTCATTTTATCAAATTACTGGTTTTATTTTTTAAAATGGGTTTTTAAAACTTTTTTGTTAGAATGATGTATTTATTAACTGTTTTTATGATCAGTAGCTTCACAAATTTTTTCAAATTATTACTAACTACATGTACCAAAACAATTGATAAGACATTATCCATCATAAGGGTTTACAGTGTTAATGAAGTTAACAAGAAGACATTCTTGAAGCTATCCTCTCTGCAGCCTTTTTTCTCTGAGAATTTTAATTCACCTTTTCCAGAGCTTCTTCCAATGTTCTACATGATGTCAGCCTGGTTTTTCTATCCATAGGACCTGCACACAGCCATTGACGGCTTCAGCGGTGAGTGGATCACCATCCATGTTTCCATGCTTCCTTTTCTAACCTCTTCATACCTGCTTTTCTGTCTATTTTCTCAAAAGCACCACTTATACAAATGATTGACACAAAATTCTCTATGTCCAAATTAAAATTTAATTTATTCTCCTCTCAAGTTAACTTTTCCTTCTTTACTTCTTATTTAAATAATGGCATCACTATCTTACCAATAACTTGGACAAAAACACTCGGAATCACAATAGACTACTCCATGGGGCTGCCTCTTCTTCTGCCAATAACTAACTAGTCATCAGCCTCTTAGGCTACAAGGCCTTGCTTTTCATTTTATTTCTCTAGCTGAATTCTTCACTACTTAACTTACAAACTACAATAATAAATTTCTAAACAATTGTGTAAAGAAAAATAAAGGAATGTGCCATTTTTTCTTTCAAAATTCTTTGATGATTCTCTAGTAAATACACAGACAATTACAAATTTCTTCATATATTACATAAAGCCACTAGCATTTCATCCATATATGAAATTTTCAGTAACATTCCCCATTCTCTCACTAGTTGCTACTTTAAAAATATTAATGTAGCCTCATATCTCAGAGATTGTCTATATATATTGTTTACTCACTATTAATCCTTTTTGCAAAAATATATCCATCATTTGAAGTCTGAGTTAGATTTCATTTCTACAATAAAATCTTCAAATCTTTTCATTGATAATGTGACATTTCCCGAAAAGGTGACAAATTTTCATAATTTCCTGTGGGTTTTAATTTCAGAAATAAAGTCACCCATCACTAAGCAAGCAGATAAAGTAGAAAACATTTAGTATCATTTTGGGAGGCATGACTGTACAATTTTTTAAATGTCCAATTTTTTCTGGCTGCATAATATATTAGATGTAGCGACAGATAGCTTTAAAATGGTAAATACAGTAAAGCCATGAAAGCCACATAGAACATGGAACAAATTCTAATATGCCTAATGTCTCTAGAAAGAGAAAGGAAGAGGAAGTGAGGGAAAAAGCAATGTTCAAAGACAGAGTGGCTAAACTTTTAAACTTTACAAAATAAAATCAAGCTGCAGAGTAACAGTAAAACTGATTAGATTACAAGCCAGTGGGAAAATCTTAAAAGAAGCTAACCAGAATCAACAACACATTAAAAGGAACACATACCACTATCAACTGAGATTTATCCCTTGAGTTCAAGGATGGTTAAACATATGCAAACCCATAAATGTCATACAGCTCATTAGCAGAATGAAAGGTAAAAATCATATACTCATCTCAATACATGCAGAGAAAGCATTTGACAAAATACAACATCCTTTCATGATAAAAATCCTCAACAACTTATGAATATCAGGAACATACCTCAACATAATAAGCGTCATTTATAAAAAACACACAGCTAACATACTACTCAACAATAAAAGATTAAAAGCCTTTCCTCTAAGATCAGGAACAAGATAAGTGTACCCACTATCACCACTCTTATTCAACATGATACTGGAAGTCTGAGTTAGAGCAATAAGGCAAGATAAAGAAATAAAAGGCATCCAAATAAAAAAGAAAGAAGTAAAATTGTCTTTGTTTTCAGATTATATGATCTTATATATAGAAAATCCTAAAGATTCAACCAAAAAACTGTTGGAACTAATCAATGAATTCAGTAAGGTTGCAGGATATAAAATCAACATACAGAAATTGGTTGTGTTATTATACTCTAACAACGAAATATCAGAAAAAGAAATAAAGCAACAATTCCAGTCACAATAGCATTAAAAACAATAAGATATTTAGGAATAAATTTAACCAAGGAAGTTAAAGATCTGTACAATGAAAACTAGAAGATTTTGGTGAAAGAAATTGAAGGTGATACAAACAAATAGAAAGATGTGTTCATGGATTGGAAGAATTAATATTGTTAAAATGTTCATAATACCCAAAACCATTAGAGTCAATGCAATAGAAATAGAATAGAAAAATCAATCCTAAAATTTGTATGGATCCACAAAAGATTCCAAGTAGACATAGAAATCCTGAGAAAGAAGTTTAAAGCCGGAGGCATCACACTTCCTATAAACTAATTACAAAGCTATAGTAATCAAAACAGTATGGTACCCGTGTGAAAATAGACACATAGACCAATGGAAGAGAATAGAGAAGCAAGAAATAGGTCCTGACCTATACTGTCAACTAATATTTGAAAAGGGAGCCCAGAATTCTCAATGGGGAAAGTATAGTCTCTTCCATAAGTGGTGTTGATAAAATTAACAAAAAGTAACTCGAAATAGAATAAAGACTTAAACATAAGACCTTAAACCATAAAACTTCTAGAAGAAAACATAGGGAAAGAGCTACTTCACATTTTTCTGGGCATCAATTTTTTAGATATAACGCCAAAACCACAGCAACAAAAGCAAAAGTCAATAGGTGGGACTAGATTAAACTAGAAAGCATGGTATAAAAGAAACATGGCACGGCAGAAAATAAAAATATGAAAAAATGAAAAAATATCAACAAAATGAAAAGGCAACTTATCTGATACAAAGTTAATATTCAAAATATTTAAAGAACCTATATAACTCAACACCAAAAAGAAAAAAATACAATAAAAAATGGGAGGAGGGACTAAATAGACATTTTCCGAAGAAGACATATGAATGGGCAACAGGTACATGAGAAGATGCTAAACATCACTAATCATCAGGAAATGCAAATCAAAACCACAATGAGATATCACCACACACCTGTTAGGATGGCTATCACCAAAAAACCAAGAGATAAATGTTGGTGAGAACGTGCAGAAAAGAGAACCCTGTGCACTGTTGATAGGAATGTAAATTGTTACAGCCACTGTAGAAAATAATATGGAGGTTCCTCAAAAAAATTGAAGCTAGAACTACTGTGTGATCCAGCAATCCCACTTCTGGGTATTTATCCAAAAGAAATGAAAACAGGACGTCAAAGAGATACCTGCACTCTCATGTTTATTGCAGCATTAGTCAAAATAGCCAAGATATGCAAACAACCTCAGTGTCCGTCTATGAATAAAATGGGTAAAGATGTGATGTATATATTATATATCAGCCATAAGACAGAAGGAAATCCTGCCATTTGTGACAACATGAATGGACACCACGGAGGGCATAATGCTGAGTGAAATAAGTAAGATAGAGAAAAACAAATACTGCATGTGAATACTTATGTGTGGGATCTAAAAAAGCTGAACTCAGAGAAACAGAGAATAGAATAGTAGAAACTGTGGGCTAGGGATTGGGAGAAATGCGGTAATGTTAGGCAAAGGGTACAAACTTCCAGTTAGAAGATGAACAAGTTCTGGGGATCTATTGCATAGCATTGTGATTATAGATAACGATACTGTATTATATTCCTGAAAGTTGCTAAGAGAGTAGATTTTAAATGTTCTCATCACAAAAAAGAAGTGATTAGTATGTGACATGATGGAGGTGTTAGCTAATGTAATTGGCAATCATTTTGCAATATATGTGTAACAAATCAACATTAAACACCTTAAACTTACACAATGTTATATGTGAATTATATGTCAACAAAGCTGGAGGAAAAACACTAGATGTATTATATCAAATGTGTTGACCAATTGTATAGTATGCAATTAAGCATTTGGCACAGGCTATAAGGTTATACTCATTTTATTTCAAATCAAAACAATGCTTCATTTAAAGAAAGAGCATTGAAAAAAATGTTTTTCTCATATATTGTGCAGTAACAAAAGAGTAGAATGATAGAACTGTAAAAGCTTAATGTACTGATTGAAATCCATTAACTGGAAAACTGCCAGAAAGAGAAAATTAGCCGACTAGTATATGCTCAGAACAGCACATATGCAAATTGACTTTTATGTAATAAGGTAGAAAATAGTAATATCTTTTCCTGAGGTACCTGTTTGGCTAAATGATAGTCTTCATTGATATTTGGGCACATTTTGGTTAAACACATTTGGCAATTCACTTATTCAGCGAACTTGTACATGAAACCCTATAAGGTGTATATGTGTGTGTGGCGAGGGTGGAGGTGTTGCTTAGTAACAAGTTTTCTCCTTCATTGATACTTTATGGTTATAAGAAAAAATTTTGTAACATTTATCATTTTTTTTAAATCCTTCTGATACTTTCTTTTGTGAATAATTTGGCTTTTGTTTTTCTCCCACACAAAAGAACAACCTAACACAGGGACAAACTGTGATTTCTTACAAATAGAACTAACAGTTAAGAAACTAGTTTCATTAGATTATTTGAAATACTTACTACAATATGAAGATTTATCAGTAGTTATAAATAGTTCTTCTCTTTATCTCTAATACATTATTTATCTATTCTTTTGTGAGGAAGATTGGCCCTGAGCTAACATCTGTGCCAATCTTCCTCTATTTTATTTGGGATACTGCCACAGCATGGCTTGACGAGTGGTGCTAGGTCCGTGCCTGGGATCCCAAGCAGCAACCCCCAGGCTGCCAAAGTGGAGCACGTGACCTTAACCACTGTGCCACTGGGCCAGCTCCTACTTTATTTTTTTAATATGTAACAATATGATCTCTTTTGTGCCAATATAACGATGGTGACATTTTCTTATACTATACATTCCAGAATTTCACATTTCTCTCTCCCCCCATCTCTGTTACATACGTACAAACCATACAGAAGCAGACAACACATACACACACATACATGCTACACATAAACATGTGTATTTGAATGCTGGCTTCACCACTTTTCCGTGTGAACTGAAGCAATTTATTTCATTCACTCTTTTGTTTCATTTTTCTCACCAATAAAATGAAAATTAGTATAACTGCTGCACTTTTATATAAACTTAAAACATATGTATTAGATGTTCATCAAATATGCATTCCTTCTATTCTTCTTTTGTATTCTCCTTTTTCCTTTTCTCTGTAAAAATTACAATCACATCCCATGCATTTACTTGACCATTTAAAACTGCCTCCTCCCTAAGCAAGGCCCATGAAGACAGATACTACTTTTTCATTCACGGATTTTGTCTAAGATAGTGTTTGACTCATAGTATAGGCAATCAAAATCTATTAGCTGTATTAACTAACTAGTTAATTATCTCATTAATCTACTAATATTCAAACTTACAGTAGGAAGACAGTACCTGTTAAGTCTCACCTATGTGATTGGGGCGAGCCTGGAGAAGCTGCTCCCAAAGTGTATGGGAAGAAGTGAATGACAGTGCTGCAGACGATGAGCCACGGTGGACACTGTAATGGGTTTCCCGGATCTCCCTTCAATGAAAAAGCTTCCTGCCCCACTGCTGGGAGCGCTATCAGACGACAAACTTCAACTGCATCCTCTTCAGGGGTTGGCTCAGCATGACAGAGCTGCCTAGCCACGGTTGTGCCCCTTTCTGCAGCCCATATTTAATATCGATTGATGTAGTGATATAAAATTTGGGCCATTGAGCCCAATTTTGGGACAATTTTGAAGAGCTGTTTAACCTCCAGAACTTCCCATGGAGTTAGCCGAGGCTGTTGTAGGTCTGCAACACAAATGGCTTGACTTCTTCCTGCTCAATCCTGCTGCCTTCCCCTTCCTTATACAGGTATTGGTCCCAACAGCACTTCTTAATCAACTGACTGCAACCAAACTCCATCTCAGAGACTCATTCTAAGTCTCTTAATTTTAAGCCTCATTCTAGGGCCCCTACTCTATGGCAGCATTTTTAACTAGAAACCTTTAGTTGTGCTAGTAAATCCTGACCAATCTTAGGATCTGTTATTAACCAGTCAATTTTTGTTGTCTCGTTCTTTGTGCCTTGTTTTCTTGTTTGTTCTATCACAGCATATTAGAATTTCTAAAGAGAACCAAGTGTCAGAAGGCTGCTTAACCAATAAACCTTCAAGAACTCTTCTGATTGTACAATTATGTACAATCGCACGAGCTTTATTTTGATCCAATGCCTCTTTCAGTCATTGCTGATTACTTCTCACTAAATTGCTGTTCCCTAGCTGACATTCTTTGGTCATATTGTATCTGTTTATCTCACCAATTCTTTTAGCATTTATCTTTTGTTGATAAAACTTAGTTACTATCTCTACCCCCTCCATTTTAAAGATGAGGAAACTCAAGATAAGAGAGAGAAAGCTGTCTACCCACATTAGTGATAATGTCTGTCTGTTTTAACCTTCATATCATACCTGAGTTTTCACTCCATGTTATTTTGCTACAGGATTTACTGAGTAAAAGAGTCTTATGTCTTTTTTCTGTCCTCTATGTCTCATATGGGCTGCCCACTAAATTCTTATCTCATCAAACACACTATAAAATAATGCACCTTGATCTTAGATAATTCTGAATGTGAAAATAACCCAGTAAATAGTAGCTGTCTGCTTTCTGGCAGTGTTCTTTATAATGTTCTTTACCGCTGTAAAATGGGCAAATCTTTTTCTTAGGATATGAAATTAGATGTGGAAAATTCAACATGCAGATACTACTGAACACTGGATAAATTGGGACAAGATAGGTGGGGTGAAATTAGAAATCGTACATTAAGATTTCATAACCAAACTTGAATATATTTGTTAAGCTGATTAAATACAAATCAAAAGATTTAATATATGGTTTCATATTAATGAAAGCACTAAGCTCTGATATTTTCCTATAGTAATATTTTTTAATTATCTAACTTATCTTCCTCTACTAATTGACCCTGTGTCTGCATAAAAACTTAAAGTCTCTGTTTTCTCTCTCAATAAAAATACCTCAATTCCTATTTATTTAATTTACAGGATTAATATTTCTCTCCCTTTCTTCCTTCAAAGACAGATAAAATGTATTTAAAATGGAAAACAACGTTCAATGGTTATTAAACATAAGTATACTCGACTTTGAATCTGAGCTTCTTAATGACTTGTATGTTTTCTCTGATGATTTTTCAAATAGGGAATTCATGGTTTTGTTCTCAATTGTGTAAATATACCTAGAGGCTTTGTTTCAGTGTAGTCGATTGAAAAGGACAATCTTCAATCAATGTAGAGTGTTTAATAGAAGTATCTACTTTAAAAAGGAATATATTAATATAAATAATAAAATAGAATACCCAAGATTTAAAAACAATCTCTTGGTTACCATTCAACCGGTAGCTCTAGCTGTACACATCTAATAAAATTATAGCAGGAACCCAACTAAGCTATATTTCCTATAGATGTAACTTAGCAAAACAATAAAGCCATTTATTTGTGTTAAAATCATTTCAGATGATACGCAGGGAAATATATGAGAAAGCAGTGTATAAAACTGTGTCCAAGAAAATGCTACTTAGTAAACAATACCAGCCATGACCTGAACACATTTTGTACAAGGGAAAAAAACTTAAAGAATTTTAAAATTAGGCATGTTGAATATTTTGTGAGGCATGTTGAATATTATAACAAGTAATGTTACATAAAAGAATGACAAAAAAAACCCCAATATCTTAAGTATTCATAAGACTAACTGGTAAATTTTATTTTTTTAAATAAAGCAATAAAATAGTCGATATAAAATTCCGTATTTATCCTGTAGGAGAAAGAAAGAAAGGGAGGGGGAAGCTATAGAAAAGAGGCACACAGTGTTCTTCAAATATTTGGTAGACTTCTATTTCTTAAGAAACACAGATGTCTGGGTATTCACTTTTATCCTCTTCATTTACACTGAATGCATACTTCATATGTATACAATATTGATGTATGTTGATTTACTTTTAATATATATATAGTTAGTGTTTCATGTATTTCAAATTTTTTTAAAGGTTAAAAGTGGAAATGAGGTTCTTACTTGGCTAGAAAGTGGCCAAGATGTGTTTTACAACGGATTTCTCTAATCCCAAAGTGCATGTTTTAAATCACCATGATATATAGCCTTGAAAAGTAATCTCAGAACTACCGTCATTTCAGAGCAACTGTGCATGATAAAGGAAAGGGAGTCACTGTTTGTTGAAGTCCTCCCTAGAAACAGAGCTCCAGCCTAATTTTCATTAGTTAGGAAGGCAATTTACACATTTGCAGTTCTGCCTAAGGGAAGTAGGTGGGAGAACTAGGAAGTGATTACAGTCAGAGAGGGGAAGGCCAAGAAGGTTACGCGAAATTTCCCTGAAATTTGTTTGGAGAATGTAAACGTTAATGCTTCAATTTAATACCTGAATACAGCAAGCAAATTTTTTTACAAGCAAATACAGAAAATAATTGAACATGAGGGATGCAAATAAAAAATATTCTAATTTAGATTAAAATGGTTAAGGTAAATTATTATTTCTCCCTACCAATTTATTTTGTATTTCTTTTTAAAAAATACTATCTACACCCCTTAACTTATTTTTATCATTCTCAATTAATCTTTTCTATGGCATCTTAGCTTCTCATTCCTTATATGAAGCACTCACTAATATTTGTTTCTCATATTAAAGTAAACATTATCATACATGAAAAAAATTGAAATCCAAGACTCATACCTAGAACTGAGTGTCTTACAGACTAGACAAAGCAGGCAATAGACTTCCCCATTTCTTTCCTGGCTCTGCCTCATAAGTATTATATGAACTTTGGTCTCTCTATGTCTCAGTTTCCTTGAATGTAAAATGACAACAATAAATTGCATTTCATAGGATTATTGTAAAGATTAAATGAGTTTATGCATATAAAAATCTTAGAACAGTGCATGGCACACATAAAAGTCTTGATAAATACTATATTCTATTGTTCAACCAACCTCTTTATATATAACAATGTACCATGTGACATACTGTATACGAGGTTGTTCAATATTAATTGGGTGAGATTTCAATAGTCAAATATGACAAGTGCGTGAATTCATGGGATGGGCATTGTGAGGACAGATATTTGATGTCCAACATGAGTGGTTAACAAAAGGCCTCACTGATACTAGGATAATAAGGAAGTGTAGACACTGGGACAATTGCCTCCAGAGCAAGAATGCAGACCTGGCAGTTGCAGAGTTGGGATACCTAAGAGCTGTGAGTTATGAAGAGGACATGTGCAATTGTGAGACTGAGCTAGCCAATCAGGTATGAATCCAAATGGTTAATATGCACATCAACTCAGAAGTAGTTTTCGTCATCATGTCAGTATGAGACGGGAGGAAAATATTCTAAAAATTATTTAAACTCTGTAAAACTTGTCTGCTAATTAAAATACCTGAGTCATTTGCTTCTACTGAATGTGTTTTCCCTTGATTTTTGGCCACATTCTCCTGATTCTTCATGTGTTTTTTATTTTTAAAATGCATTCCAGACATTAAGTAAAAGTGAACTGTGAAGCCTGAAGCATAATATTTTGTTTCACTGTAAATAATTATTTCTAGAAATGCCAAAGCTTTTTCATTGTGGTTGGTTAGGGTGAGGAGGTTATCGGAGTTTCAAATTAGAGCCAAGCTGAGCTAGAGAGAGGTCATCATTTTAAGCATATTGAATTTATCTTTGATTATTCCAATGCCCGGCATCCCAAACCACACCTTTTTCCTCATTATTCAGAGTGGTAAAAATTGGCAGCTATCTCAGGTAGTTTTGCTTCGCTTTTGGATCCTACTCCAGTAGAGTTCCAGAATCCAACTACCATGAGAATGTACAGAAATATATGATTTATATGTTACCAACCACTAATTCCCTGTTGCATTCTTGCAAAACTCGGAGGGGAGAAGATTAGGGTGAGAAATTGCTTGAGTGAGCCATCTGTGTTTGCATTGGTGCTCTTGTAGATTCTGATTAATCCCACTAATCTTTAGTGTTGTCCAAGGCTGGCTGTTTTCTTCTTATTTCTGCTAATTTCTCCATCTATCCATACCTATACTGTAAGCCCATCTCTATAGACAAAAGCTGCCAATGCTCTCTGCTCACATATGAACATCTCACTTTATTCTAGAGTATAATTTTATCAAGTCTTCCTTGCATCCAACTCTCTCCACAAGATCCCTATACAAATATGTGAAATTAATTTTAATAATATATTTAGCAAATCACATATATCCAAAATATTATCATTTCAACCTATACTCAACATAAAAATTATTAGATATTTTACATTATTTTTATACTAAATCTTTAAATCTAGTATGTACTTTTCTCTTATAGTACATCTCAACTTACATGCTAAATTTTCATTGGTAACTTTTGATCTATATGTATTTCATAAAATTTATAGTTGAAAAAGTAGCTTTACATAACTAAATTGTTCCAAATATAATGAAAGCTTCTTGAATAACTGAAGCAAATATGTTTTTATAATTAATTATAAATAAATTAAAAATTTAGATCTTCAGCTCCACTAGCCACATTTCATATGATCAATTGCCACATGTGGTTAAAGGCTGCCATATTGGTGAGCACAACTCCAGTGGTTCCCTTTGTCTTGAATTTCCTTCTCTCCAAACTCACTTTCCTAAGACTCTTGCCTTCTTGAAAAGTTTACCCAAACTTTGCTGTTTAAATGAGTCTCACTTCTCTACAATGTCTAATGCAGCTCCATGAATGCCTGCCTGTACTGACATTCCTCAGCTTTCTTATCCTGCTGTACATTTTCTTTTATTCCTCATCAGTTTCACCTCCAAATAATCTATATTGTTAATTAATTTATTAATTATATTTTATAGTCATCCCACCTCTACTAATATGTAGGCTTTACAAGGACAACAGTCTTTATTTTATTCATTGATATATCACAAACAGCGAAAAGAGTGCCCAACAGACAGTACGTGCTCAATTAAATATTATTGAATGAAAGGATTTTCCCAAAAATATATTGCAAAGCAGTCTGTTAAATTAGCTTGTCTCTTTTTCACATCTGTAGACAAACATACTGGTTTTGAATGTATCCTGATTTGAACTTTACAATAAAGTGAAGTGGGACATTGTTTCCCCTCTTTGTACTGTATTACAATAGGAAAAGAATAGAAGATCTGACAGAGAAGAGATGAAATTCTAGGTATGTTTGCCCCTGTCCTCCTCTGTCGTTGCTTTTTCCAAGAGTTGTTAGTTAGGGTAAGGTGTTTGACAGTCATTTTTTAAAATTTTTATTTATTTATTTATTTTTTGAGGAAGATTAACCCTGAGCTAACATCTGCTGCCAATCCTCCTCTTTTTGCTGAGGAAGACTGGCCCTGAGCTAACATTCGTACTCATCTTCCTCCACTTTAGATATGGGACACCTGCCACAGTATGGCTTGGCAAGTGGTGCGTAAGTCTGCATCCAGGATTCGAACTGGCGAGTCCTGCCACCGAAGCAGAACGTGCGAACTTAACTGCTGCACCACTGGGCCAGCCCGGCAGTTATTTTTTGATGTAAGCAGGTGTGAGAAGAGAACAGTTGCTTTCCGGAATGTATCGGAAATTACAACCAATTACAATAAGACAGCACCAATTCCGCTGTCCCTTACGTATAGATGTCCTGGTGATTTATTGTTAGTCTTACAAAGCCCCCTTCTCTTTATCTTTTCTATTGATTATCATAGTAAACACTGCCTTGAAATGTGTTTACATCAGGAACTTGCTATTTTATGCAAAACTACTTCAAGATTTTGATAGAAGAAACTAAGGAGGAAAACGCCTAGTCCAAATTTGTACAGCAAGCCCATGGCAAAAAAATTGAATCTCTCATTCCTTATATGAATTGGGAACTCCATGTGTTCACTATATTTGCATCATTGATCAAGACATTACTATGCTAACAGAATCCACAGAAGCAACATATGGATACATTTATTTTTATCTAAAAGATCAGCTGATATTTTAATGTCATTTTATTTTTAGTATCTTGCATCCATCACGCTTTGCATATTACTGGTATTTCTTAGGCCAAGTTTAAATTGGTCAGGAAAATCTCACAAAACCCCCAATCCTAACAGCACTAGAAGCTGGTTTCCTCCACCCCACCAAGTCTGCCTCCAGATTCCCATTAAAATTCTAAACTCACCATACCTATTTTGGATTTAGCTTTATTCGTTCTTACCATAGAGATTAAATTCTGTTCTCTATACTCAGGAGGCTTGATTTAAACAAAACCAGGGGCTTCGTCATTTTATTGTAGCTATCTTAAGTAGATCCAATTTGATTTTATTTGGTTTTGTGTTATTGATATACCAAAATGTCTGTTAGTAAAATTTGACAGTGCCTAGAGTATTGAATGATTAATTGATGGATATCCTAAACCTTCATTTTGTAACTTACAGATGAAACTATAACCCGCCCTTGTGAATCTTAACCCAGCTCTTTAGAAAATTCCTAAGCTCTAAGAAAGCTACAAAATAAATTCTCTTTGTGCTCTGTCAGTTATGTGTACAGTACTTGTTTGAAAGTGAGTCTTGGGGTAAAACAGTTGGAGTACAGAAGTGACAAGGGAAAATAACTTTTACCTTGTAGGATACAGATAGGCTAGTAATAACCACTAGCTATTAAATTGATCCGAATGATCAGGCAATTCTCAGTGAGAAGGCAATCAGGAGAAAACTATTGTATTAAAATACAACAATAAGTTGTTTATTATGTTTGCTTTTTACTTTGGGGGAGCCTTCCAGAATCTTAATCATCAACTCAGAAATATCATTTGCTAAAAAATGAATTTGAATTCAGTTAGGAGATAAAGATGTCCCTGTCGGAAACTGAAACCAATCATCTGCGTCTCATAAGCTTTTAGCCTTCAAATGCCTTGATGAAGAGCCTGCGGTATTCTATCATCATTCTGACTCTCAAACTGTAGCTGATGACCGAGGTTCCTGTCACACACAATGATCGTGCTATAATTATCTGCTTGGCGTGTGACTTTTAGATGTTAGCCATAATAACTTAAAGTATTAATTTTGCACTTGGGATATGTATTTCCTTTCTCCTTATGCCATTGGAACCACTTATCGCAATCGATCCTTAAGTCCTTGACAGCAGTTTTAGTGAAATGCAAAATTGAGTCCAATGTGGCTGAACTCAAGACAACAAAAGGAAGACACATTAAGTCATTTGTGCAGTCCACACTTTGTTTACCTGAATGCTCCTTCCCACTGCAGGTGTCTCCTCCTCAGGGGAGTAGCAATTATGGAACTGACCATGCCTTCTTTTTTGAGATCTGCTTTCCTAGGAAAACTAAGGCCAATAGCAGGACGCATACAGTATTAGACACTGATGCCCTGGAACCTTATGTAGGGCATTTTAATTGTCGCTACTTTCTGTTTTATAACTTACTTCTATTTTCAGCTTAGGAATTGGGTGTTTACTTGGAGGTATTTTGAGATTCAGCAAAAGGATAACACAGCATTTTCAATACATTAAATACTTGGATTATTTGCTGACTATTAGTCCAAATATGAAGAATAAGGGCTATGAACAAGGACTATAAAATCATAAATGGCATATTTAATTAGAACAACACTTTTCTCTTTTTAAAGTTTTTTTTCAAAGTTTGAAAGTGATATATTTATATGTATGAAATATTTTACGGAGTGGATAGGGAGTATACGGAGAGAAACTGCACACAAAGCTGTAATCAAAATCAGTACATTTTTATGCAAACGTTTAGATAAAATATTGGGTAAATATACTTACTGAGTTCCTGTGTGAATTGAGAATATTTGGACAGTACATCTTTAGACACTTTAGACTATGCAAGGCACAAGTGAAAAAATTTAAAAGACGTAAGTTATCTTTTGAGACAGTACATTTGATACAAGGAGTATTAGATTCTCTAGATCTGTGTTTTCTAATAGAAATGTAATGTGAGATAATATGCAATTTAAAATTTATAGTAGTCACATTAAAAATTTAAAAATAAGTAGAATTAATTTTAATAATATATTTAACACAATATATCAAAATATTTTAATATGTAACCAATAGAAAGGATTAATGAGATATTTCACGTACTTTTTTTCATACTAAATCTTCTAAATAAGTGGAGATTTTACACTTACAGTTCATCTCATTCAGATGCTACATTTTATTCTAAAATAAATTATCTATCTTGAACTCTAATAAAAGTTACAGTAGAAAAAAAGAGACACAATCAGAGTTTTTCCAAACAAAACTAAAATTCCCAATAAATACATTGAGGACCAAAAGATCATTTTCACTTAATATTTGATTCAACATGGACACAAATAGTTCATCTACTTGAGAATAACTTATTTCATCTTCAAACAAAAACATATCAACTTCAAAATTATATCTGTCCAAGTTAAGTAAATTACCTAACTCTGGGGTAAATTCAGTACTGTTAGTGCCAAATTCAAAAGTGTGATGGGTAAATGAAAATGCAACTTTAAATTTATCAATATCAAAAATGTTTTCTTAATTCTTTTAGTTTTTGCAGACAATGCTGTCAATAAGAATAAAAATCTCTATATTGATTAATGTAAGAAATGTCGAAAATCATCATTGTTGGTTTGTATTGTGTTAAAATGCATTTTCAACACAAATCCTTGTACCTGTCTAACTAGGTCACAAATAAGTTTTTCTATTCCTGTAACTCTAAATCGAACTCCTTCATTTGCAGTGCAATATCTGTAAGAGAATATAAACCACGGGCAGTTTTTTGTCTTTAATTAAATAGTTTTTTTATCAAGCATTCCTTTCAAGATAATCTTGAATTTCAGTTAATAACAGAGTAAATCTGTGTAAAACTTCCACTAAACAACAAATAAGCAGTGGCAAAAACTGTCATTAGATTCATCGTCTTCTAATTCTTTCATCAATTACATGAATTCTTCAGTACTGCACGATTTTAACAACTGCATCCATGACATTTTCCACAGAGTCTGCTTCAGAAAACTGAGCACAAATATTTTCAAGATTTAGCAGAGTGGAGCAAATCAATAAGGGAAAAATCAGTCTTTTGTTTTAAAATTCCAGTCAATGCAGATTATTAACTAACAAAGCCAGAGTACAGTCTATTGAGATAGTAATTAAATCTTTTCACATCTAGCTCATATTTGTCTATGATAAATGTAAATAAACAAAAAATGCACGAGAGTTCAATACTGTTGTTAATGAATTCAATAAAATGTTTACTAGTAAATTTGAAAGTCCTTTGAGATAAAACATGCAGAATGTCGTGGTAAAGCTAAAGAAAAGTACTTAACGTTTTCAAAATTTAACTACTACTGCTCAGTCATAAGAAATGATGAAATTCAGCCATTTGTGACAACATTGATGGACCTTGAGGGCATTATGCTAAGTGAAATAAGTCAGAGGGAGAAAGTCAAATACTGTACGATGTCACTTATAAGTAGAAGATAAAAACAATGACAAACAAACATATAGAAACAGAAATTGGATTGGTGGCTACCAGAAGGGAAGAGGGGAGGGAGGAAGGTGGAAGGCGCGGCTAGGCATATGTGTGTGGTGATGGATTATATTTAGTCTTTGGGTGGTAGACATATTGTAATCTACATAGAAATAAAAATATATAGCAATGTACACCTGAAATTTACATAATGTTATAAATCACTGTTACTGCAATACAAGAGAAAAAAAGGAAAAAGAAATAAATAAATTGATCTTTTATGTGGTTAGAAAGTTCTTCTATGAATTTGGATTTTTTTTAAATGTCTTATATTTTATAACTAATTGTTTGGTGGCTTAAGTGAAGAACTTTAATTTATTATAAAATATCTTTTTTAGTTTTTCATTTCATGAGTTTTTAAGAAAATTTCCGAAACAGAAATAACATAACTTGTACTTTCTCTGTCCATTATTTCTTCAAGAATTCATGTTGTTTTATAGCTTGCTAAACTTACAAGCTCAAATTCTATCAAAAATTGTTTGAAACATTTGGTGGATTTTTAATTCTGAGATTAAGTGATTAATTTCAAATATTATCTTTTGACTGTTTAGAGGAAATGTCTTATCAAATTTACTATGTATTTGTGGAAAAGGCCTCTTTATATTGTCCATTTTACCATCTTTAAAGCTTTTTATTCACACAAGTAACAAACAGCTTCTGTTTTGCTCTGTTGCAGAGTATGCGATTGCCATTCCTTCTATCATTTGGCACATAACTTGTTTCAATAAACTTTTATCTTTACTGTTCCAATCATAACTCTGTTTTCTGCATCTACACTAGACACTGCATCAGAAATATGCCTTAATTTTAAATTTTAAAAATTGCCCATACTGAATTTTAATGTAAAATAATTTATGTTAAAATTGTATTTCAAGTTAATTACCAATTAACATTTAAATAGGTATCGCTGTATCATGTTTTATCTGATAGCATATTCAAATAATACATTATAATGTTACATACATGTCTAGAAAAATCATTCAAACCAAATGAATCCAATGACATAGACTAGATGAAAGGTGTGTTTGTATGGAGTCCTTGAAATGATATATTCACCCAATAGCAAACTACAATAAAACAGTGTCTTACATGACACAACAAAGTGAAGGGTAATCTCACAAAACAATTAAGTTTATGTCAATAATAAATATTTTATGTTTCTTTTTAAAGTATAAATTGATTAAAATTAACATTAAAAACTCAGTTTCTAAGATGCATTAGCTGCATCACAAGTGTTCACTTTACACATGTGTCTAATGGGTACAAGATTGGACAGCACAAGTCTAGATTGAAATTATTAGCATGTGTGAAAAAGGAATTTTTTTGCAAGAGATGCTGTTTGGAGAAGCAAAATAAAGAGAATTAGTGGCACAAACCATGATATTGTCCATACAAACTCTATCAAGGCAGAGGATGCTTTAATCCAAAGAGGAGACTCTCAGGTGATAAACATATGCCAGTTGTCGAAATAGAAGCACTAGGCATTCAGAGCTTGATAACACTAATTTCTGCCATTGCAAATGCTAGTTCACCATGTACACTACTAATACGTAATTTGCATCCCTTTGGGTTTTCTGTAGATATCCTAGAATAACATAAAACCAATGTGAACATATATCTCCATTTGCAAACTTTTACATTAACGATGTGAACCATGATCTTTTGAATTTTGCGAATACAAGCAGGTTGAATTAACCTATCCAAGTCCAAACAATGCTGAAGCACTAATGTGCCATGCAAGCTAAGCAGTAAACTATGTGCCATTGTAAATAACCAAGGGAAGTGCTATATGATGTGTTCTTTTTTTTATGAATACTTGCCTTGGAGATGTTCCTATTTGTTTTAAAGTGCTGCATCATGTCCTTTGCTATTGTTTCAGTTTGTGGGAGGAATTATTCTATTACTCCTTTAATATGCATTTAATAAAGGTAAATTTTTTGATCTCTAATATTTCTTCTCTGTTCTTTAAAAGTATCTTTGTTCTGTCTTATAAGTTGGTAATTTCATTTTTCTTTTATACAAAATATGACTACAAATTTGTTCAGACAGTTGTAAATTCTTTTGAAAAGCTCAGCGTTTGTCCTCTGTCGGACTTAGGATCATCCCTCTGACCCACCTTTCACGGCTTGATCGTGCAGCTTTGTCTTTGATGGTCAATGTCTAATGTTAAATCACTCATTTCTTCATCTTTTGATGTCACAGCATTAGATCATATTTTACGTATTCTCTGTACAACATTCTGATTCTTAAAATAATGTTATAAAAACTTTAAGAATGAATGTTCTCAAGAAATAGCGATATTAGTTGCAGTCATCAAATAATAAATATTTTAACAACTAGTATGTAATCAATTAAAATGAAAAATATTTAAGCAAACCACAAGTGTTTATTTCTGGTATTTGTTAACTATTACAGAGTCTTTTGTTTTCCAGGTGAACTCTATGAAAATGTGTTTATTTCCAGGCAAATCGTGTTGTTTTAAGAATAATACTATGATATTTCGATTTATCCTGTATTTATCCCTCTTACTGAATTGTATAATTAAGTGTTGAATTTTCAGTTTATTGGTTGGAATTTTCTAAAGAGAAAACTTTATTTGTTAGGAATCAATTTGTCTGCAATTACCAGTGATTTGGGATTCCCTGACCACCCTCAGCTTCAGTGACTCACAAGAACCGCCCACAGGACACAGCGGCAGGAAAAGCTCATAGCTAAGTTTCATTATAGCAAAGGCTGCCGAGCAAAAGCAAAAGAAAAAATACACGCACTGAGCAAAGTTCACAGCGTTTAGGTGCACTCTATTGAGTCCTTGCCATGGGGTGGTGCAGAGGACGCGCGCTCTCTCTACCAGCAAATGTGCAATTTTCACTGCACAGGCCCTGCACTTCTTCTGTTAAATTTATTCATAAGTATTTTATTCATTTCAATGTTATTGTAAATGGATTTGTTTTCTTGATTTCATTTTGGATTGCTCATTGTTAATGTACAGAAATGCAACTGATCTTTGTACATTTGTCTTGCATTCTACAATCTTGCTGAAATCATTTATTATTGAGATTCTGTTTCAAAAGTTACTATAATAGCACAGTAATTAAGTGGTTTTGTGGATCCTTGAGGATTTTTTTTTCTTACAGGATCAAGTCATCTGTGAATATAGGTAATTTTACTTCTTCATTTGCAATCTCGGCCATTTTTTTTCTTGACATTGTACTAGCTAGCGTATGTTGTACAATGTTGAATGGAAGTTGTGAGCCTGGCTTGCTTGTGTTGTTCCTGATATCAGGAAGAAAGCTTGCAGTTTTCCACCATAATGTAGGTTGTTAGCTATGGGATTTACACAGACTTTCCTCATTAACTTGAGGAAATTCTGTGCTAATCTTAATTGTTGATGTATTTTTATCATGAAGAATGTTAGATCAAACACCCTTTATTTATATATTAAGATTGTCATATTTTTTATCTTTATTCTATTAATATAATGCATTTCAGAGCCTTATTTTCACAAATTAAAGCACTCTTGCATTCCTGGGATAAATAGCACTAAATCATAGTGTACATTATATTTTATATGTTGCTGGGTTCAGTTTGGGTCTCTATAATTGTAATGCAATTACAGGTGTGTTAAAAGCATTCCATGTTCACACAAATCTTTTTTTTATCTTCTTTTTCCTGAGTATGATGATCCTGACCAGTAAGCATTCTCCAATAAGACCTACAAATTCTTTTGGTCTGAACTCTATCATTGCCCTACCTGGCTTCTCATTAAAAGGCTCATCATTTCTGTGCCTTCCTATGGAGTCCACATTCCATAAATTTTTCAAACATAATCCTTAGTCCACAGAAATTCTTCTTTTATCTTGATCAATCTATCCATCTATCTATCTGTCCATCCATCCACCCACCCACCCCTCAATCTATGGATATGTATAGATAGATTTAATTTTAATATTTAAATATATTTTATGTATTTAATAATTTAATGTGTGTATATATATATATTTAGATTTATCATCTTGTTTTCATTTTTCAAGGCTGTACAGACTTTCATTAACAGATTGGTAGCACTTCCAAACCTTCAAGGGCTATTTTTCTGATTGCTCTTATAATTAACTCTATTTGAAGCTCTACAAGAGAGACTTTTAATATTTTCCTTGGGTCTAGTTCCTTATGCAGAAGTAATTCCAGTGTGCATTCTTACTTTTTACCTTTATTTCTCTGTTGCATTTTATGGGTCTCACACTCTTGCTCATATGCTAACAATAGAAATATTGCTTCCCTTTCTATTACCTTTTTAAGAGCAGTCAGGTCTGTGAGGGAACCCTTATATTTTTCCTGGGGTTTAAAATGTAAAGTGATCCTTTCATATCTTTCCAGTATGTTGTGGTGATGGCCACAATTTGCTTAAAATAATCCTTCTCTTTCTTCAGTTTAAGCAATCAAATTTTATGATTTTTGTCTTTGTTCTCCCAGTACTCTCTCTTTGATGATAATTTTTGAAGCACATATTCCAACCATTCCAGTGTATACTTGATATTCTGAAGACACCATTACTAGAGATAGGGTGTTCCAAGCAGAGAGTTTTGAAATTGTCTACTTAGACAATTCACTATATTTATCTAAATATATGGATTATACTGACTTTGATTTTGATTTGTTTATTTATACAATCAATTGCTAATGCTCTGAGTGATGGAACCTCTGAAATATAAAGTTATTTTCAGAGTTTCTATAATTAGTCAGCTTGTATGCATTTTGTTTTGTAACGTATTTAATAAATCTCATAAGTTCAGGAGGTTAGCTACTCTGTAGTTCCCTCGTTTTGCCCTGAATATGGTTCAAAACATCATAAAGCAGAATAAAACATTCACAGCTAATTTAGTATGGTCTCTGTAGGTCTGAACATAATTTAAAGCTACAGCTTCACTAGTGTTTACAGAACAGATGGAACACACATTCAATGTTCTCAACTGCAAGTCTGGCTGAAGAACACAACAAAACAGAAAAAAATAAACAATCTTTCCCCTAATATCTAAAACAATAGAATGCCTGCTTCAGCCTCCCCTGCAGTACTTGGCCAACCTACAGCATTTAAGGTTCAAATGGCTCATTTGCTAAAGTGAGCTATAAATAGTGGTACCTGCATGCAGATGAAGACACCATAACGTGTAACGACCAAGATCAAAACTCAAAGGAACTTCAGATCAAGTGTACACCAGAGGTCTCATTTTTCACTTTCGAATTCTTATATATCTTTCAAGATTCCTCAACAATGCACCATATTGGAGTTTTTGAATATCATCTAATTAATATCCTCTCTTCTCAACCTTTTGACAATTTGTTAGACAAAGTAATCAGGCAAAGAGATAAAAATAGCCCATATCTTACTGAGAAAGCTATTTAGAGCGTGTGTTTTAGGTTTCGAGTGAAACCTCTAAGACCTCACTCTTGAAATAAACATCCTCAGCTACCAAGTTACTGGTACATTTGGAGAAACCTGTGGACTCTCCTTGTTTGCCACAGACAGACAAAGTCAAAGAAAGACAGACAGAGAGAGAATGCTCTGGAAACATGAGGAAAGTTTAAATGAATTCTTCATTGTTGATGTCCAGAAATGTTACTATAAAATTTCTAGGGTTGAATTTCTCATTATTCATCTTGCTTCTGGCTCTGAAATTCTTTTCAAGATGAACGTTTTTTTCCAGCTCTATAAAATTTTCTCCTACATTTAATGTTTTCACCTTCTCCGTTATGTCTGCCGCTCACTCTAGAATTCATTTTAGATATATGTTGCATCTTTCTGATATATTTTCCATGTCTCTTTGGTTTTTTCTCATACCTTATAAATGTATTAATTATATTATTCTAAATATTGCATTATTTATTTCATGATTAATTTTACATGTATTTTTTCTTTTAAATTTAGAGCATATTTCTCACTGTGAGTTTCTCCCTCACAAATTTTGTGAGTTTTTAGTTGAGTTGTCTGACTCCCATGGTCCTCAAGGAGGTAAAGATATGCCATCCAGCATGGCTCCTGAGAATCAGTAACAGCAGGTCTGGTACTACTCTGATGTCTTGTTCAGGCATTAACATTTCCTGCTGTAGCCTCCAGCAAAAGCGACAGAAAACCACAGAAAAACTTTCTACTGCCCACAGAAAACCACTACCTGCAGCTCCTCTATTATTCCTCTGCACGTGACCCTGGGTCCTGACTGCTTCCACCTTCTTAGTGGTCTTCTCTTGAATGTGTTTTGGGTTGTGATTTCCTCCAGTTGTGTTTCATCAGGCACCTGAGTTTGCCTACTTTCTATCTGTGGTGGTTAATTTTATGTGTTAACTTGAATAGACTATGAAGTTCCCAGGCATTTGGTGAAACATTACTCTGGGTGTTTCTCTGAGGGTGCTTTTGGACAAGTATAATACTGAAACTGATTGACTGAGTAAAGTAGATTTCCTTCCCGAATGTGGATCAGCCCCATCTCATCAGTTGAAGACCAGAATAGAACAAAAGGCTGACATTTCCCCAAATAAAAGGGAACTTTTCCTGTCTGGCTGCCTTCCAGTTGGGACATTCCTTTTTTCCAGCCTTTGGATTGAACTGAAGCATCGACTCTCCTTGGGTCTCAAACCCTCTAGCTTTCAGACTGGAACCACGCCATTGGCTCTCCTGGGCCTCCAACTTGCCAACTGCATATCATGGGACTTGTCAGCCTCCATAGTCTTATAAGCCAATTTCAATTCATTCATATATACAAACATGTACATATACATAATTTTTCCTATTGGTTCTGTTTCTTTGGAGAACTCTGACTGACTATACTATCTAATAAGAACTCTTCAAAATTTCTTTGTTAGGGAGAGCTCATATCCTTTTGTCTAATATGACTACAAATCGTCTCCTTATTCACTTTCCTCCTACGTGCCTGATTCTCTTTCTCTTTTCCTTTCTTTTTAAAAACATTTCATTATTTATTTTTAATATCATGATTTAGAGTAGGGGGAAGGTAAATTAGTATGTTCATCCTATCTTCTTGATCCAATCATTCCTTATTTCTTTCATCAAATTTCATGTTTTCTTCCTTTTCTTAAACATTCTATTTTAAAAAAAGCCTTAAGACTTTTTATCAATAAACAGTTTTCCTACATTTGTGCAACTTCAGATTTTTTTGAGACTTACTTTTGCTCCCTAATTTCCTTGTCCTCTGACTTTTCTTTTTTTTCTTTTGCCTCTTTCATTTTAGCGTTCTTTGCCATTCCTTCTTTCCTAAAGTTTTTCCTACTTTATATATATGTATACATGTATATATATTCTTTCCATGTTTTATAGTATTCTTCTAAATTTGAACCCTCTTGCTATCATTCATTTAACATTCTTACTATTTTTCTGTCCCTCACAATAATCATCTTCAGGGGGTTGATGTATAGACTGGTCCTAGATTAATTTAAAAATGAAGCATTTCAAGGAATTTGAATCTCCAAATTTATATATTCAACATTTACTGAGAACCCACTCAGGTATACATACTTTATAGTTTGGTTGTGACACTTCTTTCCCTCGTCTACTCATCAATATTGCCTTCTTTATCCTGTTAACAGAAACAATGGTAGAAGTTGACAGGAAGATTTGAAAAAAATAAGGGAAGAGAAAGATTCTAAATTTTTTGTGGCAAATTTTGCCATCAAATTAAAAATGTCTAGTAATTTATGTCATTAACAGTTTATTAATAAATCCATTGATTTTTAATTTACTATTTTTATTCATTTATAGTATTATGAAAATTAAAGGAAACCTTTAGTTATTTCCATCATTATTCATATAGTTAGTATCTTCCAAGTATATTATTTCTGGTTTGTTTTTTCTTCTGACAATTGTGAATCTTATTCTTGAATTTATTTGTATTTTATGTATTTTAATTGAAATATTTGATTATCTATTGTAGCTTTTTATTACTAGCATGTGTACTTGTATTTGGTGTGGAATTATATATTCATCAGGCATTTTCCTAGTTGCTGAAATACAGAGACAATTAAGAAAAAATATCTGGCATCCTATAGTTCAGTGACTGTCAGTGACTGACTTAAAGTTTAGATTAATCTCATATCCTAAGTTATATTGTCTTACATTTTAAAGACACTCTAAATATCTTATTCCAGATCCCATCACAGGATAGAACCAATACCATGAGTTCATCTAAATATTTCAATTTCCTCCCCAGCATACAGAAAGCTTTCATTTTTTAGCCAAGGAAGAGTCACATGACCAAGGCTGCCCAATGAAATGGGGCTGAAAGCAATGTTTTCTGTTTCAAGGCCTGGTCCCCAAAATCTCTCCCATGATTTTCACAATCTGTCTTTGCCCTTGTTAGCTGGATACATGGAGAAGATCCAGTAGATAATTTTAAGAGGTGGCAGAGTCACTTTTAATGATTCTAGGTCTTTCAATGACTGCATGGAACAGAGGACACCTGCTATCACAACGCTAATTACCTGCAATTACCTGATGTGTAGGAGAGCAGTATTTATTTTGTTAAACTAGTGAAATTTTTGTCCTATCTGATACAACAGGTAGAATTTATTGCCCTGATCAATGTAAGCAGTAGTACCAAAAATAAGGAAAGACTACAAATATCATTGACCTAGCAGTTGGATGGCAAGGCAATTTGCACTGCAGGCAGGAACGTCATGCTGTGGAAACACATTTGTTAATACTGCCTCTTGTGAAATATTGAAGGGAAACCATAAACCTACTAAACAATTAGCAACTCTAGCTAGAGGAAGTGGTAGGAAAGAACCACGATGTTAGCTACTAGTTACTATCAACTGGATTTTGCAAAGTAATTAAGAAAAAGATGTGTTCAGAGAAGAAGTAGCCAGATGCAAGGGAACAGATAACGTACAGAAATTTCAACCTTGAAAGGATAGAGAAATCAACCTCTTTTAGATCTCAATTAGCAGGTGGAAGGTAGGGGATTGAGAAATACTTTAGCTCAAAAGACTGCATTAAGAACCAACTTTGAGGGAAAGGTAATAATAAACCTTCATTTTTAAACCTTATATCTTCAAAATAGCCACCGTTAACTTGAAGAATGTGAGGAGACAGAGAGTGAGAGAAAGAGGGAGGAGAAATCAAAAGAATAAAAAGCCAGCCCTGATGGCCTAGCAGTGAAAGTTTGGTGCACTGTACTTCAGCGCCCAGGTTCAGTTCCTGGACATGGAACCACACCACTCGTCTGTCAGTAACCATGCTGTGGCAGTGGCCCACATAGAACCAGAAGAATTTACAAATGTACACCACTATGTACTGGGGCTTTGGAGGGGAAAAAAGTAGGAAGATTGGCAAGAAATGTTAACTTAGGGTAAATCTTCCCGTGGGGAAAATAAAAAAGAATAAAAGAAATTTGAGGACTATGATTGATAGATTGAACTACCATGCTGGTAACTACCACGTGGGACTAACTGGTAGCTAATAGTTCAGAAGCCTAGTAAGTTGTTTTTGAGAGAATTTATGTTGCCAAAGAAAACTATAAACCCAGCCTAAAGAGTTGGAGGTCTCAGACTTCTACAAATATGAATTACTGCACTTTTTTTTCCTATACAAGTATAGGGAAACTTCAATTGCCTGATGCAGAGAATTTTACATTGCCATGAACCATTTTGTTCTGTGACTGACATTCTTTTCTTTTATGAATGAGTTTTTCAAAAATTAAATTATATATAATGTGTGTGTAAGGATGGATGGAGAGATAACTTTATCATTTACAGGTTATAAGACCCAGAAGAATCTCATCTGAACCAGATACCACATGGCAAGGATTCCAGAACACTTGGAGATTCCATATTTAGGTTGGACAGAGTGACTCAATAAAATTTTATTTTAGTCTGGCTTGGGAAAGTAAGTGTATTCTATATGCGGGATGATGTAAGAAATAGATATTTGGTGACTAGAACAGAAATATGCAGACATGGTATGTGCCCATCAAACCATTTTTCTATTCCTAGGCAAATAAACTATATTTTTAAGTTATCTTTCCTTCTTGGTTCTTGATGGGGTCATAAAATTAATTTTTAATCTTAAACATGAGCTGAAGTGATACAGTGACGTCTCCCCTCCAGGTCTCACTCTCTCTCTCTTTCTGTCTCATTTTCCCTTTCAGTTGACTGAAAAAGATTTGTGCTTGCTTTGCTCCAAATGTTTGATACAATGGAGCCATGCCATGGAAGGAGCCTTGGTCCTTTCGTCACTCCCTTAGAAAGGAGAAACTGAACTGCTTTGGCCTATGACATGAGCAAGAAATCCAGTGAGATTTTGAAATTGTTCATTAGAGCAGTTAGCTTACAGTGACAAAGCTTAAGTTCAAAATATATAATATTGGTATAGGTTCTTGCAGAAGGCAGTGCATAAAAAAGATAAAACAGGAAACAATACAAGAAGCCCACCCAGACATTGCCAAAGAATTTGGAGAAAATCACCTGTGGTAACTTGGATGTTAGACTACAAGACTACTGAGCTCGTATTTCTAAGGGAATAATTTGGAAAACAGAATTTTAGTAATGTGTGCTGGCTTTTATTGATTTCATTTGACAAGGTAAAACCAGAAAGATACAAGCTCCAGAATGTATTAGCCAGTTCTGCAAGAAGAAATTACGAAAAAAGAAGGTCTAGAATTTTGCAAGATCCAAATATTGGATGAACCAAATGTTTCTAGATCCCTGGGAGAGATAAGACAGAAAAACGCTTTCTGCGTTATAAGCCTGGTGAAATTTTTCAGCTGATTAAAGTGATTCAGCTTTCTGGCAAAGAACAGATCAAAGACATGGCCTTCTCACCTATTGTTCCATCGGGCCTCAGCCATTAAATATTCTTTCATATAGCCATTAAATGGAGAGAGAGGCAAGGGAGGCAGAAGCCAAAAGAATAGTGTAATTTTGAAAAACATCTAGTAAAGAACTTTAGCTGGAGTTGATGTCAGAGGGAAGTGAAACAAATAGATGAAAATAGAACATTTTGAAAAACTTGATTGCTGAGAAAGCACAAGCCCAGATTAAACAACGTGTGGTTATTTGGCAAGACTTAAAACACCCTTCAGGCAAAGAGAAGGCTTTGAAAACTATGCATCCTCTAAGGAGAGCAGACCTGAACACCCTATCAAAGACGAGGAGGGAGGATAGCAGTCAAGTAGAACTTCTCAGGGAGCAGAGTATCTGCCAAAGCTCTACTCTAACATCCAACATGGAGAGAGAGGGGAGAGGGAATTTTCTTTGTTTAGCTCATACTTCATTTCCAGACCATGCAGATATGCATCCAAAACTTATCAAAAGGACTACTCACATTATTTGCGAATATACCTATTTATCATCTAGCTAGCTAGCTGTCTGTCTGTTAATCTGTCTGACTCCCTGCCTGCCTGCATGAGTGTGTGTGTGTGTGTGTCTATCTATCCCCCCTGTTTAATATATGTATATATCTTTATCAATATTTATACCATTACTAAATCTGGTTTATCAGCCTTCACTCAGAAAAAACAAAGTAGGTGTAAATGATGCTTTTATAATCATGGTATAATTTTGGCTGTTATCTCTTCCATAATTGGCTAGTGGAGCTGAGAACAAGAAACGTCACTCACAGTAGTCTCATAAATAGAAAATTCATTCAAAAAAGTCTTTATAAATTACTTTAATCAACTATTATTTGGATAAAATTCAATTACTTCAGAGATGAATTAGTCCTAATTAAGAAAATTATTAACAAAAACACCAGGCAGGCATTTCAATAACCCACAAATATATTTAAAATATCTATTCTCTCCTGTCTACTGAGACTTTGTTTTTCCCATTGAGCATGCATAGAGAAATCAACTGCTGTCCGCAATTGGGCTCACAGTTACTAATATACAATGCTGCAATCCAATATTCTATGTGGACATAAATTTGAATTCTTGTCCACATATCTCATTGTTTAAGCTTCTATTCACTATGTGCTGCCTATCTTCATAAACATGATGTTTTCCTCTTTCAGTTTTTCTCTTCCATAGTTTTCATATTTGGCTTCCTCAATATATTCCTATTTAGGCCTTCCATAAGGCCCCAACTAAGGGCATTGATGAATGGTGCCATTGAGATATTAATACTTCAAGATATTTCACTAAGCAAGTTTTGCAATTGCTACAAACAAGTAGCAAAAGACAACATTTAGAGAGCAAGAATCACCTAAAAACTGCAAAGAATTTTCTTTTCCGGAGAGAACTTCCAAGCTCTCCCTCATCTTCTCTCCTCTCCCCTCTTCTCCTTCCTTCAAAGTCCTTTTTACTCTACTTCTGGATTAAAAGAGTGCACAACATATAATTTTTCTGTTATGAAATAGCATTTTAACAATGTGCCCTCTTTTTGGACTTCTTCCATGTAGAAATAAAGCTTGATTTCTACCCATTTTTAATTCATTGTCTTCGGTAAGCTTCAGAAAGAATTATGACACTACCAAAAGCCCATCTCTTACAGCCCACTTCTCATACTTGTATGTACTTTATGACCAACATAGAGTCCACTTAATTCTGACCATGTTATATATTTTGAAGAACTTTAAGCCACATCGCGGTTATGACTCCACACTTTAGCCAAAGCACTTAGGTTCCCTGATCTCAGACCTTAATTGGATATTGTCAATATCCATCTAAATTTTGCATATTGACATCAACTTCATTATATATACCTTTGTAGCTAAAAGTCTTACATTTATTTAGCACCATAAATGGCCGTTTATTTCCTTGTTTTTACATAGAGGAAGGAATATGTTCAAATATGTCATTTGTGCAAACTACACTAGTAATTTATGCATACAGGAGAGCAGATATATAAACATTACACAAAATATATAATATTTGAAAAATAAAAGGAATGTCTTCATATTTTCTATGTGCAGAAACTCTCCCCTGAGGTAAAAATATAAATTACGTTTGTTTCAGCTTCTTCAGAAACAATTTCCATTTTCACGTGCTGTATTGACAAGTATTAGAAAATTTGAAAGAAAGAACAGAGAAATTTGTTTTTATATTAGATAAAAGTTAAGTATTAATGAATAACATAAACCCAAGTGGAGAGAGGGATGCATCTTAGAATTTAAAACAATAAATATATGAAATATTGTCAAACATATAAAGCTTTGATTGAATCCTTTCCTGAGGATATCCTTTCAAAGGACTGGTAAAAGTATGCTAGTATTTATCTTCCAATATGTGATCAATATGACATGTTATTGCTAAAAGACTAGCAGAAACTGAACACCCATCCCACATACAGCATTCTCAATTTCTCTCTCTCTCTCTGTTTCTCTCTTTCAGGAAAATATCTCTGGTGTGCTTCATGTTGATAAATGACTTTCCATAGGACAGATAATCATGAAAACCCTCTGCCACCACTGCTAGATGTTTTCTGACAGGATTTCCTTCCTATGTGTTTCCCTGTAAAAGTCCTAGATTGATGCTAAGACCTATGACATAGAACCCGGGTTTATTCTGAAGAGGTGCTTTGAGTGCTGTGTCCCTCTCTGTTTCCAATACTTTTTCATATTGATGTCAATCCTAAATGATGAGTGGATCAAGGTGGGTTTCTTAAGTTACACTGACATAATCTGAATTAAATTGGGTAGAATGTCTGCAGAGAAGGAGAATTTAGTATTTTAAATCAATCTTTTTCCTAAATGAAAAATATTTTTCTACATCAGGGAAGATTTCTCTTCTTACCATTTACATTTTTATTTTCTCTGATTTAATTTTGATTCTATAGAACTTAAAATATATGCCTAACTAAAGGTTCAAATTACTTAAATTTAAATACATATATAATGTGCTTATCAACTTCATTGAAGTTTAAAATATCGTCATTAATGGTTAAACCTAGCAGGGCTCTTAGACACGATTTGCATCAATCCCCCTTTTTCTTATCCAAAAGAGATTACATGATTTGCCATTGAACCATCTCCTAGTCTAGTACTTTGCTCTGAACAGCATTTATCCAATTACACCTTTTAATATCTACTTGACAAGATATGGATAGCCGGAATATTTTCTAATATATGAAGATAATTTCAATTTTACTCTTTAAATGTGTATTAAAGCAGGTATATGTCTGCATTGAAACCACAATGACAAAGTCGCTATGAATTCTAGATTTAATTAATAAAAGTCTGTGAGAATATAGCCATATACTTACATTTTTGCAGCATGAAGTGACTAAGTGAAAGAGACTTGTGTAATATCATGATGTAAGTACATTTTAATGCCTATTGTAGGAAAAGTATATTAGATTGATGAAAAATGCACTAGTTAAAGATATTATCATCATTTGAAAGTGCCAAAGATGAATTCTACATTCAATAGGCATTTTTTCATGAAATAAGCATAACAGAAAATTGAAAATCTTTAGCAATTATGTAATGTTAATTTATAGGGAAATTCAATCATAATTTGTAATTCTGAGAAAGTCTACTGCAAAGAAATTGAAAAAGAATTCAATAGGAGAAGTTTAACAAACTTAACAATAACTCACATGAACAGGAGAACTTTTGCTTATCCTGAAATAAAGCATCCTGCCCTTCAATACACACACAATTTAACAAAATAAAAGTATGCAAATCGGAGGCAATATATTTATCTTGAGAAAGGTAAAGTTTTAAAATATAATCAAGCTGAAATATTATAAAATGAGTTCTACTGCAACAATATTTTAGGATAATAGCAGAGATGTCAGTTAAGCAATTTGCAAATCATATATTTCCCTGCTGTGTTTGCCAAGATTACCTTGTGAATCATCAGGATCCATAACTCTAAAGGCTTTTGATTTACATTTGCCTGAAATGCAAGGCCAGAAAGGACATTGCAGATAAGACAAACAACATGATGATCTAGTAGCTACAATACCAATAAAAAATAAACAAATAGGTCTCTTCCTCCAAAAGGCTGAAGCAGACACTCACTTTCCTCTTGCAACCAATAATTCTCTGCAAATATATAGACTCTTTATATAGATTACATTGGAACAGCATTTTTACTGAGGCTTGTCCATGAATTTTATATCCAAAGTGATATTTGAGGCTAAAGGTGGGATAAGAAGGCTTCTTTATCTGTGACATTTTCCAGAATCTTTATAATCTTCCATTCCCGTATTTTTGGCCACACTCTATTTTCCTTTGCTCTCTTAATCAAATAGAATTTTATTTTCTTTGTTTTCAGACTATATTCTCACTGGTGTTACTTCCATTACTTTCCTTATTATCTCTTGTACTTTTACCCAGCATGCCTACTTTCGCCTGATAAAAATAGGTAATTAATATCTACCCAGTGCTTTATAGAAGCCAAAAACTTTTCTGAGTGATTTTAGATGTATCACTCATTGGTCCCAAAAATAAATCTAGAAAAAATATACATAAATATGTGATTTATAATATGAATAAATATATATATATATTTACAAATGAGAAAACAGTTACTGAGGGGTTCAACAACCCTCTCAAGGTCATTTGCTTGTAATTAACAGCGGTGGAATTAAAACTATCCCGTCTGGCTGGTCTTGCATGTCTGCCCTCCTTACAAGTTCCCTCCTCCCCCTTTTTGTCCATAATGGTTCAGGCTTAACCATCTATGTGGCCTCCAGTAGCTATGATAGAACACGATAAGCTCAGTCTCCCAAGTCACACTTGATTAAACCTGTGTGGATGTCTGCCACAAGCTGATTTTCTCTATTGTGTAAAGGAGGCTTGCGTGTATGTGTATGTACAAGGGTGCATATATGCGTGTGGGTTGGGTGATGTGTGTGAGGTGGAGAAAGACATTCACAATGTACTTGCAAAATTGCAGAGAGTAAATCTAAACAGAGACAGTAAAACTGATACACAAACAGAACTAGAGATAAGAAGGTAAGAAAAGCCAGCTGTATTACCCATGTTTTGTCAGTTCTAGAAGCATCACTGTCCCCTTCTAACCTCCCCTACCTGCAACAGACTTGCCTCCCTCCCTCCCTCTCTCTCCACTCACACACACACACACACACACATACGCAATTTAACCTGAAGCAAGTATATCTGTACTATTGTGAAGCTTCAGACTGCAATTTGGGCTTGCCCAGTTATTTATATTCTATAAATGTCTATAAAACATAATTGTAGGGGTTGGGACTTACGTACTCTATGATATGGACTAAGTAGAGAAAGTAAGTTTAAAAAGATGGAGAAACAAAGATTAAAAAGCACGCAAATAGGATCAAGCAGATGAGATCCAGAGAACACTGATGGCTCTTCAATTCTTTTTTCATCTTCCTTCATGTTTTCGTCTTAAGCTTCTTCATGGGTCACAACTACTTTACTACATTTGGGTTCTGTTGACAAATAATAGTATGAAAATTTTGATAATCCTTATTTGTTTTGCTTAATATAGATTAATCTGATTATATCCAAGAAACATATAACTAATATATTCTCTTTAGTAATATGTTTGATTTCTTTCCTCTTATTTGTTTATTTATTATAGGTGTCTGGTTTGCGATTACATTGAGGTTCATATATAATGTTCTACGTATATAACAATTTATAGAGTTGATAGTCTCTTTAGTTAGACTTCTTTCTAAAAGCTCTACTCTTTTACTCCCTTCCTCCTACATTTTATGTTTTTGAAACCATATAGAATCTCATATTTTGTGTGTGTGTATCCATTACCCTCTTGTCACTGAAATAGGTAATTTTAGTACTTTTGTCTTTTAACCTTAATATCATCTTCATAAATGTTTGTTCTGCTACCTTTCCTGTATTTTTGCCTTTACCAGTGGTTTTATTGCTTGTTTTTTTCTTTGGATAATATTCTTATCCCTATTTGTGGACTTCTCTTTCCCACTTAAATAAGTCCTTCAGCATTTCTTGTAGAAATGGTTTCTTGGTGACAAACTCCTTTAATTTATGCTTGTCTGGGAAACTCTTTATCTCTCCTTCCATTCTGAATGATAACCTTGCTGGGTAGAGCATCCTTGGCTGTAGATTTTTTCCATTCAGCATATTAAATAAATCAAGCCACTCTCTACTAGCCTGTAGGGTTTCAGCTGAGAAGTCCAGTGATAGCCTTATGGGCTTTCCTTTGTATGTCACTCGTTGCCTTCTTCTTGCAGCTTTTAGGATTCTCTATCTTTAATTTTGGACATTTCAATTATAATGTGTCTTGATGTGGGCCTCTTTGGGTTTATCTTGTTTGGTGTTCTTTGTGTTTCCTGTATTTGGATGTCTGTTTCCTTCGTTAGGTTAGGAAAGTTTTCAGCTATAATTTCTTCAAATAGATTCTCTGCCCCTTTATCTCTCTCTTCTCTTCCTGGGACATCTATAATGTTAGTGTGCTTGATATTGTCCCAGAGTTGCCTTAGACTGTTCCCATTCTTTTCCATTCTTTTTTCTTTTGTCTGTTCAGCTTGGGTGATTTCCTCTAGTCTTTTGTCCAGCTCGCTGATCTGTTCTTCTGTATCACCTACTCTGTTATTGAGTCCCTCTAGTGAATTTTTCATTTGCAGTGTTGTATTCCTCATTTATGATTGGTTCTTTTTTATATTTTCCAATTATTTGTTGACATTCTCACTGTGTTCATCCAGTCCTCTCCCAATATAAGTGAACATCCTTATGAGATTTTCTTTGAACTCTTTGTCAGGTAGATTGCTTATTTCTGTTTTATTTAGTTCTTTTTCTGGGGTTTTGTCCTGTTCCTTTGCTTGGAATATATTCCTTTGCCTCCTCATTATGCGTCTTTCTCTGTGCTTATATCTATGTATTAGGTGAGTCAGCTATATCTCCTCTTCTTGGAGAAGTGGCCTTATGTAAGAGATGCCTTTTGAGGCTCAGCAGTGTGCTTCCCTCTCATCATGAGTCCAAATGTTCCAGGGGTGACTCCTGTGTGGGCTACTTGTGCCCTGCTATGGCTGGCTGTTTGTAAATTAGGTTTGGGGAGCCCCAGCACCATTGGCTACAAGGTTTAATAGCACAATCCTGTTGCAGTTTTCCTGTTAAAGAGTAGACATCCAGTGTACCTGGTTGCTAGGCTCAGGGCTTACAGTTGCAAGGCTGTTGTCACCTCTTTTAGTATTGCAGCAGAGTGGGGCTGGCCCCAGGCAAGAAAGTACCCAATTGTTTTAGGCTTTGATAGGTGAGGCCAATCCCCTTTGTGGCTTTTGTGAAGCACAGATCTTCTGCCACTGATAAGCTCCATCCCCCACAGATCCACAGATACCATCAACACAGTCCTGGGCCTGCACACTTCCTAACCCCCTGGAGTGTACCCAGTCACCCCACAGCAGAGGACCCCACATCTCCAACAGTGCTCCCCACAGTTCACCTGGTGCTCACACAGGCCCTGCCCCACAGAGGCAGACATACTTGCCTGCCTGTACAAGATCTAGGCACCCAGTCTATGAAGGCTGAAAAGTTAACCAAGGGCTTGCTGTTGGGTGGGGTTAGTCCCTAGTGCAGGCTGCCTTCCCTGGCTGAACTGGCTTAAATCTGTCCTCTAGTGGGTGTGGCAGAACCCTGGGCTAAAAGGCCAAGGGAAGAACTCCAATGGAATCTGCTAGTGTCTGTGTCAGCATCCTGTACTAAGTCACAACAATGGCTACTAGCAATGTCTCAGTCTCCAGAGAGGTCTCACCTCTCACCAAGATGCACCCAGAGCATACCAAGGGAGTCTCTTTTCACCAAAGGACTGTGCGTCTTTCTTTCTGGTGATTTTAGGTTGCTCTCTGAGACAGGTGAATTTGTGTGTGGGCCCTTTAACAGCTGGCTTTATTCTTCTTATGTCAATAGCTTTTCTAGGAGTATTCCCCATTGCAGTTAACCAGAAAACTCAGATAGTAGTGATGTGGATTAAGGCTGCCCCAGGTAGAGAAGCCCAAGGTGACCTGGCCTACATGCCAAACTATATGACCCAGTGGATTTTTATGGTATGAATTAGGGCTGCCCCAGGGAGAGAAGCCCAGGGCATCCTCACCTACATGCCGATCTATATGACCAGATTCATGTCTAAAGTTATATGACCGCACAATAACCAGACCCCATCTGCACTGAAATCATTTAATGACTTTTTACATCATCTTTTCTTTTTCCAGTAAAAATAAGTCACATACCTGTGCCTTATAAATTTAGCCCTAACCCTCAACTCGGAGCAGCAGCAGGAGCTCTGACTGCCCATGGGTCCTGTCCCCATGCTATTCTGTACTATTCTCTAAATAAAAGAGCACCATTGCCAGACCTTGAGAGTCCAAGAAATCTTTCTTTCGACTCCTCGGCTCACTGACCCTGCATCAGTAGGACACTTGTCTCAGTTGTGCTGAGTCTGAAGGATGCTTATAGTGGTAACATGCCCCCACTTAGGTCCCCACTTCTCCAGGGAGGGATGACTACCTTAGGGTGGCTCCTGTTCAGCAGGTTGCGAAGTTCCACCACTTGTGGAGGTGGCTTTCTTCTCTCCAGAAGGAATGTCTGCTTCTTCCGCCTCAGTCAGGATTGTCCCTTGTGGGGGTTCTTTTTATACAGTTTTCAGTTCTCTCTCCAGGGTAATTTTTCCAAGAATGGTTGTAACCTACTTGCATTCATGGGAGGAGGTGAATTCAGAGTCCACCTACACCACGATCTTGACAAGATCCCTAAATTAATGTATTCTCATCTGCAAGATAAGAATAATATTAGCTTTCTCAAAGGATTTTGTGGGAATATGATAAATGAGATAAAGGAATAAAATGCTTAGCAAAAGTAAGGATTTATAATATATCTCTTGCCCCATATTTGACTCTTTTACCCTATTTCTTTCCTTCCCAATTTTATTTGTTAGTCTGAATTCTTACCACTTATGGTTTATACAATAATTTTTTAAATATTTTTTTCTTTCTTAACTTTATAAATTGAAAGAATTTCACAATTTCAAAAATTTGAATGTAGTTGAATAAAAAAAGTAAGTGAAAAAAAATTACAAAAATAGTATGAAGACTTCCTGTGTGCCTTCAAGCAAATTCTTCAAACATTAACATCTTACATAATCATACTACAATTAGAAAAAACATGAAATTAATTTTGCTACAATGTTATTAACTAATTTATAGACCTTATCTAAATTCACCAGTTGTCCTGCTAAGGTCATTTCTCTGGTCTAAGATCTAATCCAGGATCCCTCATCACATTTTAATTGTTAGGTTTCTTCAATGTTACTAAAGATTTAGTAATCTGTAGTAATCTTTTATTTAGTAATAAAAATTACTAAATATTTGGTAAATATTTTGGGGGAAGATATTTAAAGATTCTGCAATTATCTTGTATCTTATTTTACTTTGCCCCATTAATATTAGCATGCACCATGATTCTTGCCCATGGAAGTTATTACTAGTGATTGCCAAAAATGATTTTCTATTTTCTCTAATTGCTCCACTTTTTATTGGAATTCTACTGTAAGAAAAAGCAATCTCTTCTACCCAATATATTCATTCATTCAATTGTTTGTTATGAAACCTTGTATTTATTTTATTCTGTGGTCAATATTTTTTTTAATTGCTAAAATTGTCATATATTTGGCCTGTGGCAGATTTTTCAAGTTAGCTTCTGTCTTTAGACATTTCAGGATCATATTTTGAAGATGAAGGGCCTTACTTTTGGCACTACTAAACATTCCAGGTACATCTTGCTCTGGCATCAACATTTTTTCAAAGAGCTCCAGTTTATTTCATTGGAAGAATGGTATTTAGAGCACCATGTAGGTTCTAGGCACGTTCGTTGCTTACTAGGTTGCCACTGTTCTAGGATGTCTCAGTAAACAAAGTTATGTATGTATAAACATGTGTGGATATACATATGTGTGTATGTGTATATACATATGACACATCTATGTCTATTTCTGTATGTCTCCATTGGTGTGAATTTTAAAAACTATTAGTTCATGCAGATATCTCAGATTCGAACCCAACACTGAAGGGTTCATTCTATCCTTCCGCTAGTCTATTTGCAACTCCTGTCTCAGATAGTGATTAACCTGGTTCCTATTATCCACAATAAATTTACCTATCTACTCAATCCAAGACCACACATAAACTAGTTTCAGAATTATCAATCCACACCCTTGTGAAAAACAAATTTGCTAACTACAGTATCCACACACAATGTTTTTTCTATAGCCTTATAGGATATCAAAATATAATGCTCGCTTAAGTTACTAATATTAGTTTTTTTCTTCTTCCCACCCGTCAATGTGGTTATGTTATTTATTCGTGGTGCACGTATGTACATTTATTACTATTTGGACTGTGGGTTCCCCACATAGCTAGGATTATTTTAACATTTTATTATTGAGGGATGTAAAACAATGCCACAATTATGAAAGTCAAACTATACAAAAAAGTATGATCAGAGAAATATCCTTCCTCTCCTTAACTATTGCATCCCATTCTTATTCGTCCATTCATTACCTCTCTGTGAGAGGCGAGTACTTGTTATTTAATGGGGTTTTTATTATTATTATTATTTTAAAGATTTTTTTTCCTTATTCTCCCCAAATCCTCCCGGTACATAGCTGTATATTCTTCGTTGTGGGTCCTTCTAGTTGTGGCATGTGGGACACCATCTCAGCGTGGCTTGATGAGTGGTACCATGTCCGTGCCCAGGTTTTGAACTGTTGAGACACTGGGCCGCCTGCAGCAGAGCATGCGAACTTAACTACTCAGTCACGGGGCTGGCCCCAATGGGGTTTTTTAAAAATGATATTCAAGAATGTTTGTATACTATTCTACATACACCTTTCTTAATTCCTGTAGTACCCCATTTCTGTATTTATCCTTTCGCTATCTGCATTGTCAGTTTTCAATGATTTCCTTTAACTCCTAGCTATTTCCTTGTCAACCATCAACGAAAATATTGTATTATCCTCTCCTCTTTTGGTTGCATTAGCTCTACCTTGACAAAATATATGTTACATATTAGTCTTTTGCCTTTACTCCTATCTCTTGTTAATGTCCTAGAACTCCATTTTTTATATACTAAAATGTTCACCATCACTTTTTGCGTGTGTTTTTCCTATCCTCTACAAAATTCTTCAAAAGAGCTCAGAGATGCTGAATTTCCTAAGTTCTCATATATTGGAAATTATTTCAGATGGCCTTGACATTTGAAGGAGAACTTAGCTAGATGCTTAAGTTTTTTCAAAAATACTTCTTCATTGTTGCCTTCCATTGTGTGTTGTTTTGAAAAAAGTCTGGTGCTTTTGCCTTTGCAACTTATTTGGTTGCTATTGTTGTGTTATTCCTCTTTTCTCTCTTCTCTCACAGTATTTTCTTAGCCTGTTGTTGCTGCTGTTGTTTTTTTTCATACCGCAGAGGTACATTTGTTACAGCTGATGAACCTACATTGACACATCATTACCCAAAGTCCATAGTTCACATTAGAGTTCTGTCTTGGGTTATTTACGTTATATTCTATGGATTTGACAAATGTATAAAGACATGTATCCACCATTATAGTATGGTTTCATTGCCCTAAAAATCCTCCAGGGTCTGCCTATTCATCTTTCCCTCCCTCCATCCCCTAACAACCACTAATCTGTTTACTAAATCATAGTTATGCCTTTTCAAAAATGTAACATAGTAGGAATCATACAGTAAATAGCCTTTTAGATTGGCTTATATCAGTTTGTAATATGCATTTAAATTTTCTCTATGTCTTTTCATGGCTTGATAGCTCATTTCTTTTTAGCACTGAATAATATTCCATCGTCTGGATGTACCAGTTTATTTATCTATTCACCTACTGAAGGACATCTTGGTTACTTCTAAGTCTTGGTAATCTTGAAGAAAGTAGCTATAAACATCCATGTGAGACTTTTGCATGGACATGGGTTTTCAGTTCATATGGGTAAATATCAAGGAGTGCAATTTCTAGATTGTATGATAAAAGTATATTTAGTTTTACAAGAAAATGCCAAATTGTCCTCTAAAGTGGCTGTAGCTTTTTGCATTCCCACTAGCAATGAATGAGAGTTCCTGTCATTCCACATCCTCGACAGCATTTGGTGTAGTTAGTGTTCAGAATTTTCACATTTCTAATTGGTTACTATGATTGTTTTGGTTTGTTGTGATGACTTCAATTTTCTCTTTCGTGACCTTGAGAAAAGATATCAGGTGGTAGTCAGGTTGTTGTGTGTAGTTGAATGGATTATTGTTGTTACTTAATACAAAGATTTTGAAATAAGCATTCATACTGCAAAAATAAGTCCAAAAATTTCTCTGAATTGTTCACTTAGTGGAGAAGGACATTTAACACCTTGGAAACAATTTTCTCCTCGTCTCTTATCTCTTTCACCACTATTTCTTTGTCATTCTCTTGATATTTTTGTGAAAACTGTTCATTGATATTCACTAATGTTTCATTGGTGTATTAATGTGCACTCATTAAATAGGTATTTTTAAGAAATCATTCAACACAAAGCACTGAACAAGGAAAAGAATAATGAATAAAACATGCCCCTTCTCTCAAAAGCTTGGAATTTGGTGGAAGGATATAAATAAACATAATATACATGCATATTTATAGTTACAGATGCTGCAAAAACTGTCTTTAAAGAGGACCACTGTCAAGTTCTTCCTTTCTTGTATCTAAATGCTGCTTCCTACAAACAGAGGTGAACTGTGTTTCCTCACAGTTTGAATCTAGTCTGGATTTGGTGACTTTCTAGACCAAAAGAACATGGGAGAGTTCACATTCTGAGACTTCTGAGTCGAAGTATAAGATACATTCCACCTTCTACCTGGGTATCTGAGAGAAGGCAGCTACTAGGTAAGAAGCCAACTTTTGACGGCAACGTTTTGCCTAAGTCCAAAATATCCCTGTGGAGAGGTCTTATGAAAAGAGACAATGCTAACCAGCCAGCCCACAGCTTTCCAGTCATCTCAGCTGAAGAACTTGATATGTGAGTGAAGACCCCCAGCACAACTGAACCTTCAGATGATTCCAAGTCCAGCAACTATTGACTGTAGTAGGCATGGGGAACACCAATGAAGATCATGGGTCTGAGCCCTGTTAACATACAGAGCCATGAACCATAATAATATTTATTTTCAATCACTAAGTTTTGGGATGGTTTGTTATGTAAAAAATACATAAATAGAAATGATGTGTTTATATTTACATATATATATTATATATAAGATATATAACAGAAATAATAGGCACTATATTAATATGCATATGTCTGTATGTCTGTATATATGAAACACAGACAAAAAGGCCTTAGTCGACCAAATATGGAGAAATAGGATTGGATTGATGGAGAAAACTTAGAGAGAAAGGGCTGTAGAGAAGCCGTTCTCTGATAATATACGAATGCTTCAAACTTGAATGCAACACGTAATTGTGTCAAACTCTACCAGCTGATAAACAAGCTCATTTCCTCCTCTTCCAGTTCTTCTTGGCCTTCCTTGCAGTTTAGATAGGGTCACATGATGGCATTTCAGCAAATAAGAGTGGAAACGTGTGTGTAAACTTCAAAATGTAAACTATATCCTTTTTTTCTTTCTTCCTCACTTTGTTTCCTTCCTTCTTTCCTTCATTTATTCCCTTTTTATCTTCTTTCTTTCTATTCTTCATTTGCTTTTCTAAACAGTCATGCACTTTGAAAAATATGTTATATTTTATCATGTATTCCTCTGATTTTCTAGTCTAAACTCCTTCCTGTGGAATAAAGTCTTTATAAATATCTCTTTCTTAAATCTACAATCTTATTTCTTTTCATTCTTCTTTCCCATTTCTGTCTTTCAACACTATAGGAACTCAAGAAAATATTCTAATGATCTGAGCTTCTCTCATGCGATCCTCTCTGCCTCTGTACTCACTGATAGCTTGGTTTCCTCCTTTTCATCTTTCAAATCTTATTTCAGGGCCACTCCTCTGAGAACCTCTCCTGACTTGCCTATTCAACAATTCATTATACATTCTCAAAGCACCCTGCTCTGTTCCTTTGCCAAATGGACACATTTTGCGCTATATATTTATTTGTGTAATATCCATATTCTCTATTAAAATGTATATTCTGTGAGGCCAGAGACAGTAATTTCTTTCCCCTGACTATATGCTGAATGGTTAGCATAGTCCCAAGAACATGGTAGATAACATATTTATTCTCATAAATAAAAGAGCATTTTATATTTATCCAATTAAATGCAATTTAATTTGGTTTCTGTTATTTACTATTAGCTAACCATATTTCATCCAATTGAATAAGATTACATTTCAGGTTTGTGTTGATATGATAGCAAAACATTCTTTAACTTCTTTTCACAATTATATTTATTCCAGTCACTATAAATTAACATACAAAAAAGTTAAGTAGAATTTTCAGCATACTTTAAAAAAGTCCATGATAGGTTCAAAAGTACATGTGATGAATTTCTTAATTTCTGGGTACTTCTGAAGAAATCTTAGAAACTATTTTTATTGCTTTCAAAGCAACCAAGCATAACATATGAACCAGGTATAGCTGAGAAAAATAATAAGAAATATTATTAATCATTGGTTGAAGTCTATTTGCATTGTTTATCCTGAATATGTAGTCCTAAATGCCCAAGGACAACGTATGAAAGTATTCCTTTTCACTTTCTCATGAACCTGGCATGATGAGAAAAAAAAGACCAGTTTACTTGACAAATTTTCAGCCAGAAATTCTACAATCTTTTTTAAATATCAAGTGAAAAAGAGAAATTATAAATTTATATTAACCTCAATATCTAAAATGGGTATCAATATGTTATTTTTCATTGACTTTGAAGATGTACTTTTCCCATTAACTTTAAATTTTGACTTGGAGTTTAAAAATGTTAACCCTTTCTCAGGGTTGCTTATAAAATGATCCCTTGCAGATCAGTGTGTATGCAAGGGGAGAATGGGAAGTAGATTGTGCATTTGATTATTTAGGGGCTACATAAAAGATATTTTATGCCTTTATTTAAATGTAGAAATTATATATACACACATGCAGACATGTGTGTACACATATACATACGCAAGTACATGTATGTGTATATGTACTTATCTTTGCTACTGGCACAGATGTAACAGATCAACAGAAAAGAAAGGGAGATCTGCTACGTTTTACTTTTGAAATTTATTCATTTTTCTTTCTATTTTTAAAACTTTTTTCCACCTTTATTGAGATATAATTGACATATAACATTGTGTAACTTTAAAGTGTACAATATGTTGATTTGGCACACTTATATATTGCAAAATGATTACCACCAGAGCGTCAGCTAACACCTTCATCACATCACATATCTACCACTTCCTTTTTGTGGTGAGAACATTCAAAATCTATTCTCTTAGTAAGTTCAAGTATATAAGACAGTATTATTAACTATAATCACCATGTTGTACATCACATCCCCAGATCTTATTTGTCTTATAACTGGATGTTTTTTTGCTTTGACCAACATCTCCTGATTTCCCCCACCCCCTGGCAACCACCATTCTATTCTCCGTCTCTACAAGTTTGGCTTTTTTAGATTCACGTATAAATGAGATCATAGTGTCTTTCTCTGTCTGATTTATTTTGCCTAGCATAACGCTCTCAAGGTCCACTCATATTGTTATTGCAAATGGCAGGAATTCCTTTTTTCTTAGAGATGAATAATATTCCATTATACACACAGAGACAGACAGGCATCCCATATTTTCTCTTGGAAGATGTGGATCAAAGATATATTCATCTGTTGACAGATATTTAGGTAGTTTCCATATCTTGGCTATTGTGAATAATGCTGTAATGAACATGGGAGGGAAGATATCACATCAAGATCCTGTTTTCATTTTCTTTGGATACATACGCAGAAGTGGGATTACTAGATCATATAGTAGTTCTATTTTTAATTTTTTGAGGAATTTTTGTATTTCAGTCATATCTGTTCTAATGTCTCCTCTTTCATTTCTGATTTTATTTATTTGAATCCTCTCTCTCTTTTTGGGGGGTAGTCTATTTAAAGGCCTGTCAATTTCGTTTACCTTTTTAAAAACCAGCTCTTAGTTTCACTGATCTTTTTATTGTTTTTTGAGTCTCTATTTCATTTATTTCTTCTCTGATCTTTGTTATTTCCTTTCTTCTGTTGACTTTGGGCTTATTTTGCTCTTTTTTTCTGAGTTCCTTATAGTGTAAAGTTACTTTATTTGAGATCATTCTTTTTTTTTAATGTATGCATTTATTCCTAAAAACTTCCTGCTTAGACTGTCTTTGCAGCATCCTATAGGTTTTGTTATGTTGTTTTCATTTTCATTTGTTTCAAGACTCTCTTTTTATTTCTTTTCAGATTTCTTCTTTGACTCATTGGATGGTCAGGAGTGTATTGTTTAATTTCCGCATATTTGTGAATTTTCAAGCTTTCCTCCTTTTATTGATTCCTATTTTCATACCACTTTGATTGGAAAAGATACTTGCTATGATTTCAATCTTCTTATATCAGCTAAGACTTATTTTATGATCCAACATATGATCTATGCTAGAGAATGTCCCATGTGCTCTTGAGAGGAATTTGTACTCTGTTGTTGTTGGGTGGAATGCTCTGTGTATGTCTTTTAGACTCATTTGGTCTAAAAGTTTGGTTCAAGTCCAATGTTTCCTTTTTGATTTTCTGTCTAGCTGATATAGCCATTGTTGAAAATGGGGTATTGAAGTCTCCTACAATTTTGTATTGTTGTCTATTTCTCCCTTCATATCTGTTAGAATTTGTTTAATATATTTATGTGCTCTGATGTTGTGTGCACATATATTTATGATTTTTACACATACCTTCTTGATGGATTGATCCATTTATCATTATATGACAACCTTTCTTTGTCTCTTGTTATTGTGTTTTGCTGAAAGTTTTTTGTGTCTGATGTAAGTATAGCTACTTCCAGTCCCTTTTGTTTTCTATCTGCAAGGGTTATCTTTTTCTATCCCTTTGCTTTGAGCCTAAGTGTGCCTTTAAAGCTGGAGTGAGTGTCTTGTAGGCAGCATATAGTTGGGTCTCGTTATTCATCCAGTGACGGGATGTCTTCTGTTTGGAGAATTTAAGCCATTTACAATTAGAGTAATTATTGATAGGTAGGGGCTTACTAATGCCACCTTATTATCTGTTTTCTGGCTGTTTTGTACTTCCCTTGTTCATTTTTTGTCCTATCTTACTGCCTTCTTTTGTGAATTGATGATTTTCCCTAGAGACATACTTTGGTTCCCTTTTCTTTATTGTTTGTGAATCTACTGTAGGTTTTTGCTTTGTGGTTACCAAGAAGATTACATAATTATATCTTACAGATATACAAGTTTATTTCTGGCTGATAACAACTTAACTTCAATCACATACAAAAACTTTACACTTTTATTCTCCTTTTATGTTTTTAGCATCACAATTTACCTCTTTTTTATTGTATATTCATTAACAAATTATTGTTGCCATATTTTTAATACTCTTGTCCTTTAACCTTTATACTAGGGTTAAGTGGATGGCACTCCACTCTATTACAATATTAGAGTATTCTGAATCTGAGTATATACTTATTGTTACCAGTGGGTAGTATATATTCATGTTACTAATTAATATTCTTTTATTTCAGCTTGAAGAACTCCTTTTAGGATTTCTTGTAAGGTAGATCTAGTGGTGATGAATTCCCTCAAGCTTTTGTTTGTCTGGGAAAGTCCTTATCTCCCCTTAATTTCTAAAGGATAACTTTTCTGGATATAGCATTATTTGTTGGCAGTTTTTCTCTATCAGCACTTTGAATATATCATCAACTTTCTCCTGACTTGCAGGGTTTCTGCTGAAAAATCTTCTGATAGCCTTATATGGATTCTCTTGTAAGTTATAAGCTTTTATACTCTTTCTATATTTAAGATTCTGACTTTCTCTTTGTTTTTTGACAGTTTTTTTTATAATGTGCCTTTCAATAAGATCTCCTTAATTTGATTTTGTTTGGTGACCTATGAGCTTCATGAACTCCCCAAATGTCTTCCCAGATTTGGGAAGTTCTTGGTCATTATTTCTTTAAATAAGCTTTCTGCCCCCTTTCTCATTCTCTTCTTCTTGTGTATCACCAGTGATGCATAAATTGGTCCTTTTGATGATATACCATAGCTCATGTAGGCTTTCTTCATTATTTTTCATCCTTTTTCTTTTTTCTCCTCTGACTGGGTAATTTCAAAGTTCTTCATTCTCTCTGATTCTTTTTCTGCCGGATCAAGTCTGCTGTTAATACCTCTATTGCATTTATTATTTCATTCATTATATGATTCGGCTCGAAAATTTCTGTTTGGTTCTTTTTTATGATTTCTATCTCTTTGTTAAACTTGTTATTTTATTTTTTTCCTGATTTCATTGAATTGTCTTTTTTGTGGGTTTTTTGTTTGTTTTTTGTAGCTCGAGTTTCCTCAAAACAGCTATTTTGATTTCTTAGAGATCTCTATACCTTTGGGTTCAGTTACCAGGTGATTATTGTGATACTTTGGTGGCATCATATTTCCTTTTTTCCCATTGCTTGTAGTTTTGTGTTGCTGTCTTCACATTTGAAGTAGCAGTCACCTCCTCCAATCTTTACTAACTGCCTCTGGGGGAGAAATACTTTCTGTCAGCATTTCTAGAGATTCTGAGGCTTTCTCAGACCTTTTACACAAGCAACTGCTCCACACTTCTTGCTTCCTCTCATGGCAGAATTTTTAAGCTTGTGAGCCTTCTCTGGATCCTGCAACACACCAGATTCTTCCAACTTCCTGTCCAGGCTCACTAGCTGTCTGCCAAAGCTCACTTGTACCATCATCAAGGACATGCACAGGGAGCTGACCACAGGGTAGTGGGGGATGGGGTGTGTGGGTGAGGGACATGGAGCACTGAGAGTTCCTGGGACCAGTTGAGGGATCCACCAGTGAGACATTTTCAGCAGCTCATGGGTGGGCTTCTTGATGAAATCTGCAATACAGTTAGAATCCACGTCTCTTTAATGTCCTCTGAGATTCCTAGCTGCTACTCTCCCGGACTCTTTCTGACCCCCAGTAATGGAGATTCCAATTTTGTATTCTGGATGTGGTGAGAGCAAAATGAGCCCCTTTGGCAGTGTCCCATACAGCTGGGGAAAGCAGATACTCACTTACACGCTCTCTCTTTCCCCTTGTGGGACAAATCACAGGCCAGGGAAATCTTTTCTTCACTCTAAGCTGTGTCTCCTTGGAGGATAGTTGACATTCATGAAGTCAAATTGTTACATTTACCCACTTCAGTGCATCCAAATTCATATATATATATTTTGTTTAACAGAATGTTGAAACTTCTTTAGAAACCTAGCCTTCCACAAAACCTCTCTTGTCTCTGAGTGATTGTGTAAGCCAGTGTTCTCCAGGGTCTCTCATACTGTGGCAGAGAGATTGGAGCTGGTTCATGGGCCACTGAAGGGACCACAGCCCAGACTGAGGTGTGTCTCTACCTATTATCTGATGCATGGGTGGGTGAGACTTCCCCTAAGTCCCTTGGTATATGATGCTGGATCCCACAGATTCCTCAGAGGCACTTCAGCCTGTGGATGATGCTGAATTATTGTTGTCGGGAAGGGGACAAAAACGAGAGAGGTCTTTTGCTGCCATGATGCCAACAGCACTCTTCTTACTTTCTCTTTGATAAATACACTCAAACTGGATGGGCCTATTCCTATAAAAAGGATAATATATGCACGTATTTCATCATTTTTTTTTCCATTGCATCAACATGAGAAATATTTTTAATTCATTCTATTTAAAAAACTTTTTGATTTAATATATTTTATTGCATTTCACTTACAAACCAGCATTTGCAAGTAAATTTATTTTTCGGGCATCTCAAGAAAATTTTGATGGCTTACATATGCTATTCCCTCTTTCTCGTCCTTTTAGAGTATAGGGATTTGATAACAGTATTGAGAGAAAGCAAAGAGAACCACTATTCCTGAATGACATTTCAGTGCTATGTAAACACCGATTGTTATGGTTTATTCCAAAGAGAATGGTTGAGATCCTGCTCTTCTCTACATTAACCTCGAAGGTCATACTTCTCTTGCCAAAATCCAGAAAAGTAAAGCATCATGGAAGCAAAAATTACATTCTAAAGCATATATACTCAAGGGCTCCCTCCACCCCTGACTCCCAGACTCTCTGGCAGATATAAAAGGTTTTAGCACAATACATGATAAATCACAATTTTACCCTTTGCAAGTACAGGTAGCAATTTGGTTCTGATTTTGGGGAATTCTCATCTGGGAGTTTGGGACTCACTGATGGTATTGATCAAAATAGATCTTGCGTTCAGAAGGCAAGTTTCTGCAGATTTGACTCACCTCTCTAATCCTGAAGCAGGGAGCTCCTTTTCTGGGGACTTTGGGGCATTCTCAGATGTTGTATTATTTAAAGACCATTTCTTCACCTTGATTTACTGAGAGTAAATTCTTTTTTCATATTTTAAGCACATCCACACCATTCAATTATTATAGGTTTTAAATCTTTCAGGAAAATGCTTTAAGCAACAAATTATACACCTGCAATGATTGCATCATATTAAAAAGCATTTCACTCAAATATATAACTTGTGTCCACGTGTAACTTAAATGATGTCTTCAAAATTATTTACTAAAGTCTGGTCAATTGAAATAATCAGAAATCAAGCAACTGTGAAAATATTTTCTCCCTTTTCATCCCTGGAGCAAACATTATTTGAAGGGGATTTTCCTGTTCTACCCAGTCAATATAGCTGAACAGCATCTCTAACAGGAAAATGTTTGTAGACATGGTCTCAGTTTTTCTTTTTTCTTTTCTTTTGTTTTGATGTAAAGACTGATCTATGGTATATATATTCCACATATTATTTTGCATGCCTGCTAAAAATGGCCATAATTTGTCCAAGTTGGCAGGCACAGAAATGACCGTTATTCTCTAAAACCACTGACCCAAAACCTTAGTTGTCTTTCAATACTTTGTGGGCTCGATTCACATTCTTGTGAGTTGGTTCTTGTGTGTCTCTGCATTGAGAGTAATTTTCTTGCTTCTAATAGTAACTTGGACGTAAGCCAAATATGGACTATGGATTATCTTGACAAGTTTCTCCTGCTTTAGAAAGCGCATGAGTCCGGAGAAGCGAATGAGTCAACAGTAAGAGGCACAGTGCCCCTTTTTCTCACATTTGAGCTTGCAGCGGGAGCAAATATCCTGAATTAAAGTTATCATGAGAAAGATCATTTTTTTCTGGTCATACTGACCTGACCAAAGCACCAGGAACTGTGAGAGAACGTATAAGATTTTAAGCCTGAGAATTCATTACCCAAATCACTGAAGGTCACTTTCTTTTTTTAAGAATTGAACTTTTAAAAGTTTACAGGCTTAACTATAGCTACTGTAAATGAATCTTAAGGCCAAAGCAGGACAGAAATCAAAGACAAAGTGACATCATGTCACTAAATTAGGCTAAATTTGTCCTTATCCATGTTTTTATTTTTTTCTTCTTCATATCATAGCACCCACATGCTAAGAAAAGCAGCCTTTTACAGGGACCTGGAAAAGAAAGATTGTAGGTCTTGATGCAGGGCTCATACTGATGTGCTGAAGAAAGATTTCTTAACACCTATTCACCCTTCCTCAAGCTTACATCACTGGGGGATATTGTGCTTTTATAAAGACCCAAATCATTCTCACAGCTGAATGGAAATCATCTCTTTAAAGCCTGCTGCCTCTGCATTTGCGTTACCCTGGGTCTCTCCGCTCTTCATCACTGAGATGACTTCTGCACTCAGCAACATCTGTCACAACATGGTCACTGTTTCACACCAGTGCTATCCATATGTTTGATCAAAGAAATAAACCTGCTCAAAGAAGAGATTTATTGTACACTAGAGAGATGAACTAAGGGTTCTCTAAACTCTTGGGAGCATTCTATATTTTCTAGTTACTTAGCTCACCTTTTAGAAACAAATAAGAAATGCCATTGACTAGCCTTCTCCTCAACAACTACTCCTCTCGATTCAGTCAAGCTTAAAGTACTAAATCCATTTTTCAAAGGTCAGCATATATTACAGACTAAGAAGAGTGGGTAGTGTCTTTATTTTACATATAAATATGCTGTAATTTAACAAGGAATTTGGAAGAATAAAGATTCACTTATAATTTAAAAAGAAATAAAATCCTTTGAAAGTAGTTAAGAGAAATTAAGTATCATTGTATAATGGGGAAAATTTAGATTCAGTTTTAAGTTGTAATATATGATCACTTATAAGCTTTCTTGCATAACAGTAATTGGGGTATATTTGTAGGACAGAGAGAAAATTCTACTTTATTTCATAATTAAAATATATTAAAATGACTTTTTCTTTGAAAATAATATTTCTGCTTTAGTAAATATAAATGAAATTCCAGCAATAATATACACATATACACACATTTTTGAGCAATACGGTAATATATGTTTAATCATTTTCCATGCTCTACCAAAGCTTCCTATCTAAGTGTAGTAATAAATATTTCATTTAGTATAACCAAGGAAGTAATAATTTCCTGTTTAAAGAATTTACCAAATAACTTCAACTTACCTTAAAATTTACCCTGTTAAAGTACAGAACTTAAAAACAAATATGCAAAACAAAAATAATAAAAAATAAGAATATAAGTAAATGAAAATAAATAAAAGTGAAAAAAAATATATGTATATATAGTAGAGATCATTATACCTGGCACTTAAAGTTAATTCCTATATTCTGTTTATTGCCAGCTATGTTTTTCAGAAGTAATTTTTCCTTACTTTAAGTTAGTGTCTTGAATTTTTATGTGCTATTATTAGTTACTTAGAATCTTTTCTTGAATAAGACTGTCTAAAACACACACACACAAAACAATTGTTTGACATAGAATAAACACACAAAACAATTATGTGACATAGAAAAACATTACTTTTATTTCTTAAAAAATATGCTGAACTTGTCTAAATATTTCTGTGTGACTGAGCGTTATAACATTACCATTAATAATATTATTATGCTTCTGTGTAGTGACACCCTCAAGGAGCTCTGAGAGCTTTAAAATTATTTGACTCTAGGATAAAAGATATTATACCAATCTAATTCCTGCTATTCTGTTTTTTCCTTCGTTATCAGCTATGCTATTTCTTGGTGTGTGAGTTTGTGCTTGTGTGTGTGTGTGTGTGTGTGTATGTACGTATGTACAAATATCCATATACATCTATGTATGTATAATACAATTACCGAGTGGCCCTCTAAGGAAGAAGTTTGTTTACAAACATGAAAATGCCTTTGGAAAATTTATTACAGCTTGGGGACTCTTAAAATAAACCTAGTACTTTCCAGTTCTTAGATGAATGTATAGCAGATAATTCATTCTTCATGAATATGGAGTATATTAATGTAAGACAAGCAATGAAACGATTACAGCACTATTAAAATCATGAGTCAGAGAAGCACTGGTTAGGCTTCGAAATCAGAAAGCCAAATAAAAATAATTTATAATCAAAATTAACCCTGACATTTGCTTAATGCATCACAATGGAGACTGGCATTCTTGCTCTTAACAAGTTTAACTAAAACCATTTCTTCTGTGAGTGCTACAATTAATTGTTGTTGTTTATTTAGTTAAGGACAAAATAAAGTGATTTGTATGCAACTTGGGGCAATAAAAAAATGGCAACCTTTGTGGTAGACTAGTATTCTGTGAAAAACTTCTTACAATATTAAAAAGCAGAAAAAAGCAATTTGGATATAACCACTCGAACAATTTTAAATATAGTTTATTAAAATTTCTTCTTTCTTTATAGTTTTTCTTTTGTCAAGCATATAAGCACCCATGGTTCAATTTTAATAATTCCAGTCTGTATACAAACACACACATACAAATATAATGGTGCCCACTGTATGGTCCTTGCAGAAGTTTAAGAGTTCAAAACCACTTTATGGTGAATTTAGTCTAGTATTTTGTCCTGTGGTCTCTTCCAGTTATTAAATGATAATTTTCTGCTTTTATTACACTTTTCATTGTCTATAATAAGTCTAATTCCATAGTGCCTCAAGCATTTGTTACTAATATGAAACTCTACTTTAAAAAATAAATTTTCAGTCCTCCACTTCAGGGAAGATGGAGTAGCTGTATTTTCCTGTATTCGTCCCATTAAATGACTTTATAAACTGTAGGCATTATTTATGAAACACACATAAGAAAACTTCTGAAAGGCAAAGAAGGGCAGAAACTTGTGAAAAGACAAAGAAGAAAGACTAGTTAGGAACCTGAGGATCCAGAGAAAGACGTTTGTGGATTCCCCGGATTTTCTTTCTGCCTCTTATAGCCTAGACTTGGATCTAAAGAAGCTGAAAACTGGGTATGCCAACAAGCACAGGAGAAAAAAAGCCCCACAAAGCCTCCCCTCTCTAGCAAAAGAACCAGGAAAGCAGGAGACTAGAAGTAAAAGCTTTAAAGAATAACTGGTCTACTCCAACCACACACACACCCACACCCACACACACCCAATCTGGGGACTTAACCCCAACTCCAAATTACCAAGTTTGCTTGGAGATCTGAGGCTTCCACCTTTGCCAGGCAGTAATGAGTGTATTTTACTTCTCTCCATTGGGGTAGTATCAGAGAAGGCCTAGTGAAGAGTGAGAACTTTCACTTTTGCACAGAAGTAATGAGGCCAAACTTCCTCTCCCCCTCCATGAGGAGTGAGTGAGTGGAGAACATGTGGAGAGAGGTAATGAGCCTCTGCTACTTTTCCAAGTCAGAGAGTTAGCAGTGCAGGTCTAGTGGGAAGCTGGAACTGCAATCTTCACACACCAGTAATAAGAGACACTCTAGGGCGTCAGCTTAAGCCAAGGGGGAACTTGGACTTCTACTTCAACCCAGCAGTCATGAGGCAATAACCACCTCCACACCAAATCAATGTCAGAAGAAGCCAGCCAAAACAGAAGGTTTAAATAAGATTGAGAGTCTCATAATATAAGGTCCAAAATGTCGAGAATTTAATTAAAAATCACTTAAAGTATCAAGAACTAAAATAATCTCAAATTGAAGGGAAAAGATAATGAATAGATGCCAACAGAGAGATGTCAGGGATGTTAGAATTATCTGACAAATATTTTAAAGCAGTCATCATTAAATTGCTGCAACAAAAAATTGTGAACAGACTTCAAAAAAAAAAAATAATCTCAAAAAAGACAGAAAAAGTCTCAGCAAAGAAATAGAAGATATACAGCAGAATCAAATGTAAATTTTAAAACTGAAAAAGTAAAATATGCTTTCCCCACAGAAAAACAAAGAATAGCTCAATTAAAAAAACAAGGAATGACCTCACAGCAGAACGGAGGAGATAGAGGAAAGAATCATTGAACTTGAAAATAGAACAAAGGAAATTATCCAATATGATTAGGGAGAAAATGAACTGAAAAATAAAATGAACACAGCCTTGGCGACCAACTGGTGGCAGTACACTACTGGTAGAAATATAAAATTATGCAGCCATTATGGAAAACACTATAAAGATACCCCTCAAAAATTAAAAGTAGAACTAGCATATGATTCAGCAATCCTACTTCTAGGTAATTAGCCAAAAGAATTGAAATCAGAATCTTAAAGAGATAACTTCCTTACCATGTTCATTGTATCATTGCTCATAATAGCCAAAATGTGGAAATGATCTAAATGTCCATCAACAGATGAATAGATAGAGAATATGTGCTATATACATACAATGGAATGTTATTCAGCTCTAAAAAAGAAGGAAATCCTACCATGTGTGACAACAAAGATGAACATTGAGGACCTTATAGTAAGTGAAATGTCAGTCACAAAAGGACAAATGCTCCATGATTTCACTTTTATGAAGTATATAAAATAGTCAAACACATTGGAGCAGAGAGTAGAATGGTGGTTACCAGATTTCAGGAGCAGGAAGAAATAGGAGTTGTTATTAAATGGGTAAAAGTTTCTGTTGGAAAGATGATTAAGTTCTAGAGATTTGCTGTACATCCTCATGCCTGTAGTTAATGATACTATATTGTAGAAATATAAATTTGTTAAGAGGGTAGATCTCATGTCAAGTTTTCTTACCACAATAAAAAAACAAAAATAATGAATGACCTGCCAAAAAGAAACCATCAGGCCCAGATGGTTTCACTGGTGTATTCTTACAAATGTTAAGGATAGGTAACCAATTGTTTAAAATCTCTTTCAAAAAAGTAGAAGCAGAGGAAATACTTCCTAACTCATTCTACGATGTTAGCATTATCCTAATATCAATACCAAATAAAAATATTACAAGAATGGAAAACTACTTACCTATATCTCTTATGAATAGATGCAAAAATCCTCAAGAAAATCTTAGCAAATCAAATCCAAAAATATATCAAAAGAATCATACGCCATGATCAAGTGGGATTTATTTCATATATATAAGGCTCGTTCAACATTCAAAAATCAATTAATATAGGGGACGGCTTTGTGGCTCAGTGGCTGGGTTGGCACTTCCAATTCGGCAGCCCGGTGTTCGCTGCTTTGGATCCCAGGTGTGGACATGGCACTGCTTGGCACGCCATGCTGTGGTAGGCATCCCACCTATAAAGTGGAGGAGGATGGGCACGGATGTCAGCTCAGGGCCAGTCTTCCTCAGCAAAAAGAAGAGGACTGGCAGCAGATGTCAGCTCATGGCTAATTCTTCCTCAAAAAAAAAAAAAAAAATCAACTAATATAATCTTTCACATCATTAGGTTTAAGAAAAATCACAGATCATATCAACAGATTTTCTTTTTAAAAAAGTTTTTAACAAATTCCAATATCTATTCATGATAAAAACATTCAACAAACAAGAAAGAGAAGGGGACTTCCTCAAATTGATAGGGAACACCTACAAAAAACCCACAGCTAAGGGGCTGGCCCCGTGGCTGAGTGGTTAAGTTCTCGCGCTCCGCTGCAGGCGGCCCAGTGTTTCGTTGGTTTGAATCCTGGGTGCGGACATGGCACTGCTCATCAGACCACGCTGAGGCAGCGTCCCACATGCCACAACTAGAAGGACCCACAACGAAGAATATACAACTATGTACGGGGGGCTTTGGGGAGAAAAAGGAAAAAATAAAATCTTTAAAAAAAAAAAAAAAACAAACCCATAGCTAACATTTTACTTAATGGTGAGAAACTAGATGCTTTTTCATTAAGATTGGGAGCAGGCAAGGAGGTCCCCTCTCACCACCCTTTTTTTTTAAATGTCATACTGTAATTGTTAGCTAAAGCAGTTAGACAAGAAAAGCAAATAGAAAATACACAGACTGAAAAGTAAAAATAAAACTTTCTTTGTTCACAGATGACATGAATGTCCATAAAGAAATCCTAAAGTATCAACAAAAAATCTCCTAAAGCTAACAAGTGATTATAGCAAATTTGCAATCTACAAAATTATTGGACAAAATTCAATTGCTTTCCTATGTATCGGTAATTAACAATTGGAATTTGAAAATAAGAGACAATATCATTTAAGGTTACACATAAAATGAAATAAGTATGAATACAAAAAACTATATGCATCTCTCTTTAGATCTATTTTTAGAAAAATACAAAATTCTGATGAAAGAAACAAAATAAGATCTAAATAAATGGATGGATATTCTGTACTCATGTATTGGAAAACAGTATCTGTAAGAAGTCAAATCTTCCAATTTTGATGTATAGATTCAATGCTATCTCAGTCAAAATCCCAGCATGGTACTTTGTAGATTTCTATAAACTGATTCTCAAGTTTATATGGAAAAGCAAAAGACCAGATTAGCCAATACAAAACCAAAGTAGACAAGGAAAGTCAACGGACTCACACAACTCAACTTCAAGGTTTACTATAAAGCTACAATAATCAAGACAGAATAGTATTGCTAAGAGAATGGACACATAGTTAAATGGAACAGAAAAACATCCTGGAGACACACCAAGGCAAATATAGTCAACCAACGTTTTACAAAGAAGCAAAGGCAATTTAATAGAGACAGGATACTCTTTTCGACAAATGATGCTGGAAGTATTGAACTGTTATATGCAAAAAAAGAATGTAGATATAGGTCTACACCTTTCATAATATTAACTCAAAACTATTGACCATTGACCTAAATGCAAAACAACACAGAACCTTCCAGAAGAAAACACAGGAGGATATCTTCATGACCGTGGTTTTGGTAGTGACTTTTTAGATACAAAACCAAAATCACGATCCATGAAAAAAAAAGTTATACTTTATGAAATGAAACACGTCTCCCCCACAAAATACAATGTTAAGATAATAAAAAGACAAGCAACAGACTGAAGGGAAAATTTTGCAAAAAAAAGAAGCATACTTGATGAAGGACTTACAGCCAAAATATGCAAAGAACCCTTAAAATTAAACAAGAGAAAAACAAAAAATCCAACTTAAGAATGAGAAAAAGATCTGAAAAGTCACACCATCAAAGATACATAGATGAAAAGGGAGTATATGAAGATATGCTCACCAGTATTTTTCATTAGGAAAATGCAATATTAAATATGATACCACTGCACGTCTATTAGAATTGCTAAACTCCCAATACTGACAATAACTGCTGGGAAAGATGTAAAGCAGAAAGAACTCTCATGCAGTTGCTGGCGGGAATCAAAAATGGGACAGTGATTTTGGAAGAATGGCAGTTTCTTACAAAATGAAGCAGATTCTTGGCATAGAATCTACTAATTATATTCCTAGGTACTTATCCAACTGATTTGAAACCTATGTTCAAAGAAAGACCTGCTTGCAAAAGCTTATAGTAACTTTTTTCATAATCACCAAGAACTGGAGGCAATCAAAGTGATCTTCAATAGGTGAATGGAGAAACAAGTTGCATTAATCTATACAACTGAAAATTATTCTGTGATAAAAAGAAAAATATGAGCTATAAATTTACAAAAATTATATAAAGGAAGCTTAAATGCATATTGCTAAGTGAAATAAGGCAGTCAGAAAATCCTGCATGTTGTATTATTCTAATTTATGAATTCTAGAAAAGGCAAGATTATAGACTGTAAAAGGATAGTGGTTGCCAGAAGTAGCAGAGGGTGCCAGGGAGAGGACTGAATAGATAAAGGATGGGATTTTTAGGGCTATGAAGTTATTTTGTATAACGTTGTACTGGTGGATACATGACATTTTGAATTTATCAAAATTTATGGAAAATGAAAATACAAAGAATGGACCTTAATGGGTGCAAATTAAAAAACAATAATTATTTAGGAGAGCAGAGGATCCAAAGAAGGAATGTAGGAAAAAACTATCTGCTTTTGAGATGTCTAAATCAATCTCTTTATAGAGAATTGGGGGAAAATGCAGACATAAGTACCTTTGGTAATGTGTGAAGTGTATAAGATGCAGGCAAAAGAAACTGTGCATGAACACTATGCACTAGCTGATAAAGTTGTTTTCCAACAGCGCTAACAATTACGACACAGCTATACACATCTTCCATGTTACATTTTGTTTTGTTACATATCTCATTTTTTCTTCTTTTCCTCTTGCAATACATTATTTTGCCTTAAGTGAGTATATCTAAAGTAACGATGTCATTCCTTTAAGGATTTTTTCACTATATATTTTTTACTTAATATCTTAGTGTTTGCTGTAGTGCTCACAATATACAACCCATTTTACCAAAATCTACTTCTGATTTATGCTGATTTAATTACAGTAAAATGTGTAATTGTCAATTTTTAACTTTATTCCCTCTTGCCTCCCTTTTCTGTGCTATTGTTATATATAACATATTTATATATGCTACAAATGCAACAATAAATTGTTTTCCTCATTACTTTATTTCGTCTTTTCCATATAGCTTATGTCTTTTTTGTTCCACAGTTCCTCCATTATCGGCTTCTTTTGTGTTAAATAGGTATCTTATAACGTGCCACTTAAATTTTTTATTTGTTTTGTTATATATTTAGAGTTATTTCCTAAATGGCTGGACTGAAAGTTACCATTAATATCTTAATTTACAAGATTCTAGTTCATGTTAATAATAATTTAATTTCCATAGTATATAAAAACTTTCATTTTACATACTCTGTTTCACCCTTCATGTCACAAATTATATCTTTATACATTGTATTTCCATCAGAAAGACTTATTATTACTACCTTTTGTGGTTGCCTTTTGAGTCTCATAGGATAAAAAAGGGAGTTCAAAGAAAAATACATTTATACTGTCCTTTTTAAGATACTATTATCAACATACAGTTAATATACTGTTCAATTCACCCATATAAAGTGATTAATTCAAAAGTTTTTACTATAGTCACAGATATGTGCACCATTATTACAGTCAATTTTAGACCTTTTTTGTTAATTTATTATTTTTTTATTGCAGTAACATTTGTTTATAGCATTATACAAATTTCAGGTGTACATCGTAATATATTTCAAATTCTGTATAGACTACACCATGTTCACCATTCAAAGACTAATTAAAATTCATCACCACACATATGTGCCTAATCACACCTTTTGCCCTCCTCTGTCTCTTCTTCCCTTCTGGTAACCACCAATCCAATCTCTATTGCTGTGTATGTGTTTGTCATTGTTTTTATATTCTACTTAGGAGTGAGATCATATAGTATTTGACTTTCTTCCTCTGGCTTATTTCACTTAGCAAAATACCCTCAAGTTCCACCCATGCTGTCACAAATGGCTGGATTTCATCATTTCTTATGGCTGAGTAGTATTCCATTGTGTATATATACCACATCTTGTTTATCCATTTGTCCCTTGACTCAGGCTGCTTCCAAGTCTTGGCTGTTGTGAATAATGCTTGTGATGAACATAGGGGTGCATATATCTTTATGCATTTGTATTTTCAAGTTCTTTGGCTAATTACCCAGCAGTGGAATAGCTGGATCTTATGGTAAATCTACACTTAACTTTCTGTGGAAACTGCATACTATTTTCTATAGAGGCTGCACCAGTTTGCCCTCCCACCAGCAGTGTATGAGGGTTCCCTTCTCTCCACATCCTCTCCAACACTTATTGTTTCCTGTCTTGTTAATTATTGCCATTCTGATGTGAGTGAGGTGATATCTCATTGTAGTTTTGCTTTGCATTTCCCTGATAATTAATGATGTTGAACATTGTTTCATCTGCCTTTGGCATTCTGTATATCTTCTTTGGAGAAATCTCTGTTCAGATCTTTTGCCCATCTTTTAATTGGGTTGTTAGTTTTTTTGTTGTTGAGATGTGTGAGTTCTTTGTATATTTTGGATATTAACCCCTTATCTGATATGTGGTTTGCAAATATTTCTCCCAATTTTTAGATGGTCTTTTTGTTTTGTTGATGGTTTCCTTTGCTGTGCAGAAGTTTTTTGTTTGATTTTGTCCCATTTGTTTATTTTTTCTATTGTTTTCCTTGCACAGTCAGACATGGTACTGGAAATAATGCTACTAAGAGAAATGTCAAAGAGCGTACTGCCTAGTTTTCTTCTGGGAGCTTAAGGGTTTCAGATCTTACATTCAAGTCTTTAATCCATTTTGAGTTGATTTGGGGGCATTGTGGAACATATGGTCTACTTTCATTCTTTTCTCCATTGCGTGTTCTTGTCTCCCTCATCAAAACTTAGTTGTCCATATATGTGTGGACTTATTTCTGGGCTCTCAATTCTGTTCCGTTGATTTATGTGTCTGTTTTTGTGCCAGTACCATGCTGTTTTGGTTACTATGGCTTTGTTGTATATTTTGAAACAAAAGAGTGTGATATCTCCAGCTTTGTTCTTTTTTCTCAGGATTCCTTTGGCTATTTGGGGTCTTTTGTTCTTCCATATAAATTTTAGAATTCTTTGTTCTGTTTCTGTGAAAAACGTTGTTGGAACTTTGATTGGGATTGTGTTGAATCTATAGATTGCTTTAGGAAGTATGGACATTTTAACTATGCTAATTCTTCCAATCCAGTAGCATGGAATATCTCTCCATTTCTTTGTGTCTTCTTCAATTTCTTTCAACGATATTTTATAGATTTCAGTGTACAGGTCTTTTAGCTCTTTGGTTAAGTTTATTCCTAGGTATTTTATTCTTTTGGTCACAGTTGTAAGTGGGATTATATTCTTAATTTCTCTTTCTGCTACTTCGTTGTTGGTGTATAGAAATGCAACTGATTTTTGTATGTTGATTTTGTATCCTGCAACTTAACTGTATTCATTTATTATTTCTAAAAGTTTTTAGTGGATTCTTTAGGGTTTTCTATATATAAAATCATGTCATCTGCAAGTAGTGACAGTTTCACTTCTTCCTTTCCAATTTAGATCCCTTTTATTTATTTTTCTTGCCTGATTGCTCCAGCTAGGACTTCCAATTCTATGTTAAATAAGAGTGGTGAAAGTGGGCATCCTTGTCTGGTTCCTGTTCTTAGAGGGATGGATTTCAGTTTTCGTCCACTGACAATGATGTTAGCTGTGGAATGGTCATATATGGCCTTTATTATGTTGAGGTACTTTCCTTCTATACCCATTTTATTTAGAGTTTTTATCATAAACAGATGCTGTATCTTGTCAAATGTTTTCTCTGCATCTATTGAGATGATCATGTGATTTTTATTCTTGATTTTGTTAATGTGGTATATGATGTTGATTGATTTGCAGATGTTGAACCATCCCTGCATCCCTGGGATAAATCCCACTTGATCATGCTGTATAATCTTTTTCATGTATTATTTTATTCAATTTGCTAGTTTTTTGTTGAGGATTTTTGCATTGATGTTCATTAGTGCTATTGGCCTGTAATTTCCTTTTTTTGTGCTGTCCCCATCTGGTTTTGTTATCAGGGTATTGTTGACTTTGTAGAATGAGTTAGGAAGCTTCCCTTCCTCTTCAGTTTTTTGGAAGAGTTTGAGAAGGACAAGTATTAATTCTTTGAATGTTTGGTAGAATTCACAAGGGAAGCCATCTGGTTAGACCATTTTTGATGCCAACCCTGATATCAGTTCACTAACATTTAACCCAGCATATATGGGATTAAAAGCAAAAGCACCCATCCCCTTTCCTTGCTTCTTTAGTTACATTCATATGTAAATATCAGTTTCTTTAAGCTTCCTTTTCCTGAGCTTCACAAGTCAAATAGAAATTACAAATTGTTAAAAGCACAGGTGGCCTGATGCTGGGCTCACACTAAAGTTTTGGCTAATTATAGATCTTTGAAGTTTATTATAGGGAAACTGATATCTAGAAAATATCAAGAAGCTGAAGTTTCCCAGACCCCAACTCCTCTGTGTCCTGGCACCAGACTACACCATCCATCACAGAGGCAGACAACCAAGAACATCTACCTGCAGATTGCCTTATCTTGCCATCCCCTTCTCTGAAAGCAGCCTCACAAGGCCAAATGGAAACTGACGGGAAGGTGCCAACCATCAAGGCCACATGCTCCTCTTCCCTACAAGCAGCCACATTCCCCCCAATCTTTAAAAACCCTTGCCTCCCATCTTTAGAGAAGATGAATTTGAGGGCTTACTCTTGTCTCCCAGCTGACGTCACCCAAAATAAACCCCTTTCTTTGCCATAAGCCTGAAAGTCTAGTTTTCATTTTGGCCCCTCTTGTGTGGTGGGTAAAAGAACCTGTGTTTGTGTCCAGTAACATTTTCATCACCTCAAAAAGAAACCATAGACTTCTAGTTTCCATTTCTGCTTGTAAGGAGTTTGGAAGTCACCATTCCATTCTAGCAAGAAGTAAAAAGCTAAGCAGATTGAAAAAACAACAACTCTTCTTGGATCCACTGGAGAGAGGAGGACACAGGGCAAACTACTAATCCCAAGATTGGAGAGACAGGCATGCTAATAACAAAGAACCAGGACTTGTCTGGGCACAGATTTATGAGTAGAAACTAACCCTGAAACCAGTGCTGGGGAAGGAAAACCTGAACTGTTTCAGGGTTTTTCAAATTGCTGAAGGCTCAGTGTGGACAACTCTGAGAGTTAAAAACTCCAGGGGACCCAGTCATAGGGAGGACCTCACAATATTATGAGATTTACCCCCAAGAGCTCCACCAGGTTCCCACAGTAAATATCTCAGAAAAATCCCCTCCTGCTTCCGGCAGAAGGAAGAGAATGGGAACCATTTTGAAATATCCCAAAGCTATCTATTCTTCTTAACAAGCCTGCCCACAGGAGAAAGTCGTTAACTAAAGCCTAATCACCTGGGGTATTATCAGAGCCTATCTGAACTGGGGAAAGGAAATACCCAATCCAGCTGGCTCCAGTCTTCCATGTAGAAGGGAAATACCCAAATACAGCCCAGTGTAACCATCCTGTCTCACATAATGCAAGAGAAAAAAACTGAGAAACACTTTCAAAATTCAAAGACAGAGGCATAGGCTCACAAAAAGACTGAGATCCAATCATAGAACTAGAGACTTCTCCTTCCCCAACACCTCACCACCACATTACTGAAGACCCATTTCCAGCAATTCCTTTTACTGATACCTCATGTCCAGCTATCAACAGATTGAAATCCTAAAAACAAAAACAAAAACAACATGCTGGCATGGTCATGAGGCCACACCTGTCTCTAACTTAACACCATTAACATTAGAATTGTTTAACTCAGCCCACTATATACTCATGGGCAAAGAAGTATAGAAAATGGCCTCTGATTTAAAGCAATTTATGGACTACCTAAGGGAAATGAGCTTTAGTAAACAAACAAACAAAAAACGAATATATAATAGTTGATGTTAACAAGATAAGAGATGTTGTAAAGCAGCACGAGATTAATTACCTAATAGATGACACAAATATTAGGATTTTTAGGCACTCGGGAGGAAATGATGATAGAAAATAGGAAGAGAAAAGCTTCACAGAGGAGGGAGAATTTTTATTAGGTTGACTATCAGGGCATGTACTGTAAAGTACAGTTATGGACCTTGTAACCAGTTTTCAATATTTCTGTCTATAAATGCATGTTCTTTTTTATTTTTGTATTCTGTATCTGATTTTACTTTATAGTGAACTTCTCAATCCAATTAATCTTTTCTTCCTCACTTGTCTCTCTAATCATAACGTTGACAGTGGAAAATTTCACCCTTTTTATGTGAATTCCCTAGTAAGTGATAATTAAACACTGCAAGTGAGGGAACAGGAATTCCCAACTTAGGAGTTGACAAGGAGCTTTTAACAAACGTTGCCCAATGCATGTTTATATCTAAAGCAAGCTCTTTCATATTCACCACAATTATCAATTTGGATATGTGTCAATACTGTTTTTTTCAGCTGCTGTATTATGATGCAGGCATGTCATAATCAGCTTTGAGATGTGTTACAAATTATTTATTAGTAATAATTGATCACTAAAATCCAGTATTGTGCTTTGCTAATAATTGCCTCATTATCCCTAGTTTGAATCACTACATAGTCTCTTGAATGGAAAATAATAGAATAAAACCATAACTGTCATGGAGAGAATCATGCACAACACAGCATGTGGTCATTAGAGTCTATCATGAGAGGTGGTGTGAGTATGTATTGTGAGTATGTGGTCATGAGACTGCTATCAGTAATACACATTATGTTGGGAAATATACATAACTGACTCCTTTAAAGAATTGTTAGCAAAGGAGAGGTGAACAAAAACTGTTAAGACTAAATTTAACATGGAAGCAAAAATAAATGTGGAGCTTCAGTATAATCTTTCTAAAATGTGTTTTAAAATTGTTGTATTGAACCATTTCTTGAAAATGTAGATTTTTAAAATATCAATTTTTTAGAAAAATTTTATGTTGAAGCATCAATTGCTTATGTAAAATAGTTTTTTCTTTTTGAGGAAGATTAGCCCAGAGCTAACTGCTGCCAATCCTCCTCTTTTTGCTGAGGAAGACTTGCCCTAAGCTAACACTCATGCCCATCTTCCTCTACTTTATACTTGAGATGCCTACCACAGCATGGCGCGTCAAGCAGTGCCATGTCTGCACCCAGGATCCGAACTGGCGAACCTCAGGCCACCAAATCAGACTGTGCACATTTAACCACTGGGCTTCTGGGCTGGCCCCTAAAATAGTTTTTAAAATATCTAAATATGCCAATGATACCATGTCCAAGGTATAGCTCTCAAACAGTATTCTTATACTTAAGAATATACTTAAGAGTATATGAATATATGAGTTTTGCTTATACCAAGAGTTTGTAGGGTAAAGAAAAATTATTTCTATTAACTGAATAATCTGATAAATTCCCCCACAATAATGTTTCATCATTGTATTTGTTTAATTTATCCAGCAAGGGATTATATTTGCTTGCATTAAACTTTAGCAGAAATTTTAGAAAATGACTGCTTCATCCTTCTGAAAAATGGTTATTTTTGCTACCCTGAGTGACTGACAGATATTTAATTAATAATATCATGCCCATCTTTTATCTAGGAAGCTCAAAATACAACTTTCAAATGAAAGATTTTATGAAAGAAGACTTTAAAAGGAGTAAAACTGGAAGAAAATATCAGACAGACAGAAGTGCTCAGACATCAGATGGGAGGTTTTAATTTTTTTTGAGTATCATTGAGGAGATTGAAGGCAACATCAGTAATTATGTGTGTCTTCTTTTATTGGTTCATGAGATAGTCTAGGCCATTTCTTCAGGTATTATATTTTCAAACCTCTATACTAATCCCTGTCCTCCAAAGGAATACTGCTTTCAAACACCTGATGAATGGAGGCATCCATCGGTAGCTACATAAATGACAAGTAGATAGCTTGACAAGAGAAACACATAAAGCAGCATTATCTAAAAGCTGACCCATTCAGTATGGCTTTCCCAGCCAGTAATAATTAGATGTTACAGTTCAGGGCTGTGCAGCATTGTTCAGTTCCCAGGTGTGTTTCTCCCTGAAAACATACCAGATGGGTATCTCCAATGTATCTAAAAATCATTGTACTTATTTATCTTGGTGTAAAAGAAGTAAACACATCCCAAAACAAGGGAGGATAGATGGTATCTCAAATCCATGGAAGAAAAGTCTAGTGCTTTTCCTGCACATGTTTTATTCAATAACAAGTTTCTTATTATTATCTATTCACCAAATATTTAGACCTGGAAAGATTGCCAAAGAATATTTTGGAAGTTTTATCTCTTTCTTTCCTTTTGTAACTGTAATCTTTTTGGCCCAGTGCTTCCTCCATGAGGGACAGTCCTACACAGACACAAGCACACCACACATGCACACACACAAGCACTCATGCATGCATACATGCTCACTCGTCAATTACAAACCCTGCCAAGTGCAAATACCAGCTTATGGCAGTTATTCAAGTGTTGAAAAGAGAAGTGAGATAAAGATATACAAGCAGAACAGCTAAAATACTCCACTGAAAATGATATATCTTCAACTCAACAATTAATTACACTCGTGAGCATTTTTCCCAGAGAAATGAAGATCTATGTTCAAGCAAAACCTATACACAAATGTTTACAAAAGCTTTATTCACAACAGGAAAAAACTGGAAACATCCCTGATTTTATTTCTCTCAATTGTAAATGAGATATCTGCAATGCCCCTAGCAGCATCCACACCGTAGTCTTAATTGAAGTATTTGGGTAGATTCAGAGTCATCAGTGGATCCTTTTGGTTAGTTGCTTATGTCTACATATGAACTTGAAAATTCATTCTACATCTTGATTAGAACTTCATGCATTTTCCATGTTGTCTCTGCCATCTGAAGTGTCCTTATTTGCCTCAAGACAACGGTAAACTTCCACTCATCTTCTAACACCCAACTCAAACATTTCCTCCTTCAAGAATGTTTTCTTTCACATCATTTACGCTATCTATACCAATATAGTTATGTGTTCCCTTCATTTTATCACTAATACTTCTTAAATATGTTGCTAGTAAAATGCAAATTAACGTCGATTGAACATGTCTATTTATGTGTAAGTTATGCGTTCAGTAACTATATAATTTATCACCCAAATTGGAACACTTTTCAAAGTAAAATGTGATGCTATTAGTAATAATGACAAGCTAACTAATATAAATCCAGACAATAACTTAGGACCTAGGATGAAACTCACTACTAAATAATAATCCTGTGGAGCCTGAGGACCATATATTATACTTACTTATATATGAGGAGATTAGCAATTTCCTTTTCATGTAATCAATGTATATTAATATTCATGGCACCTGAATACACAAATGAATCCATAAATGACTCTGTGCATATGTACTCTGGCCAATGATCTCTGCTGACTCCTTTGGTACCAGTTATATCTCTCAATAATCTGTTTTATGACGCTGGGAATGGGGACTCTACACACCACATTTTTGTTCTGCAAAACTTGCTCCCTTTCAGGCTCTGCCGATGATGGACTTGAGAGAGACTGAGAGGCTGGAGGTGGAAGGCAGGCATTGTTTCCTTTCTGCCTCCTGTCCCTTTAGCAACCTTGCTTCTTCACCCTAGCAGCAGCAGTTGCTTCCAATAGCAGCAGTTGATTCTAATTTGCAGCTTTATACAAAAGTTACAAAAACAGCATCAATGTTCCTCTTCAGAAATACCAACACCTTGATCTGGCACCTCATCTTTAGAAGTCTGGTTCTCTTTGAGTTCAGAGATCACGTAGCTGCTGGACTGAACCTACCTCCTCGGAGGTCAGAGGTTTAGTTGTGCTGGACCCTTTCTCCAAAATTTTAATGATCCAAACCACTTCCTTTCTCCCATCAACCCTAAGGGTGGCAGGTATTTCATGAGATTGTTACCTCCAAGATACTTTAGTATTCTCTCTGTGCCTTTCCAATTATGTATTTGACACTGTCGAGCCTAATTAAGAATTATTTGCATTAGGTTATCTTGTTAAGAAACTGAACTGTGCAAGCACTTTCTACAGGAATAATATGGCTACGTACTCCACAGAATATGAATTTTTCTCCCTATGGGTTCATGTTCTTGCACCATACATTACTAATTAGCTACCAGCCACCAAAAGCATAAAATCAATAATCAGGCTTAAGTGGAAAATGTGATATTGGCATTGCTTATGACCACATTGTGCCTTCTTGTAGCTCCATATCTGAAAACTTCAATGGAAAATATTAATATCATCACTTCTCATTTTTCCTGACTGCAAAATCTCGTTTTTTTCACCTTCGTTGTTTTGGTAGCCTCTTTACAAACCACTCCCTGATCATTTATACCCTCTTTGAAGTCTTAATCATAAACAAACACATAATCCCAGAAAAGGAGCTCCCATTGGCAGAAGCTTAGCTTTATCTTCAATATCCATCTTCCTAATATTCAATATTTATTTTCTTTCTATTTTTGCTCATCATGCACAATATAACAATTGCAATGGTAATTTAATATAAAAAATATACAGAACTGTAAGGTATTAAGTGCACTCATCTTATGGTTAATTCCAAGAGACCTTCTTATTTTAATTGGTGTAGTGCATTATTTCATTCAGCTCTTTTGCTTATCAAAAAGAACTATCCATGTTCATATGACTCTTCACAATGACCATTTATATGGCTAAAATATATTCCACTAATTTGGCATGTAAATATTTATGAAGCCATACTTCAGCTTCTGGACAGTTAGTTTGGTTTCAGATTTTTGCCAACACCACACCATGCCACAATGAATATGCTTGCATACATATTTATAACTATTTTCCCTTTGGAATATGTCCCTAGTAAAAATATCTATTTTTGGAAACACTAATTCTGAGATAATGAAATCATGTGTCTGTTATAAAGCAAGACAGAAACTGCTACCCTGATGGTTCATCTCCAGGCTCATCCACGACAGAGGAAATCACAGCAGTCTTTTCCAATGTAGCCAAAAGATACTGAATCAAAATTGGTACTAAGAAATTGGGGACTATATTTTTCATGGAAAGCTTATTTGCTTGCACTGGGTTTTTTGGGTATTTGTTAAGTGGGAAAGAAAGGGACCAGTCATATTGGCTTTCAATAATCTAATAAGCTCTCTTTTTGACTCTCAATCTGCAAGTGAAATGAGGTTGATAAGATGAGAGAAAGTTGAAGATTCTTAAAAATACTTTAAGATTACAATTCAGACTTAGACTTTATAGTTCATTAAGACAGGGTGCATTATTAAGAGTGGTGTCGCCGACACTCATCTTCTGAATACATTAGTGGTTTGCTCTTCTCACTCCCTTTGAAGTTAAGTGTGGCTCTCCATCTTGCTTTTCACCCATGAAATATAAGCAGAAACGATAAGTTCGATAACTTAGGTCAGAACAGAAGAGGATAAGGATGTGCCCGGCACATGAAGAGAAATTAGGAGTAAAAACATGAAGGTTTAAGGAAGAGTAATTCAGAAGAAAGCAGTAGTTAACAGAATTAAGTCCTGACGAAGGAGCAAGGAAAGATCAGAACCAAAAGCTACACTCTTAGAAAATTAATAGAAAAGAGACCATTGGTAATCTATGGAAGAGAATTTTCAGTGGTGTGATGTGAATGAGAACTAGTTTGGAGTGGATTAAAGAGTGAATAGAAGTTGCGAACACAGCCATAGACGATGGGGCTGCTTCTTCCAGAAGTTTGTCCATAAAGAAAAATTAATAAAAAAAGTGATAATTGGAAGGACTAGCAAAATCAATAGGGGATTTAGATTTTTTATTTTTTGTATTCAAAATAAAATGACTTCTGTATAAATGTTGATGGGACAACAGTATGTAGGTGATAATTTTCATATTTGCAAAGTTTTTCAGAACATCATACATCAGACATTCATACAAACAACTGGTAAAATTGGTAGGGAAAACGGAAGTCAAACACAGATACAGATGCAGGGAGCTGAATAAATGGTTTTGTTGTATGAGTAAATTTTGGGCTGAAGCTATAGAGTTTTAGGTCATGAATATGTAGATAGTAGTAGCAATAATGGAGGCAGATAATACTCCCAAATTAGTGTACAAAGTAACAAGAGAAGGGAAGGGAAAGGAAGAGAAAGAAAGAGAAGGAGAAATCAGGGAGCCTTCAGAAATACCCTAGAGATGGTTAAGGAACAGAATGCTTTTGTTTGTGAATGGATATATTTTTCATGTAACTTTTCAGTTGTCATTATCGACAGTCTATATATCTTTACCTATACCTATATCTATATCAATATATGTCTTTTTATGTATCTAAATATCTATACTCTGGAACCTATAAATATAGGAAAATAGGAAAGCTTCTTTCTCTTTACACACCCACTTTTTGACAAATAAGATGCAAAATACATTTATACAATTTTGGAAATATATTTCTCATTGTGTGCTATTTTTCAAATTTATTTCAGTACTTTTCTTAAATATAGACTTTTCAGTATTCAAAATGTATGTTCACTAAGATTAATAAACAGAACAATATTTGAAAATTATATCTTTAACTGTTTTTTTTTGAGGAAGATTAGCCCTGAGCTAACTATTGCCAATCCTCCTCTTTTTGCTGAGGAAGACTGTCCCTGAGCTAACATCCACGCCCATCTTCTCTGCTTTATACGTGGGACACCTATCACAGCATGGCTTTTGCCAAGCAGTGCCACGTCCACACCCGGGATCCAAACTGGCAAACCCTGGGCCGCCAAGAAACAGAACATTCGAACTTAACCACTGCGCCACCGGGCCAGCCCCTATGCCTTTAACTTTTATGGGGAGCAGAAAACTAAATTTAGCCAATAATAATATGATATTGAGATATTTATTCTGCCAAAGTAGGCTAGAGAAATATAGCTCTTGATTTTTGTTAGGTATAAAATTGTTGCTTAATTGTGATACATTATGAGAATCAAAATAAATTTATGTGTGTTAGTTGTATTTTTTACTAATTTTATTAATAATTTTGAGCATTTTAAAATTAGAGCTTTGGATAATCAGGTTTTTTTTTTTTTTTAAGATTGGCACCTGAGCTAACAGCTGTTGCCAATCTTCTTTTTTTTTTTTCCCTTCTTTTTTTTTCTCCCTAAATCCCCCCAGTACATAGTTGTATATTTTAGTTGTGGGTCCTTCTAGTTGTGGCATGTGGTACACCACCTCAGCATGGCCTGATGAGTGGTGCCATGTCCGTGCTCAGAATCCAAACCCTGGGCCGCCAAAGCGGAGCGTGTGAACTTAACCACTGGGCCACGGGGCCAGCCCCTGTATAATCAGTTTTTTTCCATCAAAATTACTTGGAGTGGCTGTTATCCCTACCCCATGATATAACAAAACAAAATCCATGGGAATGAGGCAAAGGAATCCTCATATTTAACAAGCACTTCAGAAAATCACTGTTTTAGGCAGCTTCTCAAATGATCCCCACCTCCTTGTAGTTCAACCTTTGTCCAATCATTTTCCTTTGAATGTAGACTAGATCTAACGATTTCCTTCTAATAAACAGAATACTCCCATGCAATGGAATATCCTTCAAGATTAGGTTATAAATCACTGTGACTTCTTTCTTGTCCACATTCACTTTCTCTCAATTGTTCACTCCCACTTGCTCAAATTGATGAAGCCAGTTGCCATGTTGTAAGCTGTCTTATGGAGAGCCCCAAATTACAGGGAATTGAGGACAGCCTCTGGCAAATAACCAGCAAGGAACTGAAGCCCCCAGTCCAACAGCCTAGAAGGAACTGAATGCTGCCAACAACCACCAATTGAGCTTGAGTGGATCCTGGATCCCATTGATATCAAATATTGAGAGAATCCTGGATCACATCAATACCAAATATTGATATGACTGCATCCTGGATAACACTTTTTGCTTGCAGGCTTGTGAGAGAACCTGAGTCTGCCAACGCAGCTAAGCCACATGTAGATTTCTGCCCCACAAATATTATAAAATAATAAATATGTGCTGTTATAAAATTCTAATTTTTGGACATTTTGCAGCAATAGATAACTGCTAGGATAATACTGCACACTAAGACCTAGAACCATCATTAGAAAAAAAAATGTGATAAAATCAATGAGAAAGAAGGCAAAGATTTTCTGCTTGAAGCCCTTAAAATTAACTCTTACGTCTTGAATGTTCGAATATTATATATACACCAAAAAATATTCAGGAGAAACATACTCTGGGAATCACTTACCTGATACAACAAAGAGATTTCAAAATATAATATCCTAAATAAGACAGATTTTTTTTTACTTTAACGTAACTTCTTAAAATAACCAAATTATCCAGAGCTGAAACTCAGGTCAGTATAAGTGGTAACAACAGGCCCCAGCTACACCTATCTTGTTCTTCTGCTATCACCTGGGGTGCTGACTTAATCCACATGGTTAAAACTGGATTACCACCATTACATCCACAGTTTTCACTGTTGGAAGCGGGGAGAGGATATAGAAAGTAAGGAGTGTTTTTTTTTTTTAAAGTCACAGCACTGAAATTGTATACATTTTTTCTGTTCACATCCTCCTAGCAAGAACTAAGTTACGTAGCACACTATACTTCAAAGGAAGCTGGGAAAACTAGTTTTTAGCAGGAAAGCCATCTGTCCAATAAAACTCTGAAAGCAAACATGCATTTTATTTTATTTTATTTTTATTTTTATTTTTTAAAAGATTTTACTTTTTTCCTTTTTCTCCCCAAAGCCCCCCAGTACATAGTTGTATATTCTTCCTTGTGGGTCCTTCTAGTTGTGGCATGTGGGACGCTGCCTCAGTGTGGTTTGACAAGCAGTGCCATGTCCGCGCCCAGGATTCGAACCAATGAAACACCGGGCCGCCAGCAGCGGAGCATCCGAACTTAATCGCTCAGGAACGGGGCCAGCCCCAACAAACATGGATTTTAGAGGGCATGAGCAATATCTGCTATAGAAATCAATTTGGCATTTTAAAAATGGATATTCTTAAAGAAATAATAACATAGCAAATTAGGCAAATGAAAAATACAGGCAAAAAACAAGGTATGATAGAAGTTGGCATTTTCAAAAGGTAGACAATGATACATTGTGGCTTCTATGCAGGGTTCTGGAGGGATCTGAATGAGCTGATCGAAAAACATGAATCCAGAAAGATGGCCTGGCGCCTTGGCAGAGGGTTTGAAAGTCCTACAAGGGAATTTTCTTTTCCAAAACAGAGTGGAAACATTTACTCATTTTGAGCAAGAGAGTAAAGGAATGAAGTTAAGAAGTATCTCAGGAAGCAGAGATTAGGGTAGGCTTGACGTGAAGGTAGTTTTAAGCCATGTAATGATTTGTAGTTCAATTTTAAGGCACGTTAGAAATAGAGGCATGGAAGTGAGAAAGAAGAGATGAGATTTTAAAGCATACACTTGAAATAGAATAGACTAAGATAGGGTAGAAAAGAACAATAGAACAAAACAGAGTAGACTAGAACACACACAACACATCGCATCATATTACGTCACATCAATTCACATACAAATTGATTACAAGTTGAATGTAGGGAATGAACCAGAGGGAAAATTTGACTATGATTCCAAAGTTCCCAGGTTAAAATTCTCTCTGCACAGCAGCTCTTCTGGGAAGAAGTAGTACAATATAAAAGATTGGGTTTTCTTTTTTAAAAGAGATAATGAGTTTTGCCCTGCATATGTAGAGTCTCAAGTACCTATGGGTCGATCTGATAGAAATTTGAGACTAAAATCATAAATTCTGTTTTAGTTTGCCCAGGTTTATTCCCTTGGCTTTATTTTAGAACACAATGCCTGTATTGTACTGAGTTGATTGATCTGGTAGTCTGTCACCAGGCCAGTATTTCCAGAACCTATTACCCAGTTAATGCCTTTTACTCGCTCTTTTTCTCTCCATCAGCATGTGTTGGGCAATGAAGCACAAAAATTGCATATGGTGCCTTAATTTTAATACACAAATATATACTGCTTTACTGTTGGATTCATTGTCTTTCTTTTCCTGAAAGCTTATTTGATTGAATTTTTTGGCTCTAATTGAGAAGACTGAAGTAAAACAGTTTTCACCACGAATAATGATTTTCCATTACTTGCTCTTCTTAAAGAATATGAACTATATACCTAACCAGACAGAAATCAAATTTCTTTGGGAGATTCTGAACAATATTGTTAGGATTTATTTCTTTTAAATAATAACTTTAAATGCTGGTAAAGAGAAAAAAAGAAAACCAAAAGAAAAGAGTATATTGCAATAATAATGAGTTTTCTAAGAAATTACTTCAAATTCACGACTTCTTCATTTATTCTATCAATGAACTAATATACTGCCCTGTTAGACAAGGTCTTTAAACCAATTATCTAAGGTTAATTGTATAAATTAGCATACTAATACGATAGCAACAGCACTAAGCAGGTGAATAATGAATATTATCTAACTGAATGCATTTAATTCGTCTCTGTTCATCTACTAATAAAAGCAATAACCTTTTAAACATTAAATGAAATAACCATTATTTACAAGTATTTAGTTTTTTAGAGAATGAGAGAAATATAGATGAATCATACTATTTGCTTTTTGTTTCCAATTTTGCCTGCTTTAATGATGTTCTCATAGATCACAATACTTGAATATATCTCAAAAATAAAATCACTATGCAGTGATTAAACAGAGATGCAGAATGTAGGTCTAAAGGATAGCAAACAATATTTAGAATTCTGTTTATATATTCTGTTCTTAACAAAGGCTTGCTCGAGTTTTGCAAACCCAAAACAACCGTATTGTAATCTGTCAAACACTGTAAGAGGACATTCAAGATATTTCCCAGTTGGTCTCCAAAATCGTCTCCATTCTATATCCTTTGTGGTCCAGCCACAGGTACTTCTCATTGCTTGAAAATGCCACATTCTCTCATGACTATGAATTTGCTGATTTTCTCACCCCATCCTGCATTGCCATATCTCTCCTTTCTCTATTTTGAGTTCTTATCTCCTCCTCCTTTTCCATGCCATCTTTCTACTAACTCTTCTTCATTTTTTTTCTTTTCCCTTTCATCCTTCTCCTCCTCCTTATCTTACCAGAGTTATTATCTCTTTGGATACCCAATTCATTTCCTAACAGACCACCTCATTATAAATAATTCTACACCTCTCTGTGCAAATCTGATATTTTTATTTTTCTTAAGCTATCAATCACTGTCTCCCTTGGGCCATGATTTCTTGTATAGACGTGTGCTTCTTGCCCAAGAAATGAAGATTTGAAAGAGATTGGATGTGTTTCTTTCACATTTTTCTTCCTTAGTAAATACCTCTGAAACTTTCCCACATTTAGTCTTTAATAAATACCTGCTCAAATACATTGAATATGCATGGTAGTTACTGGTAGGGTGAATTAAAAATTAGTACTCTTTTAATAAAATAAATAAAGTTGAACCTTTCAATTTATAAAGAAAAGGGACTAAACAGGAAAATGGTAATCTAGCTAAACTTACGTTTCTGCAATGGACTCTAGTTAACACTAATAGCTAGGGGGATTGAGGTGAATCAAATTCTTTGCTCTGACAAAGTGAGTTCAGAAGAACCCCAAGGGGAGAAAAAAAAATGTTACTATTTGGATCAAAAAGAAACAGTGCAATTATTGGTGGAGATGGGAGGACCAAAAAAAAGAACAGTGGAGGGGAAGATCACAGTAGAAGATTACAAGTGAGAGGCAGAATGATTGTGTTGATAAAGGAAATCATAATGGCTACAGGTAAAAGGGTAACATGAAATGACAGCACAAGCAACAGAAAGCAAATTAAAAAGCACAAAACGAATGATACATTGTTTTTAGTGCAATATAAATTAATAGAAACTGAAATGAGGCAAAATTACAAATGTCCAATAATTTATTTTTGTTCTTTTATTCTATAATAAAGACTGCCTAATATAAGAGCAATAAGAGCATAAATGGGAAGAAATAACATTCACAATTATACGACGTTTTAAATTTTTAATCTTGGTTGAAACATTAGAAATTGTGTGAATAGAAGATTACCAGCCTCCTATTATCATTTGACACATCACCATTCACTTAATGTATTGTATTTCCTTGCCCTGACTCTGATTTCCAACTCACTCCACCCAAAATACTCTTCTGCTGTACATCTTGGAAGTGTTACCCCATAAGCAGCAAACTCTATTTTATCCTAAAACTTTTTTGAAACAATATGACCACTTCAACGTCATAAGAGGTGACAAATAGAAATGGCAAGCAATAGGATATATTGGAGCATATGAGGAAGCCATTTGGTGTAAACCTAATTCGGCCTGACCTTGTTTATCCAAAAGTGCCTGACTGAGGCCATTGAGCATGCATTGTATATCTGCTTTAGACATTCCTTATGGCAAGAACAAAGGCCCTGGAGATAAAGGTGCAACTTCCCTCCCGCTCCCAACGTTGGCATTTCCTTAAGAATTAAGCATCTTTCCTTAGGCTAGGAATTTATTGCTGCGCTCACCTGTGACCACCCAGCTTGAGACAACAGACTTGCTTCCTGCTGCGCACTCCAACATAGCCGACCCACTACCTGCTGTGTCCATCAAACGCTGTGCCGACAGGGCGATCTTGTGACTACTGAAAGAGGGACATTTCAATCATAGTAAAGCATCCTCTTTGCAGGTATATAACCACTCTGTATACCTCACTTCTCCGGTGCCCTTTCTTCCTTCGGGAAGAAAGGCCCTGGGCCATCGTCCTCAGATTTTAGCTCAGAATAAACTCTCCCAAATTTTCATTTATAGATTGGTTATGGATTATTTTCGTCGACAGAGGAAACAAGGTGTTCTCTGAACCCACCATCTCCATGTTTTCCTGTTAAATGGCAACATTTATTATCCAATACTTTATATATTTCAGAGTTAAACAGAGGTGCCCTTGCACCCCATTGCTTTTATAATTTATTTTCCACCCTTTTGTTGAAAATAATTTTGGTTTCTTTGATGTCCATGCCCATCCCTTTGATGCTCATTTGGCTATACCAAACTTCCCTCTCCTAACAATTATTTGTCAATATCTTCATTACTCTCATTTATCAAAACCTTCACATCTGACTTTTACTTTTCAATTCAACTTTTCACTTCTCAATTCAAGCTATGTTTTTATCCTGGATGCATTCAATGGCCTTGTGGATGACTATCCAATATTCTGCTTATTGGATTATTTATCTCCTTAGTCTGAAGGATCTTTTCCAGGTAGAAGATATGCTTTGATCTTTTAATAGACATTGCTGGAATCCTAAACAATGACTTCCCTTTGATGTCTTCAGTTAAATGGATCACAAGATCATACCTAACAGCAATGAAACCATAAGAAAGGAGTAATTTTAATTGGGAACATCATCATGCTGAAAAAACTGAGAATCTTGTTGTGTAGAAGAAGAGAACAGATACTGAATAAGTAAGTAACCAGCAGAGTTTGCACCATCATCTACTTTCACATCTCAAAGAGTGTAGGTTACTGACATTCTTTCTCTCTTAGATATACCTCAGCTATCCAACTGAGTCTTCTCTTTGTCTTTTAAATATTCTCACATTTGTCCCATTTGTATAAGATAAATCCCACACTCAAGCACTTATGCTTCTGAAGCTACATTTCTTGCCTCCATTTGCTTTCAAACATTCCTGACTCTGTGTCTCTGTTTCTTTGGCTCTCATTTATTCACAAGCCTAATTCAATTAGGTTTTACACCCACAGTAATGCAGCAGCTCTCACTGAATTTATTAGTGATATCTATGTCACAAAGTTACACATGACATTTCATTAATCCTCTTTCTTGAACCACTTTTACCTCTTGACACAAGTGACCACTATGTGCTTGAAATAACCTCTTCCCTCAGCTTCCTTAACAAAACAATTCTCCGAGTTTTCAACCCACCTCTCTGGCTTCTGTTTCTCTTTTTTAGAAGCTGTTACTCTTCTACACAACCCTTACATTTTGTTTTTCTTCAAGATCACACTTTATTATATTTCCAGTTATATTATCTTCCTTGGCCAATTAGTACATTCACTTTTCATTCCACAAATATGTATTTTACTACCTATTCTATGCCAAACGCTCTTTCAGGTGCCAAAGATTAAACAAAGCCTGCAAATTCTATGACCTCATGAAGTTACATTGTAGTGCGAGAAAAGGCTAATACACACAAAAATTAAATGAAATATATATTATATTACAAAGTAACAAGGACCAAGGAACACATAGAAAGCAGGGATGTGGAATAGGCTCACTGTCAGAACGGAAGGACAAAATTTTTAGATAGAGTAAAGAAAACGCCTCACAGAAAAGGTGATATTTGAGAAATTTGAAGGAGATAAAAGAATTAAGTTATGTGAATATCTAGGAGGAGATCATTCTGAAGAGAGAAACCACGAGGACATATTAAAGGAACAATATATAGAGCTTCAATTATGTTCCACAGAGAGGTATTAATTTCTTGAATGAATAAATCTCCATGATTACTATTCTTCATTAGAAGAGACATATATCAAATATTACATAATTGGTGAAATATATTTTATTTAGATTATTTACATTCCTTCATTTCTAACAATTTTTCTCCTTTCATACTATAAGTTAAATCTAAGATATAATGAATAAATGTATTAATATAAAATATAAATATATATTAAAGTATAAATATAAATATGGAATAAATATAAAATATATTAACACATAATTAATGGTTCAGTTTATTAGCACTCTTCTAGATCCTGAGATTAAAAGGACAAAACTATCTAGGAAGATCATAGCTGCTTATAAGGCGGTTTTTTTTTTAGGAAGATTAGCTCTGAGCTAACATCTGCCACCAATCCTCCTCCTTTTGCTGAGGAAGACTGGCCCTGAGCTAACATCTGTGCCCATCTTCCTCTATTTTATGTGGGACACCTGCCACAGCATGGCTTGACAAGTGGTGCATGTGTCCGCACCCAGGGTCCGAACCGGCAAACCCCAGGCCCCCAATGTGGAACATGCACATTCAACCACTGTGCCACCAGGCTGGCCCCTAGGGTGGGTTTTACATAATACATCAAGTCATGCAAATATGCTCTAAAAAATTAGAAATGTCACTTTGAATTCTTATTGTGGTCTACCCACTCTGTTCTCTCTGCTCTCTCTCTTTACTCTCTTGTAAGTATGTTTTGGTGACCATGAAAATAACCCTAGCTTTTAAACCAAAACACTTCAGAAGATATTTCTGTAAGAATGAGGTTGTTGGTTTCTCAGATGCTCTGCTCTTAAGTAATTTTAATCTCAACTTTCTATGCTGTTGATGATTTCAGCCAATGCTGAGGCTGCAGCATGATGAACCAGACATATCTTGCTCCCTGAAGTTCAAGCAATAGCTTAGTTTCTCACTCCTCCCAACTTGCTAAATTCCAGAGGATCAGTTGTGACCTGGTTAGTCAGTCAATGGCCTGGGTTATTTTTGTGGGAAGTGTCTGCTTCTATAAAGGCTGTAAAACTGAACAAAGCAATGAGACCCACCAGCTGGAAATCAGTCTGGCCTTGCCCTTCTATTGGCACATCCTCCACGTCTGATCATTGCTCCAAATGACAGGATAGTGGTAAGAGAACAGATTTACCAGAGACTGAAGATCCACTGAGACCAAGGCTGAGATCCTCATCTGACATGTAATTTTGTTTTTTCAGCTTAAAGTAAAATATATCCACTTTTTTAAATGTAAGGTTTTGGTGATTTTGCCTATAGTTTTCAGGAAAAACAGAAGAGATGGTGGTAATGGATTAAATATATAAAACCATAGAAGCTTGATAGGACTTACGGGAGTTATAAATGTATTTATTTATACACTAAATAAAGACCACTTACAGGTGTCAAAAAGAATACTGAGAAAGGTATGTAGGAATGCTGCCCCCTCACAGTTACTTTCCAGGCTGAGAAGGCCACCAGATCTGTACCGTAGTTCATCTCGTCTCCTGCCCTGCGCATTCACGTTTTTTTTAACCACAGCCTTACATTGGGATCAGGAAATAATTCTTGCCCCCATTAAAGGATTTTAAAATGCTTTTAAACTCTTATGTTTCAACACTCAGGTGAAGTTATTTCTATTTCTGTTAGTTCTGACCTTCTGGTACATCTTCCTGAATGCCATGCTCACTTTCCTAGAATATTCCCTCTTATGTGCCATAAGAGACTTGGATATATTGTTTTTTACAAGGGTTTTGTTGCTTGTACTCACTGATCCTAGTAACACATGGTCCCACTTCTCTCAATTCTTCTCCATATGACATAGTTTTAATTCCCCTTTCCATAATTCTCATGCCAATCTCTTCTACTTTGCCTTCTTCTATTAATTATCCTGCATGATAGATGCTACTATTTAGTAACTACCAAAATGCTAGAAATATCTTGAAACAAGAAACATGACACATTGTAGACTGTAAGAAATACTGGTTTTTTGAAAATTACCACTATTTGGCTAACAACTAAGTTGCAAAAATAATGGGTTTGGAATCTGAAATTCAAATTAGATCTTTCTCGTTCCAAAGTCAATTACGTTTCCACAATATCTCTGACCTTGTGCTTTTTATCCTCTATTTTCACTTCCCTTTACTCAACTAGTTTCCTGAAGGTGACATAACAAATTTATCATAAACTTGGGAACTTAAAATAACAGAAATTTATTCTCTCACAATTTGGGAAGCCAGAAGTCTGAAATCAGTATCACTGGGCCAAAACAAAGGGTTGACAGGGCCACACGCCCTCCAGAAGCCCTACAGGAGAATCCATTCTTTGCCTCTTTCAGATGTTGGTGGCTGCCAACATTCTTTGGTTTGTCATTACGCAACTCCAATCTCTGCTTCTGTGATCACGTGGCTGTATTCTCTTCTGCTTGTGTCAAATCTCCCTTTGCCTCCCTTTTATAATAATGCATCTAAAAACATTTAGTTCTCACCTTGTCATGCAGGATAATTTCTCCATTTCAAGATTTTTAACTTAATCTCATCTGTAAAGTCCTTTGTCCGATACGGTAACATCTGCAGATTCCAGGATTTAGGTCGTGGGTATCTTTTGGGGGGAAAGCATTATTTAGCCTACCACACCCTCTATCCTTCTCCACTCTGCTCATTTCCCAGGTTCTGGTGACCGTGCCTTCTCCTCATTCCTTCTGCTCTGCAGGGAACTACAGCTCCTTCTTATTATGCTTGTGGTTTAGCACTATTCCCGGCACTTTCACTCACCTATAGCTTTGTAAATAGCCCCTTTATTGAATTCTTGAATTATCCTAATTTGTGTCTGTCATCTATGTCCTGTATGGATCTTTAAAATATCTAAGGCATAAAATATAATTTGGGACATCAGCAAGATAGGGAGTAGGAAGTCCTGAAATCTCCTTCCCCCGATGGACACGCTGATTTAGTGATAACACATAAAATAGTTTCCTTTGTGAGACATCTAGAAACTAATTGGGAGGCTCCTGCATGCTGAGTGAGCACATAACCAGACACATCAAAGCTGGTAGGAATATTTGAGACAATCTTTCTCCATAAGCCCTACCCCTGGCGTAGCACCATACTATTGGAAGGAAATTCTTAGCTCCCAGATTCTTCTTGGGGAACAAAGGAAAAGACAAAACCATAGGTCCAAAGTTTTGATTTTGTTGGGGGCTTCCTGAAGCACTGACTTTAGTCTCACTTGTCTCAGAAATCTGAGACAAGAGTATTCTGATTCCTTGGGGGCCACTGAGAACAAAGACTACTGTTTGAACTAGCAAACTAATACAAGACACAACCCCATCACCCAGCTCAGCACAAAGCAAGCAGGCAAAAAACCCCACAGGTCCCAGCTTCTCCCAGGGAGGGAAAAAAATTGGACCAACACATGCAATGCTCTTATTTTTCTGGCAATTTTATAAAGCACTGGATTTTGTTTCAACAGTCTCAGCACTGATGGGAATCCAGCATACTCTAGATGCTTAGGGGCCACTGAGAACATGATGGCAGTTTCCACTCACTTGAACGTTTGAAAGGCTGCCTAGAATCTCTGACTGGGCTGATGTGTGTGGGTATTAACTTACACAAGACTAGTGCATGAAGACTGAGAAAGGGGGCTGTATTGTCTAATGCGCAGACACAAACACAAAAAATCAAGGAAATTTTTTTAAAAAGGAAGTATGTTCTAAACGAAAAAACACAATAAATCTCTAGAAATTGACTGTAATGAAATGGAGATATAAGATTTACCTGAAAGAAAATTCAAAATAGCCATCATAATGGTACCCAAAAAGGTCAAGAGAACAATGTATGAACAAACTGAGAATTTTAACAGAGATAGAAAATAATAAATAGTATCAAACAGATATCATAAAGTTGAAGAATATAATAAGTGAAATGAAAAATCACTAAAGGAGTTGAACAGAAGACTAGATCAAGTACAAAAAAGGATCAGTGAACTCAAAGACAAATTATTAGAAATTAGTAAGAGGAGCAAAATGAAAAAGAATAAAAAAGAATGAAGAAAGCTAAAGCAACTTATGGGACACCATAAAAGGACCAATAGAGAAAGATGTAGCAGGCTATTCAAAGAGATAATGGCCCCAAATTTCCCAAATCTGGGTAAGGAAATAGACATCTAGGTTTGGGAAGACCAATGGCTACCAATAAGTGGAACTCAAAGAGGGCCACACCAAGACACATTATAATAAAATGACCATCAAAGACAAAGAAGAATTATGAAAGCAAGAAGAAAAGTGAAATGTCACATACCAGGGAACCTCCTCAAGACTATCGGAGGGATTCTCACCAGAAACACTGTAGTCTGGGGAGGGATGGAAAGGCTAATGTATTCAAAGGGCTGAAAGAAAAATACTGCCAGTGAAGAACACGATACCCAGGAAAACTGGTCTTCTAAAATGAAGATACAAAGACTTTCCCAGACAAGCAAAAGCTGAGAGAGTTCATCACTATTACACTTGACTTATAAGAAATGCTAAAGGGAATTCTAAATTGAAAAAAAAAACCCTGAAAAACAGCATACAAAAGCATATAAAAGTATAAAATTGTCTAGTAAAAGTAAATATATATCAAATACAGAATACTGTAATACTTTATTGGTGGTAGATAAATCACTTTTAATTTTAGTATAAAAATTAAAATACTATAAGTACTATAATATATTATAAAAATAACTATAACTATAAAAATATGTTAATGGATATATGATATAAATCAATGTGAATTGTGTCATCAACAACATAAATTGGAAGAAAGAAGGAAAAGTATAGAGTTTTTCTATGTTATTGAAGTTAAGCAGTTATCAGCTTAAAACACTGTTATAACTATAAGCTGATTTATGTAAACCCCATTATAACCACAAAGAGAATACCTATAGAAGTTACACAAAAGAAAAAGAGAAAGAAATCAAAGCATATCAATACAAAGAAAAAAATCAGTGAACACAAGGAAAATAGCAGGAGAGAAAAAGAGGGACAAAAAACCATAAGGTGGGCCAGTCCAGTGGTGTAGTGGTTAAGTTTGTGCACTCCGCTTTGGCGAGCCAGTGTTCCTGGGTTTGGATGCCCAGCGCACACCTACACACTGCTCATCAAGCCATACTGTGGCAGCGTCCCACATACAAAATAGATGAAGATTGTTACAGATGTTAGCTCAGCAACAATTTTCTTCAAGCAAAAAGAAGATTGGCAACAGATGTTAGCTCGGGCCAATCTTCCTCACCAAAAACAAAACAAAACAAAAATGATAAGGCAAAGAGAAAATGATTAACAAAACGGCAATAGCAAGGAATTCCCTGTCAGTAATTACTTTAAATGTAAATGGATTAAACACCCCAAACCAAAGACATAGAATACCTGAAAGGCTTAAAAAAAGAACAAAAAAACCCCAAGATCCAACTATATGCAGTTTAAGGAGACTCACTTTAGATATGAAAATACATATGGACTGAAATTGAAGGGATGGAAAAAGATATCCATGCAAATGGGAATCGAAAGAAAACAGGGCTGGTATTACTTATATCAGACAAAATAGACTTTGAGTCCAACACTGTCACAAGAGACAAAGAAGGACATTATATAATGATAAAGGGTCAATTCACCATGAAGATATAACAATTAAAAATATATTTGCACCCAACATCAGAACATCTAAATATTCAAAACATTTTGACAGAACTGAAGGGAGAAAGAGACAATACAATAATAATAAGAGACTTCAATATCTTTCAGTAATGGATATAACATCTAGACAAAAAGGTCATTAAGGCAATAGCAGGCCTCAACAGCACAATAGACAAATGGACCTAACCAGCATATACAGAACATCTGCCCAACAGCAGTAGAATATGCATTCTTCACATGCACACATCAAACTTTCTCCAGGGTAGATCACATGCTAGTTCACAAAATAAACCTTTAAAAATTTAAGAAGATTGAAATCATCACAAGTATCTTTTCTGACCACAAGGGTATGAAACTAGAAGTAAACTGCAAGAGGAAAACTGGTAAACTCACAAATATATGGATATTAAATAACTCACTCTTGAGCAACCAATGGGTGGAAGAAAAAAATCAAAAGAGAAATTAGAAAATATCTTGAGACAAACTAAAAAGAAAACACAACATACTAAAACTTAGAATATGTAACATATGTAATTCTAAGGAGGAATTGCATAGTGACAAATGCCTACATTAAAAAAAAAGATCTCACATAAATAACCTAATTTTACACCTCCAGGAAAAACAACAAACTAGAACAAAAAGAACAAATTAAGTCCAAAGTTACAAAAATGAAGGAAATAATAAAGATTAGATCTGAAATAAATCAAATAGAACTAGAATGACAATAGAAAAGATCAATGAAAGTAAGAGTTTTTTGAGAAGATAAAATTGACAAAACTTTAGCTAGATCAACCAAGAAAAAACGTCAGAGTCCTCACTTGATCAGCACATAGACTAAAACTGGAATGATAAAGAAAAGTTTAGTATAGCCGCTGCACAAGGATGACACACAAATTCATGATGTATTACATATTAAAGAGAAGAAGAAAAAAGAAAGAAGACGCCAATAAACAAAATCAGGAATGAAAGATTTTACAATTGCCGCCACAGACATTAAAAAATCATGAGGCAACTATGAAAATTTACACCAACAAACTATATAAGTTAGAAGAAATGGATAGTCTGAATCATGAATAGAAAATCTTAACAGATCAATAAGAAATAAGGAGACTGAATCAGTAATCATGACCTCCCAACAATGAAAAGCTCAGGACTGGAAGGTTTCATTTGTGACTTCCAGTAATTATTTTAAAAAGAATTAAGACCAATCCTTATTAAACTCTTCCAAACAAATTGAAGAAGAAGGAACACTTTCAAACTCATTCTATGAGGCCAGCATTACCCACTACCAAAGCCACAAAAGAGACTACTAGAAAAGAGAACTAGATGCCAAGTCCCTGACAGATAAAGATGCAAAAATACACAAGAAAATAACTAGCAAACTGAATTCAGCAGAATTTTAAAAAGATCATATAGCATGATCTAATGGGATTTATTCCTGAGAGGTAAAGATGGTTCAATGTAATGAACCTGACAGATCAATGTAAGTCCCTGACAGATAAAGATGCAAAAATACACAAGAAAATAACTAGCAAACTGAATTCAGCAGAATTTTAAGAAGATCATATAGCATGATCTAATGGGATTTATACCTGAGAGGTAAAGATGGTTCAGAAATCAATTAAAGTGGTACACCACATTAACAGGAAGAAGGATAAATAGCATAAGATCATCTCAATAGATGCATAAAAAGTATTTTACAAAATTCAACATCTTTTCATAATAAATACTCTCAAGAAACTTGTTATAGAAGGAGTTTACTTCAACATGATAAAAGCCCAGAGCTAACATCATACTCAATGGTGAAAAACTGAAAGTCTTTCCCTCCAAAATCAGGAACAAGGCAAGAATGCCCACTCTCAGCAATTTCATTTGACACAGTACTAGAATTCTTAGTCAAAGAGATTTGGCAATAAAAAGCGTCCAACTTCGAAAGGAAAAAGTAAAGTTACCTCTCTTTGCCAATGACATGGTATAGAAAACCCTAAAGACACTACAAAAAATACTCTTAGGATTGACAAAGTGCCTTAGAGTGAAAATACCAGCCTTGGAGCTAAGAATAATCATGTGGAAATCTATCCACACATCACAGCACCTCAGTTATACTTCATTACAGTGTTATCAGGTTCCATATGTTAATTTAAACCCAAAGTTATTCGTAAGTGTGCCACACACAAAATGACAGCAGAAACAAGTGACCCATAAAATATTGTTGAAGAGTATGTTAGATGGACCACGGAAATTTATTGTTCTCTCCTAATAGAGGATATTTTACATGTTCTAAAGTGAATCAAAATACCAAAAAATATCAAAATATTACTCTAGAGTTAGTTTTCAAATCATTGGGAATGGGAGCCTATTTCTAAAACTCAGAAGATAATATTACAATTTTCTGTAAACTAAATTATATATAATTTGTAATCAAAATGTGTGTCTTACCCAAAGCTACCTCACTGTAACGTTTTAAGAACATGTTGTGATTATATGTAATAACTATCATGGAAGAATCATCAGAGATTATCTGTATATATGAATTACAAAACAGCTACTTGTTTATTAAACACAATTCTTCTGATAATTCATGTTTGATATCCATAAATATAGGCACTATAGAGCTCTATAAATTGACCCAAAGTTTGTTCTGGCCCAATATTCAGAAAACCGAAAAAGAATGAAAGCAAGCTAAATCAGAAATTTCTGAGTAAAGAATAATTTAACTAATATTTAATTTAATATCCTTTAATTAGAGCTGATTGGCTCTATTTCATTTTTTTCCAGAAAATGCTTACAAAGATATTTTTCAGACTGTGTTCCGATTTGTGCTGAATTTGCTGTTAATCCCAAATAGCACTGTTATCTTTGAGATCTCTCTCCCTGGTTAAATAATAAGTGAGCTGCTGTCCGTTAATCTAAGTAGAATGTAACTTTGAAGTTTCCATCTTGGGGAAAAGATTTACCCAATAATGTAGATTTGAGTAGACGGTTATGCATTTTCAATTGAAAAGTGAATAATCATTACATTCACATTTCTGATGTCAGGGCGAATAAATTGGCACTGTTGACCTTCAAGGTGTGAACAGAAAAGATTCTTCAGATAGTAAAATGGAAAAAAAAAAAAAACCCCTAGCTACGGGTGCCTCAACTTTATTGTGAGGAAATCGTAATAATAGAATGGAACATATACAATATACATGATTATTGATTTTGAAAGTATCCCCTTTAGAACAGCCTGTGGGGTGATTTTCTAATCCAATTAAAAAATGGAAATGTAACTGGAAAATGTACTAACAAAATTAGCCTCTCTTAACAGAAATATATGAAATATATGAACAGAAATATATGAACAGAAACAAATATATTGACTGTTCCTGAGGCTATTTTATATGTGACTTACTGATCAATGAAATATTTCTTGGAAACAAGACAATTTTAGAAACAGAGGGCAGAAAGGAAACCTGGAGGTTGTCTTGTCTACCTGAACTCCCTAGAAGCCGAGCCTTATGTCAAGCAGAAAGGAAGTATTCCGAGTGAAGAAACCTGGCTTTGCCTTATTAAACTGTTACTGCTCATGTGGACAAATGTCTGCGCAAAAGTCAATGACAAACGTGCAACCATTTATCTGGAACGTATGCTCTTCCACACCTAATAGTTTAATTACTTTTAAATACATTTCTTAATTTTATGGGTCATTTTAGCCTGTAAACATATATTGTAAAGGGCTTAACTTGTCTTTTAAGGTAAAGCCAAAATTTGTAAGCTACAGGGTTAATATTTGAACTTAACATCTCGGTCAACGTTAGCAACTAAATTATAAATAGGTAATTGCACCCAATCATCTTCCCAAATGAGAAAGCTGTGACTCAGCAGTATTAGCCAAATCATTCTCACAACTCTTTCTGTTTCCTATTAACTCCAACTCAACTTCCAGGATTATATAAAAATCTCCTTCCCTGACATGTGATTTCTGTGCTAGACTTGCTCAAGGTCAGCATTTCCTCATTACTTTATCCTATTTGTAGGCCCACCAACCTGTATCTCATATCAGATTATTACACATCTATTAATTGCACTCTGAGAACTCTAGGTGTTTCTACATAGTCGTATGTTGCCCTGGGCATAACAGAGTCTAATTATTATTTGAGATCCTTTCTAATGATATTTTTGTATGATTTTTTGGGACATGTATACATATTAAAATAAATTTTATAATAAAAGTAATATGGGTTAAATTATAACATTCAAATGGATCAGAAGGCTATAGAGTGAAAATAGACCCCTCCCAGCATCCAAGCTTCTTCCTCAGTCTCCAGAAATAATCACTATTAACCGTATCTAATATGTTTTACTAAAAATGGTCTACATATACATAGGTGTAAGTGTGGTTGTACTATCATGAAACTTTCTTTTTCACTTAACAATATATATTGGAAAGCTTTTCCTCTGTTAGGACATATTACTTGATCTCATATTTGAATAGTTAAAAATAATTCTATCATATAGATGTGAGATTTCATTTGAAGCTGTATCCTACTGGTAGACATTGATGTTTTAGTTTGTATACAATGGCAAGCAATTCTGCATAGCACTCCTTCATACTGATTCTGCCTTCTACAACCTTGTGATTATACAAGATATCTTCCTACAAATGGAACTGTTTAATCAGAAGTAATGTGAATTTGTTTTATAACATATTTGCAAATAGCCTTCAAAAACTGCAACAATTTGGGGCCAGCATGGTGGTGTAGTGGTTAAGTTTGCGTGCTCTGCTTTGGTGGCCTGAAGTTCATAGGTTTGAATCCCAGGCATGGACCTACACACTGCTCATCAAGCCATGCTGATTGTGTACCTGGGTGGTATCCCACATACAGAATGGGGGAATATTGGCACAGATGTTAGCTCAGGGACAATCTTCCTCAAGCAAAAAGAGGATTGACAACAGATGGTAGCTCAGGGACAATCTTCCTCACCAAAAAAAAAAAAGAGGCAACAATTTACAAAAATATCAATAGTATGTGACAACTGTTTTCCCAGAATCTTGACAAGCTTATTATTAATCATTTTAATATTTGACAATTTAATTGGTAATTAATATAGTAATAAATAATATATATATTATATATATATAAATATATGTGAAGCCCAAAATATTTTCATATGTATAACATCTATTTTTATTTCTTTCTCTGTGAATTCTCAGTTCATTTCTCTTTACCCTCTTTTTCTTCTTATCTTTTCCCTTAATTATTTTAGAGATATTAAAGAAGGTATTTATTTGTTTTCTATGAATTTTACAACCCAATATTTTTACTTGGTATTATCTATTATTAATCTAACCTTATATTTCTTGAATTAATTCCATCTGATAATGTAGAATGATTTTTATAATAGTTTTCAAATACTTTATGATATCTGCATCACAATTCATAGTAAAATTGACTTTTATCTTGTTTATTTTTATTTTTTTGTTGTGCTAGATGGAACTCTCCACACGGATGCAGTAAAAATCAAAGCTAAAGCAGAGAAGATGTGATTCAGAACACAATAAACATCTGAAACAGCAAAACCCTTACCGTTGAGATCATTTGTGCCCCATTATGTCTACTCTGTGACTGAATTTTCAGTGTGCTACTACAACTGGTCCTGTGTCTGTAACTGATTTCATTGGTTGACTGATCTTCGTTATCTCCCTACCCCACAACCCTTTCTAGGTTCCCCCTCATTTCTAGTCAATTCTTCAGCTAGTCTAGGGTGCTGACCTGATACAGTGATCCAGACTTTCATCCCAAAAGGGTCTGAGACTTTGTTTTTCTTGATCTTTGACAGGTAGTGGTTCCATCAAGTACATTCAAGAGTGTCACAGAGCATGAAAACACCAAAAGATTTCCTAGTGAAACCTGAGTTCTAGGCATACTTATAGGTCCTTTTATGCAACACCATACCAAGCTCCTCATAACAATATGAATTTATTACCCATGCCAGTATTATAACTCATTTCTCTACTTTCTAACATACCAGCTTACAATACTCAAAGTGACCAGCAAAAAGTCATTACTTTAAGTTCAGTGTAATCGTTATCATATTCCTTGGAGGAAGGGTTCTGCCTAGAAAGCAGGACATTTAATCCATCAGAACTTAGAGTACCAAGGATGGAAAGCACATATTTAAGAGGACAGTCAGTGTGAGTGACAGGGAGGCCAATTCTACTTTCATTCCACCCTCCCCCCGACAAACATACCTATTGAAGTTAAAACATTATACATCTACACTTGACTAAGTATATTTACTACAATTCTGAGACACAGTCCCAATCTCTCAAGGTTTTTTCCCTGAGGTGACAATTTAGCTGAGCCTTCAATTGGCCACTCCATCACTCTCTTAGTCTGGTTGCTTCTAGTGATGTTATATGGTAGGAATAGTCATCCATAGCCATGTGCCAATTATGGCACTACCTTTGCCATTAAATAAGCACCTTGATCTGAGACAATATTATGTGACCTTCTATGTCAATAAATGTAATTTTCTATCAGCTCTTTAGACATGGTTGTTGGCAAGGACACTGCAGACAAGAAAGGCAAACCCAGACTTGGATTAGTTGTCAGCGCTGGTGAGTACAAATCACTGCCTTTGCCAAGGTGGAAGGGATATAATTGAATTAAATTGAAACCAAGTAACTCTGATCATCTGGAAGGAGGGTACAAATGGAGAATTTGTATAAATCTCTTCCAGTGCAGATACCATATATGGCAAAGCAGCTGGAAATACCACTTGACTAAGTTAGCCATGCTCCATCTTTGATCTTTTTATTTTTTTCAGGGAGGGATGACAAACAGGTGAAATAAAAGGATTATAATGGAGACCACAAGCCTCTGCATCCTTTAAAGTCATGGATTGCATTTAAAATTTCAACAGTTTCCCTCACGATGAAACATTATTTATGATTTACTAACTTGGCAGGGAGAGATGGGGAACAGTTCTGGGAGCTTGAACTTGGCCTTTTCTGACATCATCTTTGTACATCTCAGGTCAGGAAACCACTGTGAGGACTCTTCCACCAGCTCAATATGTCCTTCTAATTATGCACTAAAGGCAAAGTAAATAAGCAAAAACTGGGCCTGTGTACCTATTGTATCCAATGTGAGATGTTTGTGCCGGAACTCCCTGTATTATCTCATCCCATAGACTCCCTCTAACAAGGAGGCCATGATAGCAATTCAGGACATCCCGTATCAGTGCTAGTGAGACTGCATATAACAGACTTAAAATATCTGGTATTCCTCTTTTCCCAAGGGTCTCCTTTGAGAAAGGACCCAAGGGCATTGCAATGTTCTTCCTCACGGAACTCAGCCCCCACTGAACCAGTGTGCTTTGGATCTGATAACAGAGTTGGATTTAAAAAGTGAATGAAAGATTGCAATTGTTCCCCTGTTGCAGCTGGCTCAGCCTTCTTTTCACCACCTCTATTCTTTTAATTTTTTAATCAAACAAATGAAGCAACATCCTAGATGACAGCCTATCTTGCCTGTGGCTCTTGAGTCTATTAACCCTGCTCTTTGTGCTCCTAAATAACCCTTGATTTACTTGGCTAATTTCCAATAAAAATTTAAAATTGAACTCCCCAATTTTGCCTCTTCTATTTTCTCACCCACTCTAGCACAAAATATTTCATCATGTAATCCTTTTAGGTACTTAGGAAAGGATTCACTTGAAGGCCTCAAATAAACACACAACAAATTTGTCAGCACATCTTACCTGCTTCCAATTTTCTGCAGTTTTATTCTAACCTAAAGTTTACACTATTCTGCTTGAAGATAAGGCTCATACTACTGCTTCACAATGATATTCAGATAAAGCATTCGACTAAAAAAGTATAAAATTTCATTTGGAACAGCAAATAGTCATTTAAAGTATATTCATATTTTACTCTTGTAGATAATATGTAGAGTAATCCAATTCAGAACTGAGAGAATTTAGATGAAATTGTTTGTTTCTTAAATATCCAAGTGACAAATCATTTTAAATACACAATTATGATAAATCACCATATATACAATTATGATGGCAAGTAGTTAATTTAAAACACTTAGTTTTTAAAGTAAATTATCCCTTTAGTAGAATATATTAGTGTGTGGCATAGATATTTAAGTAATTCTCTTTACATATTAGGTTCATATCCATTCTTTTTTTTTGCCTTATTTTAATAATGCTTCTTTTATTTCCCACTTCTTTAGCAAGTTCCTTCCATATGTTCACTCCCTATGATTAATAAAAAGTCATAGAAAAATATAAAACTCTGGCTTAAGTTGAATATCTTTTACATTCTAGGCTAGAAACACATTCTAGATTAAGCACAACTGCTTGAGTTTTAATGTATACTTAGAGAAATATGGTCCACTTATTTAATATTATCTACTGAGAATGAAAACTTCTGCTGGAGGTCTTCAGCTACATGAAAGGTATCAAAGTTCCCACGTTTAGTGTAATCAGTCATCACTTCCTGCAAGCTGAGGAAGCCATACAGAGCCCCTCCAGCCATTGAAAAAAATTCATTGTTCACACTGTATCAGTATATCAAAAATATACTGATTGTGATTTTATTTCAGTTCTTAAAAGAACCTGTGGGATGTCTTCTGCATTATCCTCTGGCCTTAGGCAACTGTTGTCTGTTTTACTTTCTTATATATTTAAAACAGAAAACTAAGAGACAGCCAAGTGAGGCAGAGTATATTTTTTCATATCAGATGTTTCTTAGAAGTATGCAATGTGCAAGGAATCATCTGTAACACTTTACTTAATCTTAAGTATCAAGCTGCAGCCTACTTTTTTCTCTAATACCCTTAAAACCATATGGTTGTTTCTGTTTTCGGTGTCATTTCGGTTGGGTGGCCAATACTTAGGCACAACATAAGACATTTTCATTGATTCTTAAAAGGTCTTTATTCACACTTGAGCTAAAGCAGCTGGTGGAGGGTTAGAGAGCACTCGAGTCACCAAATCTCTGGATATTGCTTTCTGCTGCACCATCTGTGTCCCGTTAAATATTCCTGATTTTTGCCAAGTTTGGGCCAATTTATATGTTAAATCAGTTACTGAAATCAGGATCCAAGAAGCTTCAGGGACAAAAAAATGATATTAAACTGCACAACTCTTATACATTAATCATTAGTATTGGAATGGAAAGTTCAAGTACCGCCACTCAAAAGAGCTCGTGATAAATCAGGCTCCCTGAATTTCGGAGGATTGAGAATGTGAACGTTTTTTCAGAAGCATTCACCCCAGAGGTAGGTACCCCATCCTAATCTTTTAAGATAGTGACTGAATTTTGCATGGGATGCTACAGAGCAGCTGCAGACTCAATTCTGTTCACAAATGCTTTTTAATCTTCTAGGCACCATAGCCTAGTACGACTTAACACAGTGGCTAATTACTTTGGTAGCCTAACAATTTTACTGTCTTGTACCTGACAACAGCTTCGAGTGACATAGATTAGCCAGTATGTAACTTCTCACTTTAAGAAGTATAACATTCTAAATTGTCACATGGATCAAGAGCTCAAATTAGGAAGGTTACTGGCCTGCCTTTGAGATATTGATTTTCAACAGTGAACAAGACTGCCTTGTTATTTCAAAATTAAAAGGAAGTCTTAGGATATAAAAGTCAAATTACATTACATTTTTAGATGCCTTTGATTAAACTATATCTAAAGTTTCACTGAGACCAATAGCTAAGAATGGAAAACATGAAGATTTGAGTCTGGAAATTTTAGAGAGTTAATAAAAGAAAGAAGAAAGACCAATGGATGGTTAAGAAATAACAGGAGAAAAAAAGCATGTAAACACATTTCTCCCAAATATTTAGCAAATCTATATAACATTGAAACAATACTTAATCTAATTTGCTAAATGAAATTTGTTTAATGGAAGATCAACATATTCTAATATGACTAACAAGACTGATAACAACTAATACTTGCCGATTATCTTCTAGGTGTCCATGCTCTGCCAAACATATTGATTCATTATCTTATCCAGTCCATGCAAATCATACAAGTATATATATTGTAAGTATACATTTAAAACCATATAAGTCATTTCAATGTCTTATACACAGGAGGTAGCAAGGAAATATTTATATTATTTATTTATTTTTTGGTGAGGAAGATTGGCCCTGAGCTAACATCTGTCATCAATCTCCCTCTTTTTGCTTGAGGAAGATTGCTGCTGAGCTGACATCTGTGCCAGCCTTCCTCTATTTTGTATGTGGGATGCTGCCACAGCATGGCTTGATGAGCGGTGTGTAGGTCCATGCCCAGGATCTGAACCTGCAAACCTTGGGCCACCAAAGCAGAGCATGCAAACTTTACCAGTACACCACTGGGCCAGTCCCAGAAATATTTATTGACATCAAAGCCACTTTCAGTTCACTGAATGCCAAAAATGTCTGTTAAATCATATACAAATGTCTTAATCATGGGTTCAACAATTGCCTCACATTTTCTAATTAAGACTACAACCTCTGACACCCCATATTATAAAGGACCAAGACTACATCTTATTTTTTCTTTGTGTTGCCTTGAAATGAATAATAACATATTCTGCGAAGAGATAGTATCCAGTACATTGCCCACATGAAAACAAAGATAAAAACGATGGCCTACTGCCAAAATATCAAAGCAAATTGGCAAAGCATATCTTTAGAATTATTTGAAGATCTGCCAAGTTTTCACTGCTTACAGCTAAAACAACAATATTCTCCAAGATTAAACGTTTACTTTTGTTTGCCACAAGTAAAGCTAGGAATCACTTAGTTCTATTGGGATGTTCAGGCATAAGTGTCATGATTGCCAAGATTCACATAGTACTACCAAGTACTAGGAATTCTGGGAAACAGGGAGATTGTGTTAAGCCAAACCCAAATAAGCCAAAAAGATTGGGTTTTTACATTTTTTTTTAATTCCAGAAAGAGAAACATACATATTTATTACAGGAAGTTATTGTAACTTCAAAAAATCAATATGGTCTAAAAGTTCCTAGGAACACTGTAAATAATGTTAAAATTTGTAAATTTTACCAAGTTTTTATAATTCCTCCAGGCTAGAATACTAAACTATAATGTAAAATTTTAAAAAACATGAAGTATTCCACATGTGATTTTTATTTAAAAGTAGAATTTTCCCAATTTCTTTGACTGATAAGAAGGATAGCGAAGGTGGAGAGTAATGAATATTTTTCACTAAAGCCTCAAGTATAGAATTACCCAAATAGTTTTCTATAAGGCAATCACAGTCAGTAGTCAGTATGCCCTTCAAGCAGGAAGGCAAGATCTAAATGGATGACAATAATTCATCAGTAAAAGTCACCCCTCTGAACCAAGGTGGGTGTATCAAAGCTTATAGTATGGTGTGATGATTATTTTCCATAATATATCCTAGTATCATTTCACACTTTAATAAGGATTCATGAAGTACTCTCTATGAAAATCATATCAAAATTTCAAACACTAGAAATTTACAGTTTGATATTATACTATTGAAGGATAATTAATGGACAATGTCTATAATATTCACTGATGTTAGATGAATACAAAGGGACTTTCAGTTTGGCTCTATGTCATTATATAGGCAGCCACTAGACAATATGAAAAGATAATCAATGCCATTAATACTTTACAACCTATGTTTATGAACCTATGTTTCTATATATTAGTTATAAAAATTTAGATAAGTAACACAAAATTTATTCCATTTTATCCAGCTATGGTTTTCAAAATCTAGACATTGAAATCCAGGCCAATAACGGAAACGTGTTAGGTAAGCTTTGTTCACGTACACATATATATTATATAACTGATCCAAAATTAAAACACGTTTGAATATTTGAACTGAAAAAAAAGGTTACGTATAAAAAGTCAAACTTCCTTTTCCCTCTTCACCTTCTAACTATTCCTTTCTTTTTCTCTATTCTCCTAGCTGGCTTTTTTTAAAAAAAAAAATTCTCTCTGCTTATTTCTTCCCTCTCACTTCCTATATTCTATCTCCAAAGGCTAAGTTACATTACTTAAAATATAAAACTTGGAATAACTCTCCAAATAGTCTATATCTAAAAAAGGGCTCAAAATGGCCTATATTCTGATCATTAAGATAACAAATTTAATGAGATTTCCATAGAGCTTTTTATTTATATGTCAGTATATCAATATTCATCACAATCTTTTTGGATTTATCTATCTCATGTCATTTTGAACATAACTTTAGAATATCATTTTGATGTTTTAAGACTCTCATTGTTGTCTTAAAATTACAGAATAAGTCTTCAACGATTTTGAAAAAAAATGATTGCTAATATTTAAAATGTTCTCTAAAAATAGGAATAAATATTGAGATTTAAGTAAAATGAAACATTGACAGAATGGTTGATAATCTTTTGCATAACTTAAAAATGTAGAATTTGAGAAAATTTGACTAAGTCTAGGATTATGATTTTTTCTGTATTACATGAAATTTGGAGTATTTATCAAGGAAAATAATTTTGATCAATATTACAATATTTAAGGCATTGCTTTCTTTGCTGTTTTTGTGTAGAATTAACTTTTAGAAAAAGGAAAACATGTCACAACTATTGTGGATGTAAAATTCCCAAAAATAATGGTCACATTGTCCCAAAAGGACATTGTGATACAGAGAAGTGAATTGATCAGTGCCATAATTTAATACTAATATCTGGGTATTATGAATCATCATTTCTTAAAGAGATAAAAATAATTCTTTGGAATCACAAGATCTAACAGTAGGAGAAAATTGGCACATCTACATAGTAATTTCCACATCGGTTATAGATACTGACAAAGGTGGTAAGGTGTAATAGATTTGTTTAATATTGACTTTTTAGATTCACAAGAAAAAGAAGCTAATAGCTCAAAATAAAACTTTAGGCCACTTCAAAACCAATGCCTTTCCTAAAATAACCAACTTAGAGAAGAACAATAAATTGATGTTCTCCATTCTACATTACTTTGAAGTAAGTAATCTTCACCTTGATTTAAATAAATGAACATAAGTGTTTAGGAATATAGATTGATGTTTACTTTTCCATAGTGGTTAATATTCTCACTAATATCTGAAACACAGCAAAGCTGATAATGATAAGAGTTTGTTTCAAAAGATAAATTATTAAAGATCTCTTGGTCTGAAGTAATGGCTAGCCTTTCTGCTAAAACATGGTGCAAATTTTAAGTAAATTAACTTCTATGCAATTTAAATCGGAGCAAGCTTACCATTTTTTAATAATAAAACTTTCTGTTTTGTTAAAACAATTTCAGAGCAAAGAAGTATTTTGAAGAAATAAAGGCAAGTTCATTATTTCCAGGGTATTCAAAAATACTGTCATGTTTTGCATTTAGCAAAACCAACACATAAAATATTTCCAATCACATTCATACTTCTAAACATCACCAAGATTAAAATTAAAATGAAAGTTTCATGACTCAACTACTGAAGAAGTTCAGACATCTAAAGAGTGTTACTCAAACAAACAAGCAAACAAAGTACACTTTTCCTAAATATAAACCCACATGAGCCTTGAAAATGCTTTTTTTTTAAGGTATGCTTTTTGGTAAGCAAGATTGGCCCTGAGCTAACATTTGTTGCCAATCTTCCTCTTTCTTTTTTTTTTTCCTCCCAAATGCCCCAGTACACAGTTATTCATCCTGGTTGTAAGTCCTTCTAGTTCTTCTTTGTGGGATGTCACCACAACACGCCCTGGAGTGGTGTGGAGGTCCATGCCCAGGATCTGAACTGGCAAACCCTGGGCCACCAAAGCAGAGCTCATCAACTTAAACACCATGCCACCAGGCCGTCCTCTAAAATGCTTTTTAAATTTTTCTAAAGACGCATAATATGTCCTTGCAAATAAGGTAAATGAACACCTAATAAAAAGAGAGGAAGAATATTTTAGGATGCATAATGTAAACTTATATTGTACCAAGTGGAGTATTGGAAAGAAAGATGAAGAATAAAATGTGACTCACAGGTCTCTCTTCAGCATAGTTAGAAGGAAAATGTGAACATTACCTGAGTTAGGTAAAACTGGATAAAAGCAGTTTTTCCTGAAAGAACATTAGTATGATTAATACGAGGAAATGAAAATTTAGATGCAAAATGTGGAAGTGGCATTTGGATAAGAGATACAGATTTAAGAGAAATCAGAGTGTCTGAAGGCAATGTAGTGATGTGGAAAGAATTAAAGAAAAAGTTTCAAAAGGATGAGTTTTTAGTTATTGCCTTTTCTTATATTTCTTTCTTCCAAATTTGCCTTATGAAGTGGCAGCAACCCTTCTGCCACATTTTATAGAAAACTAAGGATCAGAACAGTGAATTCAATGTCTCAAGTTCATGCAGATAGTAAGAACAAATCAACATTTAAGACTGTAAGGCTTCAGTCGTTTAAACACATTGTTACCCTATGACTTGTTTAAAAGGGAGGAAAGGAACGAGGGAAAATATTGTTATTGAAAGGGATGGTAATTAGTCTTTGGGAGGTGAACAAGATGTAGTCAACAGAGAAGTCGAAATACAATGAGGTGAACCTGAAGTTTATGTACTGTTATAAACCAGTGTTACCTCAACAACAAAAAAACAAAAGGTTCAATAAATGTTACTCAAATAATTTGAAAGAGCAAAGAAGTGATATAGTTTAATGAGTTACTACCTTAAAGACTAGACAAAAATATCCAGATCTTATAAATAATATGATTTGCAGGGAGACAAGAAGGTCATCAATATATATCTACACAAGTGTTTAGAAACGAAAACATATAGATAGAGATTCAAAAATTAATGAAAATCTGATTTATATTTTGGAAAGAGTGAATTAAAAGTTGATATATGGCCATTTAACACAGCTACAGATGATGGCTTATTTGTACAGTTGGATCTTGATGGAAATTTCCAAGAAGGTTGTTATTGAATACAAGGTCACCAAACTGCTGTGAGCAGACAAGAAGCCTGTCTCCAAGTTTGCACGTAAAACCCTCTTGACAAGAGTCAAGGCTTGTCCATACCTCAGTTATGTGGGAGGGTCCTGGCGCAAAGGAGTTTAATTTGCTTATGCCCTTAGAAAGATGAATTTATAACAAGAAAGGATACTTTTTTGCTTTTAGTTACCAGCTTTTTAACAGGATGTTATTATTTCATAGTGAGCTGGTGATGTCAGGAACTGTATGTAAGATCACAGTTTGACGTTGACAACTGGTCTGCTTGTCTGCAGAGTGTGGAAAACGTATTTGCTTTGATGCGTGCTGCATCTGAAGCGGTTCAGCCCCCTCCTCCACGCCCTCTCTCCCCGGCTTTGGAAATCTAGACCTGCATTTGGACGCACGGAAATGTTCTTCCTACATGATTCACTAGCCTGACAATGGGTAATAAAAACCTGATGGCAATGTGTTATTAGACAACAGAAGTACAGTAACTAGAGCTAAATTAGAAAAAGGAAAATAAGCTCCACATACTTAAATATATTGTGCATGTTTGTGGAAGAGTGAGAGGGAGAGCAGTTGCTTTGAAGGAGTAATGAAGGCAGGCGATGAATTTCATCATTAGGATACATACTTAGTGTAAGTTTAGCCAATACAAAGCAGATATTTTTACTGTACAGTCACAGTCTAATAAAAACAATACAGCAAAGAAAACAACAGGAACAAGAAAACCAGCAGATTTTGAAATTAAAAACTTAAAAGTTCCTAAGAATTAAGGAAAAAAACAAGCTCTTTAATTTTTATATGTAATTAGAAACTGAGGTCATAAAAACGTTTAAGAATAAATGAAATTCTGAATGTAGTCCATAAGACTTCAGAAACTTATAAATGTGTTTAATTTAAAAAAATCATAAAAGCCCTTTTTGAATTATGGGTCAAAGTCTCTATTAAGGAGTATTAAAATGTGTTTTAAGAGAGGCCAAGGACTCTTGGTAGAATAAAATAAAATTACTAAAACCCACAAACATCAGCACAAAAGCTGGATCTTCTCCAAGAAACCTTGGCAGGACAAAGCAGATCAATTTATAAACTGCATCTACTCTGCTAGAACGCCAGCCAATTAGACCTAACATTTTCTTGAATATACATTACAGATGTAAAGTTAAAATGTGAAGCATTTATTTTATCAAGCTAGTTGAGAAATTTTTCTTGAAAATCTGATTAACAGCTACTAAAAGAACATTTTGAAGTTTTCTAACCTATAAGATACTGGGATTTATAGGAATTACATTGGGTCATTTCCCGTCCCCTATTCTACAAATATCAATGCATTTAACAAAGTTAACTCTTATTCAATACGTTTTCACATCAATGATTTGGAAAGTAACGTTTTCTTAAATATTAAAATTTGACCTAAAATCTCTAATTAATAGCTTTGAGAAAAATATAACATGCTAAAAAACCCCCACAAACATTAAATATTACCAAATTGAAGCCAAAGGCCAGTCAGGAAAGTGTTTGTTATTCCCATTCAATTCAGTTAGTTATTGAGGACCTTCTATGTGTTAGGAACAAACAGAATTACAATGAGGAATAAGACCATATTTATTGTTTCTAATTGAATTTTTGTTCCAAACATCTGTTTTTGGATTAGTAATTTTTTGGTAACTGGAAGCAAAGTTTACATAACTTCCACCTTTTTCTCTTATTTTATTAAATCTGAGGAATTAACTCCTTTTTGAAATTTTGCATCTTTTTATTATGAAAGTTTCCAAAAATACATAACAGGTTAAAATTACAAAATTATCATGCAGATTCAGTAATTAATATTTTTCACATTCATTTTAACATCCATCACCATCTATCTAATTTCTCTATATCTTCTTTTTCATCCTTCCGTCTTCATCGTTTTTGTTTTATTGAATCATTTGCAAGTAAGTAGTCCATATTCAAATTTTTGAACCATTCTTCACTCAAACATCACATATTATGTTTGGCTGTTAAATGTATTTAGATTCTTTAAATGTAATATAAACAGTTCCACACTATTGATTTTTTGAAAATATCAAGATAGTTGTTTTATAGACTATTCTGAAGTCTGGAGTTGTCTCTTTTTATCTTTGTAATGTTGTTCCATTTCTTCCTTCATACACTGTATTCTTTATGAACTGGAATGTTGGTCTAAAGACAGAATCACGTTCAGGTTACACATCTTTGGGCAAAAAATACATCCTAGTTGATTGGCTAGTTCATTGAACCTCATGAGGAACCATTTACTGTCAAGTTGTCCTACTGCTAATCACGCTCAGTTGGATCACTCGATTTTGTTGGAGACTGTGAAACCTTTTCATTGTGAAGGTACGGTAGGGACCTGAAATTAGCCACCCCAAGATATGTCTCTTTGGCATCAGGATTATTTGAGGCTGATTGCTTTTGATAAACTGGGACAGGGAAGGAGGCTCTGAGGAATGGAACTCGCCCTTTGTTAAGACACTTACATTTGTAAGGTAAATCTCTATCTGTAAAAGGTGCCCCTCTCTTTGTACTAAGAAGAAGAAAGGCGATGACCTTCTCTCTAGAAACTCTTAATCAATACCAAAGGCAAGGACTTAAGTCTGCATTTTATTGTGCCTGTTTCTGGTAACCTGTGGGTGACTTCCCTCCCCCTCCCAACTTTGGCATTTCTTTAAGGATTAAGGATCTTTCCTTAGGCTAGGAACTGATTGCTGAGCTCACCTGTGACCCCCCAGCTCCAGACAATCGATTTGCCTCCTGCTACGCCCACCGAGATAGCAGACCACTACCTGCTGTGTCCATCAAGCACTGTGCCCGACAGGGCAATCTTGCGACTACTGTGGGAGGGATATTTCAATCACATGTGAAACACCCTGTTTGGGGGTATATAACCACTATGTGCACCCCACTTCTTCGGTGCCCTTTCTTCCTTCAGGAAGAAAGGCCCCGGGCCATGGTTCCTCATAAAGCTTTGTTTAATTTTCTCCTGCTATTCTGTCTCATGTGAATTTAATTTGTTCTCCGGCCAGACGACCCCACATTTGGGAAGAGGAAATGTCTTTCTCCCCTACAGTTTATTGTCCCCTCCGATATTAATAAGTAACATTTAGGATGATGCCTAACCTATTAATGATAGGTGCCTGAATAATTATTGCCTTGAGGATTAAATCATACAAATTTTCTTATTTTATCTTGTTTTTCCTCTCTATTAATGGGTGATCTTTACAAAGGAGTAGAGCCTATCTCATCAATTATGATAAACTACAATGTTTCCTTTTAAAGTAAGATAAAAGCTTGATTCTTTTTCTTTACCTTTTCTTTGGTAAGGATTTGTATGAGTTATTTATTTTCATTTTATTTCTTTATAAGCACCAATATGTACTTACATGTATTTATATATTTAGTGTATTATAATCAATCACAGTAATATTCTTTTTAGTGCTTAAATTGCTCCAAATTTGGCCAGGGAGCTCCTTTGATTTGGCATCTGTGTCTTTTGACATGCCCCAAATTAGTCTTTAAAAGCTTCTTTGCTTTTTGATGAGAGAAGATACACCATATTTTTCTGGTAGTTTCCCTGCCTTACATGTAGAAATATCCATTTCTCCAAGGGACCCTATACCTTATTAGTGAGGAATGACGCTTAGAATCTAAGATTTGCTGTTTAGGAGTACTCATTGCTAATGGTCTTTCAGTATATAGAGCTCAGAAATGAATTTTCAAAATTAGTTTGCATAGACATACCCAATTTAAATTTAATGTTAGATTTTTTCTTAATTTGTTTGATACTATATTTCTATTTATCTGTTTATCAATTTAAAACCTTGGTTCTAAAATTTTTCACTTTTATGTCTTTGTTTATACTGTAATAAAAATTAAATACTTTCAATATTATTAGTAATATTACTATAATATATTAATATAATAATATTATACTTGTGTTATATTTGTGAGGGAAGATTATGATTTCTTTGTGGTTCCTTTTTTTTCCCCTGGGTTATATACCAGTAATAATTTACAGAATTCTGTGTTAAAAAACCATGTACAGGGTGTCAGGATTTTTTTGTCTTCCTTAATAAGTGTTTGCATTTGTTTTGGCAAATGAATAAACTCCTTACATTTCATCTTGGTGCTTTGAAGGTTTGTTTGAAAGTTTTGTAAGGGTGGATCTAAAGTTGTCTTTACTATAGCTAATTGAGCCCTACTGATAAAGCATGACTAACTTTCCCATGTTTTCCCTACTGGGGCTGAATAAACTCAAATGTCACTCAGCATGATTGCAGCTCTTGGAATTCTTTAGCTTACATCTTTGTTTTTTGTTGCTCTTGTTGTGTGTGCATATGTGTATGTTCATGCTCTTGACATTGTTTGTTACAGTTTTTTTTAGTGCCTAGACTCATAAATCTTCACCCACATACACAGCCTAACATTGAGCCTGAAATTCCAAGAAGCCTCTAATGCATACACCTGGAGCGCCTTCTCTGGGTATCTTCCTTCTCTCTGGTACTCAGCTGTAAGTTTTCACTGTCCTGGTCCTTTCAAATTTCAATCTCTCTCTCATCAACTCAGGGAGACAAAAGAACAACTTGTATTTTTGGACGCCCTTCCCATGCCATGATACAGATAGTGCATGTGGGCATAAAGTCAGGCCAATCATAGGCTCCGTCTCATTCATTTGTTTTCTCTAAGGGAAAAAAGTCCCATTTTGCCTGTTGTCCCGTATCTATAACTGTTATTTTCATCTTTCGTTCAGCTTTTTGATTATTTACTTTGGAATGTGAGTCCAATATGAGACATTTTTTCATAGATAATAATGGAAATCCTTCATATTCATTTCTCATATGCATGATAGATAATACTAGCTCAGTGAGGGACAGGCCTTAGTATTTTTACTAGGATTTCATTAAATATATCAGCTAATTTAGATAAAATTGTCATCTGTAAAATGTCCAGTCCTCTTATCCAAAAACAAATGAGAGTTTCCCCTTCATTTGTCTACTTTTGTGTCTTTCATCTGTGTTTTAAACTTTTCTTCAATTTATTTGTATAACTTTTAAAATTTATCACTATTTTATCATTTTTCTTGCTATTATAAATATAATTTGTTTCATTATATTTTCTAATTGTTTTTTTTGAGAAATGAGCTATTTATTGTATATTAAATTTATATCCCATCTTTTTAAATTAATTTTTTATTGATTTTATCAATCATTCTTGGATTTTCCAGTTATCCAATCATATGATTCACAAAGAGAAAAAGTTTTATTACTTCTTTTTCAATTTGCATTATTTCAGTTTTTTCTTTCCTGTCTAATTATATTGTCTGATATTTTCAATAAAATGTTAAATAGCACAGAAGGCAGTGGTCATCAACTCTGCCCTTTTCTTTTTCATGGTGGAAATACTTCAGTTTTCCCCAGTAAGAAAAATGATAGTCCAGAATAAAGCACATATGCTTTGTCATGGTGAGAAAGATGTCATCATTTACTATATTACCCTCTGTGTGTGTGTGTGAGTGTGTTTTAACTAGAAATGGATACTGAAATTTGATGAAAGTCTTTGCAGCATCTATGAAGATAATCATAATACTTTCCTTGGGCCACTAACATGAAAACATTAATAGTTTATTCCTCTGTTTCCTCAGTTGTAAAACACCATTATTGTGTAATTAGGTTATTTTTAAACAATAGCTTTTGGAACAAAAGACAAGTAAATACCTGTATCACTCTTATAAATATAAAAAATGAATCTGATAGAATAAATATATTATGACATTTTGTGTTTAACAAATAAAATCTATCAAGTTGGACCTCATTTATAAGTCATATTGAACCAATTTTCTGAATAAAATAGATCTAGTTTCATTTGTATTTAGCAGACATGGATGCGAAAGCATCATTTTATATTACTAAGAAGCCATTCCCTTTCATTTGACTATTGTTCTGTACTTTGGGCTTCTGATTCTCAGTTCACAAATTTATATTTACTAGACTCTTAAAAATTTAAGACTGTCTAAAGTTATAGAAAAACAAACTGAGACTAAATATAAGAATCTGACTATATCTACAAAAATGTTACATGTATCTATCTCTTAGCAAGTCCACTTAAAAAAGCTATTAAATATAATCTTACAAGTGTCCAAAAATATATGGGCCGTTATATCATTATAACTTGTTTTCAAGTAAAACAAATGAATATGATCATGGAAATATGATGAGAATCAATACATTCATCCAGGACTGCTTATGTAATTTATAGTATCTATACAATGAAATACCATTAAATTGTTAAAAAAGAGAGGGAAAATTAGTATGTGTTGACGTGGAAGGATTTTAAAAATATGGTAAAAATGGAAGGAATTTAAAAATATGTATATATGATCCCTTATGAAAATTCACATGTGTCCAGGGAATTTCTGAGAAAACATGCAAAACATTTTACCTCAGGAAGAACTTAAGTCAACGAGAAGGAGGTCTTTTTTAAATTTTTGGAATATTTTCAGCATATCCACATAGCTTTCATAATAAGCAGTTTAAGTAAAAAAAAATGTGCAAAAGTACATTGTTAAATGTATCTAAACAAAAAAAGAAACAAATCATGTAAAGAAAATCCATGATTCAGTTTTTATACTCAAAGTTTTATTGATTTTTGTCCTAACAACTAGATTCAAGCACAAATTTCCAACTTAGATAAGCTTTAGAAATTTTTGATATCAAACAGCCACTTCATTTTTTTTTGTCTTTTGCATGTTATTTCTCAGAATCAGACAATTCAAAGTTAAATATATTGGGCAGTTTTGGAATGCACCACACAGAGGGGAACTTCGTTTGTCTCTCCATCATTCTTGTTTCCGTATGAAATTTATTGTTCCAGGCAGCCAAGCAGAGGAACTAAGAGGCCCTAGTTATGTTTCCTCTGTACGTTATGGGTACATAGTAATCAGAGGTGTCATTGAAATCCTATTGGCCAAAAAATGTTAGATTCTATATCTGAACATCCAGACTTTTCCAGCACATTTCAGAATGATGACTTACCAAAGAGCCAAATTAGGCCATGAGAAGCCAATTCAAAATTCAGAGGCAGCATATACACATCTAGAAAACGCTGAATCCCAAAATAACTGCATTACAGATCCCAAAAGTAAAATGAAGTTAATAAAAAATGTCCTCTGGCAGTAAACTTTCATTAGCTACTCTGGCTCTCAGACTTTTGAAAAATGCCAGTCTCTTGTTCTTTCCTTTCCTCCCAGTACAGAAGTCTCTAACCAAGTAGTATCTTTTTTTACCTGAAAAAGTAAGTTGATCTCATAAACGCCCTTTAGTATCTAATTATTGGACACGCACAGTCGGAATCGCTTTTAAATAACTTTTATATTTGCAGGTCCAAGGTAGGTGAAACAAGAGCATGTTATCAAGGTTAGACTGAGATGAGACCTTGTGGAAACAGATAGTTTTTGTGTGATGTAAGAATACCCTCAATCTAAAGAAAGGCAAGTTTGCTTAGATGGGCAGTATTAGAGGAACACTAATTTGGCTGAATATCTAGGCTGTAATGTATTTTTGCCCTTAGATGGTATATTCCGGCATCTTAAAAATGTAAACTCTTCGTTTGGAAACGGGCTTTAGAGGTGACAGAGTACTAGTCCAACTTTCCTTCTAAGTACCACTTATTCCTGGAGTATGCTGGAAAAAACGAGAATTTATTTTGGACATGAATATTTTCAGTGAGAACTTTACCATTTACAAGATTGGCTTTATGAATAGAAACATCTTCTTTAAGCTAAATTACATCTTCATTTATCTTTACCCAATAGTCTTTGGTTTGCCCTCTAAAGGACACAGAACCAAGTCTCTCAATTTCATAATACAACTCATTAAATAGCTGAATATTTCTACCCTATCTCCACTTCTCTGCTACAAGTAAATCGTCCTCTGTCTCTTAAATCACTCTCCCTTAAACATGATATCCAAACACTTCAATGCTTGTGTAGAACTTTCTTTTAAACCTCCTTTCTTTTGTTTTTCAAACTCCTGGCCAATCTTAAGAATCAAGAGATAACATATGTTACTTGCTCTGTTATAATAATCACTTTAAAATACCAATTTTTGTCCACTCTAGCACCATACAAATTTCAGAACATCAAGAATTCTGTATCCAATTTAAAATTCATGCTTCACATGAAGTTTTCTTCACTGTTGCACAAATATTCAACAACAGTTGTTCTCAGTTTAGTTCACAGATCTATGAGTATCCCTGAGACACTTTCAGGGGATTTGCAATGTCAAAATTATTTTGAAAATAATACTAAGATCTTATTTGCCTTTCACTGTATTGGCATTTGCATTTCTAGTAAAAAAAAAAAAAATATGGGTATATAAATATGCTGGCACCTTTCCATGAATCATAGTAGTGGCATCAAACTATATAGTCATTTTATTTTTCACCACCATATTCCCAAAATTAAACAAGGGATGCTTAAAGAGTATCCTTATGAAGCAGTAAAAATTATTTTATTAAATCTCAATCTTTATTGTTGTATGTGATAAAAGGAAATTATATATAACCATGAAATGATAAAAACATAATAGACATAATCAATTCCAAGATGTGACCATGAGAGAGATGAGGTGGAGAAAAATATAACTGAAGTCAGTAGCTCAAGAAGCTGAGGATGCGAAATGTTTGTGGATTCTGATATGGATGCTGAAGTCATTGAGGTGATGACGGAAGTAGAGATAGAGAAGAAAAAAATGAGGTAGAATACAAAATATCCTTCAGCGATTGAGAAGGGTTATATAGATACCTATGGGGTTGGTAAATGACAAATTAGAAGGAGGGCTAATGCTTTTGTTTTAGTATCTGGGTGCCATGAGGTTCAAAGAAGTTGACATTTTGAAGGCATACCTAAGATAAATGGTTTGTATTTTAGAGTGAAATGCAGGAAAACACCTACACTACTTATAACTAGAGGCTAGTTAGAAGGAATAAAAGGGATGAAATGTCTTCCACCAGAGAAGCCCACAAAGGAAATTGCTTCATCAAGAAACAAGAGAATTCCAGTTCTCACTAAGAGTGAGAAAATTGAGGAAACATCAAGAAAAATTCTTGAGGTTAGTGAGGACTTTTTTTTTTTTTGATGAGGAAGATTGGCCCCTGAGCTAATACCTACTGCCAATTTTCCTCTTTTTGCTTGAAGAAGATTGTTGCTAAGCTAACATTTGTGCCAGTCTTCTTCCATTTTGTATGTGGGATGTCACTACAGCATGGCTTGATGAGTGGCGTGTAGGTTTGCACCCAGGATCCCAACCCGTGAACCCCTGGCTACTGAAGTAGAGTGTGCAAACTTAAACACCACACCATGGTTCTGGCCCCTAGAAAGAACTTTCTAAAATCACATGTCTAAAGAGTTTGGGAGGATGAGAGGAGTAGCACATTAGGTTTATGGGAAGATGAGTGCAGCAGTACGGTGATGAGTGCCCCCTGGATAACTGATGGACTGAGATGAACAGGGATAAAAGGAGTGATGACGTATGTCCTGATCAATTTCTTGCTTTAAAGTAAGCAGCTCAGTCAATTCGAAACGTGGTCCTGAACACTTAGCATGGGAGCTCATTGTAATTTCTCCCTCTTGAAGCTACTGAAGATATGTCTGTGAGGGTGCAACAGTGAAATAGCTCTTTTGTTGAGGCCCCAGGGATGACAATTTTCTTTCCTGTATCTTGTGTCTCACCATCATGTACTAGTGAAATACCACAACGTGACAAGTGTTCTCTTGGTTTCAAATATTTTGCTGCTCCCGGTGGTGACAAGGCCCTTGATGTGTTATAAGAGTGGTTGACAAGGAGAGAAGTCTTTATGGCTCAGATCAATGTGGTAAATGAACACAGTTGGAAAAACAGGGCCAAGATGTGCTTGATTGGGGCCTGAAACTTGGTGTTACTCTGTGGTAGCTTACTTGAGAGATGCTGACTAAGAAGGATGAAGTTGAAAGCAATGAAGTGATATTTAACAAGCATGGGAGCATGACTCAATGAGGAGTAGAAATCAATGAGGCAGAAACAGGCTCCTCTTGAAAACAAATGAGGCAAAGATGGACCAACTCCCAGCCCTTTTCAGGATCCTTTTTTTTGTTTGCAACTAAGTCAGCCAAGCTGAGTTCTAGTCATATTTCTTCCTGCTCTGAATTGCCTATATTTATGTCCAGTTATAGACATGAAAAATAGCCCACTAGAAGCATAATTGCCCATCCTCCTTACTCCTCGCCAGAATTGCTGTGGATGCTGCACTGGTTCTAACTCACATTGTGCTTAAATGTCATCACTCAGTCAGTGTCCAGCTTAAACCAAATACATCACCCCATTTCTCTTTTCAGAATATTGGGTTTGGCGTAAACAAGGACATTAGAGAGGACATTGTGCTAATGGATAGCAGTAGAATTCACGCAAAAATATCAGAATCCAAAGGAAATCTTCAGACCAAAAGTGATGTTGTGTTCCCAGGAACACTTTTGCAATTTCATAAGGCTGCTGAGAACGATATTTGTAGTTTGGTTCAGTGTTAAGGAGCTATCCCCAAAAATATTTGAAAAACCCAGGATGAATTCACTGTTTTGTAGCAAATATTCAAGCAAGGAGGTGTGGAGAAGGAGTTAGTGTCTTTAAAAACAAAGTATGGAATTTGGAAGGAGGCAAGAAAATTCCTCCTAAGGTTCAGGGCAAAAGTTCAAATTCTCTATCCTGGTTTTTGAGGCTTTCTATGATCCACTGCCTACTTCCTCACCACATATTTCACATGACAGGACAAGCCATATAGAGATAGAGTACACTCCCTTTTGCAACTTTTCTCATGCTGTTCTCAGCATGGAATGCAAAATTTCAATGCTCAGGATATGAAAACCTTAGTCTCCAAAGCTCGCCTCAAATATTACCTCTCTGTTCTTCGGTCCTTCAAAGATCGTAAATCACTTGGGGGAAAAAGCTGAACCTTTCTCTTCTATTTGTTTGCCTCCACATTGGGTCTAGCACGGTGTTTGGAATTAACATATATTGAGCACCTTCTGTGTACTCTGAGATGACATGTAACATGGTGAAAAAAAATCTTAAATTGTGCACTTGGGGACACAGATCTGATATTTAATTCTGCCTCAACTATAAACAAACTCTGACACCTTAGAAAAGTCTAGATTCTCTGTGTTGACAACGATAGCAGGTCAAATGAAATATAGCATATATAAGGCTGTACGACAATCTAACACTAAATGATCAACTAATGTTAACCCTTTTATTTTTCAGGCTAAAATCATACCTCAAATAAAGTAAAAGAGAGGAATTCAGGTCTTTGAAAATAGACACCAAATTCAGCTAAGCTTTGAGACAAAGTTGTAGAGATAGCAGACCTCTGAGAAGAAGGGAATTTTTTATTCTTCCACAACTTTTTTTCCCTAGCATTGCAATAGGAAAAAGAAAAGCTGAATAGAGTATTTCCCATTAATATTTTGTATGTTGTGCCCAAGGCCTACATTATGCATTCAACTTGGGACAAAGACTTGGCATGCCACCACCTAGGCCTCAGTTTTTTTTAACTTTGAATGAGGAATGTAATGATATGTCCTATAGTCCCTTAAAGGACGCAGAATACTTTTCTTTACAACCACAACCTGTCTCATGACTGTGAGTCAGGGTCAGTGAGCAAAGACTATTGAGGCAGCTTATAGAATCAGTTATGGAGTTGTAGAAGCAGATGTAGTGATGACATTTCTTAGTATCTTCAAATGTTATTACTTAAAGGACGGCTACTTTTAACGCAGGTATATCTTTAAGGGTATTTCATATGATTATAACTGAGAATGAACCAGTTTAGAGCTCAGAAGCAGATACAAAGTAGGAAAGGGAGCAGCACTGCATTTTGCTACTTAGGTCCTCATTGATTTTAACAGAGATTAATTTTGCCTGATTATTTGAAACACTAATTAAATTATTTTATCTGAGGTGAATCAAAGTTCATCAAACAATCTTCATGTTTAATTTTGATGGATAATCAAAATATGGCATCATCATTCTCTCTAATCTGAATACGCAGAATTCTAACAACAGCTCACCTTGACCTATGTGGTAGTCCTAATGCTTTCTACTGATAGTTACAATTCTCCGCTATCTTGACACAAGATAGGATTGCACTGCCTGGAACCTTGAAGTTAAGTGTAATCATGTAACTTATTTGGATAATTAAATGAGTGGAAATGACATACATTGCTTCTAGGCAGAAGTCCTTTAAAGTAGATAAGTAACTGTTGGGATTCCCTCTTCCTGCTACTATAAGCAGTAAGCATGTATGAGTGAGGAGAATACAAAATATAGCGTTCAGTTTACACAGGATGGACTTGCTCTATGAGTAAAAAGTAAAGCTTCTTTTTAAGCCACTCAAACAGTAAGTTTATTTTCAATGGCAGCATTAGACCATCCTCAGTGATCAAGAAACTGAAACCAGAAGTTGAGTGTCTTTATAACAAAAATAAGATATGTTGCATGGGCTTAATGGTTAGGTGGCTGACAGCAAGGGACCTGTGATCCAGAGTCTGAGAGATAACCATCCATGTCAGACAGCAGCAAATTTTTTGGTAATACTGTTGCCTTTGTTTATTAAACATGCAGTCTGGGGGAAGAAGCCAGAAAACAGAATATTAGCTGTGTATATTGTTTGTTGAAGACTGTCACTGGTAAGGTATCTCAGGAAAGAGATGACCTCAGGAATAAGTGGGCAATTTGAAAGCAGGAATGAAAAGGATTAGAGAATATCTAACATTGGAATCTTTTTGGCTTGTAAGAGACAACTTATTCTCAATTTGGCATAATGAAATTATAAACAAAAATGGCTTAAAACAATAAAGACTTATTAAGGCTGTCAGCAAAAGCCACTAGTCCATTGTGAAAACCTCTGAATAAACTAAAGTATGTGAGAGTAAACATCCAACCAAGAGTGTCTTGCAAGTGGAACATTACCATTGCAAATGGTAAACATGGTGCAGAAAATTAACTAAGAAGCTGTGTTTTCTACCATCACATATTGGGCTCAAGACATAGTTACCTTAAAAGAGAAACAGATATGGGGATAAGAAAGAAAAAACAAATACAGTAAATACGAGAATTATAACTCAAAGGATACTTCGATTGTGGATATTGGCACGTGGAGTTGTTTGGAATCAGATAAGAAGTTCACTCAATTTTTGAAAGAGATATAAGTCTAATAGAAGCATCAGTCTGAACCTAAAATTATTTTAAGGCTAAAAATGACCATTCAGTTGCCAACTATTTGGATAGTAGTTTGGCTGAGAAATCAGCTGAGCTTTTAGTAAGGACAAATTTATCACCACCTACTTGAGGATAACATAAAAGGGAAAGTCTCTCAAGAGTCAGTGCCAGAGTTATGAGAAGTAATGGACAGGGATGCAATTAATGAGAGAAGCAGCATAATTAAACATCACCTCTCCCAGGATAGGAAGGGAATTTCTCAGAATATCTGTTCACAGAGATAGCAGAATTCCTACAGACCAAGAACCAAGGACAAATATTTGTCTCTCCCTTTTTTTTCCTTTCCAAGAGGGGGTATTTATTGCAGTTATTCCTTCTCCTCTGCCATTGAATATTGAAGGGTGGGAGTATATATCTCCTCTTTTTTTAAAAAAAAAATAGATGTATATGTCTCCAGACCATGTAAAATCACATCTAGAACTCTAGAACCAGTTTAGGACTACTTTACAGCATGCCAATTCAGAGAGTGCCACGAGCTCTCAGAGATTCTGTTCTTGGGTATGAATATAGTGACCCACATAGGACTTTGAATTTCCCTCTTGAGAAGGGGGAATGTTTTGTTCTGGTAAGAAAGAACTGAATACTTGGTGACTAGAAGGAGATTATGGTAGTCACTCACGTGTTTACCATTACATCCAGTTCTCTGAGAATGTAGTTGGTTTGCACACAGTTATAATCAGGTGAGGCCATGACACCTGTCTCAAAAAAAAAAAAAGTGGATAGAAACTATATGTGTCACTTTCAGACTGAAGACTTTAAGAGCAGGTGGATAATTTACCATACTTGCTTTTCTATGATACAGCAACTAGTCATGTTCCAGATGGTGAAGGCTACGTTAGGCTGTGTATCTGAAAGAGGAAAATATGGAGCAGAGCCGCAACTAAATGGTAATATCCACATGTCACACGAACATTAAGTGAACCTGGAGTTATTTATTACTGCAATATATCCTAACCTATTCTAACTTAAAGTTTGAAAGTTTAAAAAAAAAAAGTCTATTTCCTTTAAATCTCTTCAAATTTAAATCACTGCACTGTATGTATGATGTGCTAAAAAGCTAGATACAGCCCTGTATTCACTATATGAAAATCTTGGAAGTCAGAAGAGAAATTGGGCTAGGTTTGAATATATGTTTGCTTTAATCCTGAGTCTTCTAGTCCATAATTATAGATAAATTGAACAAATTATTTAACTCTATCCCTTTGTTAGAAAATAAGGGGTGTTTACTAAGTGTAATTCCAAGATCCCATGAATCTTAAATGTAAAATGAAGTAGAAAAACTTTAATGAATTTTAACATTTTGTTTGATACCCATTTTCACTTTCCAAAACTCAGAGGCTCACCAATATCATCTGTCTTGAGATCACCAAGATCTTTATGCCAGTCAGCAAAATAAACCCCAGACTCCCAGGTCACCTCTCATCTTCTACATTAAATTTCCCATACAGCTCTAGATGGTCTTACTTTATTCCAGTATTACTCTCTCTCCCCAAATCCTGAAACTCCTCAGCCTATCACTTTCAACATCATGGCTCACCATCAACAAAGTCTTTTATATCTTGAACTTCTTGTATTAGTCAGAGTTCTCCAGAGAAACAAAACCAACAGGAGAGCAGATTTATTATAGGAATTGTCTCACTCTATTATCGAGGCCTAGAAGTCCCATGATCTGCTATCTGCAAGCTGGAGACCCAGGAAAACCCGTGGTGTAACTGAGGCAGAGTCCAGAGGCCTGGGAATGGGGGGTAGAGTGGGTGGCAATAGTGAAAGTCTTGATCCGAATCAGAGGCTTGAGAGCCAGGAGCACTGGTGTCCAAAGGCAGGAAAAGCTGGATGTCTCAGCTTAAGCACAGAGTGAATTTGGCCTTTCTCAGCCTTTTTGTTCTATTCAGGCCCTCAGTGGATTAGATGATGCCCAGCCACACTGGTGAGGGTGACCTTTACTCAATCTACTGATTCAAATGCTAATCTCTTCTGGAGACACCCTCACAGACACACCCAGAAATAATGTTCTACAAGCTATCCAGGTAGCCCTTAGCCTAGTCAAACTGACATAAAAAATTAACCATTATACTCCTTATTCTGCATTCTCTAAATGTCCTTATCTAAATATTAATCTGGATCTGCTCAAGGACACAGCTTCCCTGGCATACTTCACTGGTGATGATTTTTCTCTCCAACGGTCCTTATACCAAGGTTTCAGACGTAAACTAAGTATCATTGTCCTCACTATGGTTTCTAGACAGACAATTCTTTCTCTCTCCTCAGGTAACTCATCACTATTTTTTGGATAATGTGGCTTCTGCAGCACAGTCAGTCTTCTAAAATTCTTTGTCTTCATTTTAGTAAATTCAAAATAAATGTTCTGGTAAAATGACTACACAAAAGTTGTAGATTTGAACTAGGTTTCTTGTTTTCTGATACCTTTTTAAAAATGGTCTAAATGATTTAAATGATTTCTCTTAGATACTGTATTATCAGCTAGCATTCAAGGGCATCATTAGAAAAAGTAATAGGTCACTAAATATCATATTAATTGATAAGATACAGACTAAAATATTTACAATATCATATAGACCTCCTTTAAGGCCATACTTTCCAAAACAACTGCTCTGCTTTTCATTATGAACAGAATAACTTTATTAATGTTTATAATTCTCTCTTTGTTTTGCTAACAAGTTCAAAGCCCATTTGGAATGTACCTCTACTATTATATTTTATTACATGGAGCCTTTGTTCCAGTTTCTTCTTACTTTACAGCATTATTTTTCTTATGCTCTAGTCAGTTCATCTGTTTGCTTTATTTTACAGTAGTATGGCTTTTTTTTTCTGTAACTTGACTTATGTCTTCCTTGAACTGAGGCAGAATAGCAATCAGTTAATCAATTTAAAAACAACAGCAACAATGTCTGGCACATTGATTATAGGTCTCAAAGGAAACTTTATATGGCATCAGACATAACAGAAAGATTATCAAAACAGACCCAAGCACTAAGGAAAAGTGATTGAATCTTCAGAAATCAGGTTCATGATATAGGGACTCATCAGGATTTAGGGAACATTCTATTTTTCAGGAAAATGGAGTGCAGCTATTTATTTATTTTTATTTATTTATTTATTTGAGGAAGACTAACCCTGAGCTAACATCTGCCGCCAATCCTCTTTTTGCTGAGGAAGACTGGCCCTGAGCTAACATCCATGCCCATCTTCCTCTACTTTATATGTGGGATGCCTACCACAGCATGGCTTGCCAAGCTGTGCCATGTCTGCACCCAGGATCCAAACTGGTGAACCCCAGGCCGCCAAAGCAGAGTGTGTGAACTTAACTGCGGCACCACCAGGCCAGGCCCTGGAATGCAGCTATTTAAATCAATGCTATCTAAGGTGAGGGTCCTCGAGAAGGGACAGTTTGAGACATTTAGATGGGGCAGACAGTGCTGAGAGGATTGTTGATGGAACTCAAGGCAAGAGGAAGGAAAACCTTTCATAAGTTGAAGTTTCTTTCCTAGGTGAGTTTTTGAAGGACATATTATAAGTTAAAACCCTCTTCCTGAACCTAAGCCTAAAGTAAACCACCCTGAAACTGATAACAGTTCTTTCTGCGTTTGTTTCCCTTAACCATAGTCCCAAGGTTATATAATTAACTGTAATTTCATGAAGAGATAATTCCAGAATTTAAGTGGATTTTACTCTCTGTCTGATTACTGCACTTTCACAAATAAGGAAACTCAATGCACACTTCATACGTGCACTCATTTATTCAAACATACATTCAAAATGCACAATTTAGCTATGTTCAGCAAGCATAGGGCATTTGCCATGATGTATGTTGAAGATTGAGACTATTTATATCTACGTAGCTTAATTATTGGGACTAAGAATTAAAACTACCTCTTTCAACACAAGTTGATGATTTACTCCAAAAGTATTTCTCAGGAAGATGAAGCTATAAATGAGCAAATAATTTCATTTCTTGGTTTTGGAAAATCTTGCAAATCAATTTACCCAGACATAATTTGCTCACATGAGCAAATAGCTTGCTGACCAAATAACGCTTTACTTATCAAGGTTAACTTCAACAATCTCTCCTTACTGGGTCCATGAATTCTAAATAATTACATTATTAAATTTTCCCAGTTAATACCCAATAACACACTAAATTGGCCCCCTTCATAAAAGATGCAACTTAAGCTGCTTGAATCCGGACCCCAAAGCCTATGTATAAATACACTTCCTTGACCCTGCCTTTACAGACACTACTAAAATTTTTTCAAGATTATGTTCACTTCAGCTGTTGTAATGAACTTAGATATCCTTGACTCGTATTTTTCTTAGTGGCCTGTGGTGAAAGGCTGACAGCTGACTATGTAATGCCAAAAAGCATTGTATCCTTGCATAAATACCAGAAGGCAATGCCTGTAATTTTATGACTAACACAAGAGGAAGGATAGCTAGAAGTTCATGGACTTCGGCATACAACAGGCTTGGTTTGAAGTCTATATTGTCCACTAAGTATCTATTATATCATATGCATGATGTATACAGTGTATATTATCACTGTATACACTGCTGGCATGTAAATCCAGAAGTTTGACTTAAATATAAAAACAGGTTCCAATTAGAAGAATGAAACAAGGAATAGGTACCTAAGAAAATGCTAAGTCTAACAGGCAGCAAAAGCCAGTGTCTAGGGGATAAAGTAGAACACAGAATTTAGCCAAATTGATAGTAAACATCAAAACCCACCACCCAGAAGAAAAGTAACAGCTACAAGTAGGAGTGGTGGCAACAATCACCTTGAACGTGAGCCAACCTCTTCTCAGAAGAGGACCTTTGTAGCTTTCCATGCAGAGACAGAACTTGTGATAATAAACTTGCTGTAGAAAACTACTTATATTCTCAAGAGGAGTTCAGAAGCAGAAAGCTAAGGGGGTTCTGACAAATGTCCTAACGACATCCAGCTAAATATTAGAACAAATGAGTCCTCTTCATTAACATCATCTAATTTGACATAGACCCAGCAAAGAAACTGTGGCTGAGAATGTATAATGATTTGCTCCTTTCCTTCAGAATATTTTACCAAATTGCATGAGAAGGCGGAAACTTTTATAGCTTTTCTAGGTAATCTTTAATCCTCTCTGTGAGGGGATTCAAGGTAGATTGTTTTCTTTTTTCGCATCTTTACTTGCCTGGGCAAGTTAAACATTTCGCATGACTGACATATCTGACAGACATTACATCAATGAGAAGGTACTTCTCCAAAACATTATGGTGAATTTCTATTATGCCAGTTATCATTTGAAGATACAACGCCTTCTTTTCCTTCAACCCAGCTGTCAGCTTTTTTCTTTCATTTCATTTCCACAAAGGTAATGGGCATCACTGACAATTTCCATTCGGAATGTTGAATAGGAGCTATTTATGCTTCTCAGCTGAGAAGCGTTAGTGCTGTGGAGCTCCTGTTTCATCTTATCACCTTTTGTCAATGGCTTGAGACCATTTTTATTTGGAAAATTTACACATTTCTAAAACGAACAAGCAGAAACAGCTTGTTTTATTAATAAATTCTTAATAGTTGCCATCCTCAAAGGATTTCTATTCTGAATAATAATTTTCCATTTTAGCACATGTTCTTATTGAAATACAGTTTATTTGTCCCAATTACAATTTTAATGTTTTTTAAGGCAAAAATTAAAAATATAGAGCCAGAGCTGAGATGTTTCATTTGCTCCAGTTAACCTTACAGACGACATTCATTTAACCATAAAATACAAAATATTAAAAATATATGAAGAATCAAAATGCAACTTTAAGCAAAACTTTATATTTCTTATGTAAAAATGAATATTTACCTCTTAAATTATTTAGCAGGTTTGAACTTTTAAAAATTTTTTCCACCGATTATGTTTGTAAAAGTTGATCTTAGGGCTTTTGTACAAGCTATTTCCATTCCTTGGAACACATTTTCTCCTATTCATCACTTAAGTCCTATTCACGCCTCAATTCTCATTTTTTCTTTTTTAACTAAAAGCCTCTCCTTGAACCTAATCTACATTAGGGCCCCTGTTATGCTTTCATACATAGCTCACACATTCACTCTCCTCGTGTGATTACTTCTTAACATTTGCCTCTAGTACTCTTACGTAGACCGCATAAAGGCGGACTACACAGTGATACCCGTGAGTGTGTGTGCATGTCTCTGTGTTATCTTGTTTCTGATATTAAATTTGAATACTTTGTAATTTAGTATGTCCTAGCCTAATCAAGTATTTATCTCCTGAATATGTTTAATTTATCTTTCATCATTCACTTAGTCTTTTATTCACTCTCTTGGTAACTTATATTGAGTGCCTACTATGTGCTAGATATGGTGCTGAGTAATAGAAACTTAGTGTGTGAGATTAACTCAGCACTTGAAAGCTACCAGATTCAGGTGTGAGGAGATAAAATAGAAAACACAACATATCGATAGTACACTAATTGTTATGTTAGAGGTAAGCAAAAAGAAGGAGAACTTACATCAGGTAATATAATTCAAGTTAGTACTTTTCACAGGAGGTCATATATTAAATTTTAAATAGAAATTAGCCAATTTGAGAAAGATTCCAGGGGACACAGAAAGTGATGGGATGGTTAAAATATTTCAGATAGAGGATTTGAATTAGGCAGTAGCTGAGCATGCCCTTGGGCCTTTAACCTTCGTTGTTTTCTCTATCAGAAACACTACTCTAGTAGATGGACAAATGGTTAACTTCTTGAAGTTTTTTAATGCAAATTTTACTTCAATAAGTCTTCTTTGGCCAATCTATTTAAAATTGCAGTTTTGCAGATGTCTCAATGTCCCTTGCCCTGCTCTGGTATTAACATATTTTTAAAATTCTATTCATTTATAAATTTTTTGAGGAAGTTACATATCTATGACTTGCTTTTATTCATTTGTTATTATGTCACTAATTTTCTTTTTTTTTTTTTCTGCTTTACCTCCCCAAACCCCCCGTACACAGCTGTATATCTTAGCTGCAGGTCCTTCTAGTTGTGGGATGTGGGACGCCGCCTCAACGTGGCCTGACAAGCGGTGCCATGTCCGCTCCCAGGATCCGAACCCTGGGCCGCCGCAGCGGAGCGCGTGAACTTAACTACTCGGCCACGGAGCCGGCCCCAATATCACTAATTTTCATACAGTCTATTACATGAAGCTATTGTTCATTCATTTTCACTGCTAAATATGATTTTCCATTTGATAAATATACACAATTAATTTTTTTGTTTTCCTTTCAATGGGCCTTTGCACCGTTTCCAGATTTGTGCTATTATGAAGAGAGATGCTACATATAATCCTTTTTATATCTTCAGATCCACATGGGTCAGAGTAAACTTTTCTGATTCTAGGAGCAGAATTGTTGAGTCATATGGTAGGGGGAAGTTCTGCCTTTAAATGATGCTAAATTGTTTAACTAAATGTTTGTAACAATTTACACATCCATCAGTAATATGTAAAATCTTTGTTTCTGTTCTCAAGTCTTCTCTTTAAGTCATTTCTCAGCCTAATCTAAGAACATAATCTGGGAACACGCTCAATCCAGATATGTACCTCTGACATGTGGTAGGGTACTGAGTTTCTGATGAGGTTTAATTTCCATACGTGTCAGATTTTCTTGAACTTATGATTTGGTGGTCACTCATCAAATGATGTGATGTGACTGCAACCGTGCAGCAACATTTGATACTCTGCAAATCACATATATAAGCACTGCAATAGAGACAAATATTAAGAGAAGGATTCTGAGTATAGTTGGTAGCTCACCTTTAAGCCAGATCACAGTGCACCCAAATAAAAGCTAGAATCTAGATCTTATTTCCAAACTAAAACCCTCAGAACTAGATATGGGTATTAGATGGCCAAGAAAATAAAGAATAAGAGAATGAAGATTAAAACTGATGATTTGTGTTGGTAGATTTTGTTCCATTGGATTTAGGAAGAAGCTAACTTCACTCCGGAATCTATTAGATCTGGAATGACTGGATCTGAAACATCATTGGTGGAAAATTTCTCTTCCTGAAAATCATCTGATACTTTAAGCTTGAAGTCTCTGGCTAGAATAGTTTTCCAGTATTCCACGAATTCTTGAAAAATACGCATCTGAGATTCATGGCCTTGTAATTTTATAGCTGTGTTTGCTTTGATAGTACCCGATAATATCCTGTATGGGGGTTCAAGGGCTATCTTTCTTTGATGTCTCTTCCGGAAAACAGTATCTGGATTTTAGGTAACACAGAGGTTCTTTAGGGGGATTTTGAGGAAAATCTACCTTTATCAATTGATGATAACAGAGTGTGAATTTCATAAGCCACTTGCAGTATTTTGCCAAGTCCGCTTGCAGCAGAGCAGAGTCTAGTGTCAAAGCTGGTATTACTACATGCATGAGCAACTTGTTACAAATTCATAAAGACAGGAAAAAATCAGACAGTGGTAGTCGATTTCATTTCACAGAAAGCCTTTGGCACGGCTTTTTGCACATGGAAGTTTGAGAGTTTTTGAATGTTTTCTATTTTTAATTCAGAATTCCATTTGTTCTATTTTTTCAGAAGGTTGCTGTAATAGGAACAGCAACGTTTCTTAGTAAATGTCAAGGCTTTTTAAAGATTTTAAGTGAAACTCCCAGTAAAATGGGAACACAGTTCCTGGAGAAAAAGGTTGGAATTCTCCAGGACAAGAACACAAATCAAGCAATTTGGTTTTGGTTGTTACTATCAGAGTCACGAGTTTCCAGCAAGGAAGAGCTCCAATCCATTTTGGGAACAAGGATGCAATGAACAAAATATATTAAAATCCAATGCATGGGTATAGTTCTATAAAATCTGCTTGGAAATATTCAAACGAACCCTGAGCTGAGGTGGGTTTTCTAAGTCCAGCCTTTACAGTTTTACAATGATTATATGGGTAACGCACAGGATATGAATTAAAGAGAGTATCAGCTCTTTGAGTAAAGTTAAACCAATAATGTTGGTGAGCTGCATTGGTTGCCTTTTCTGTGGTGAGTGATTTTATGCACAATTTTTGCAAGGTTTCTTGTGAGACCATTGGCACCATATAAGGTGCCTGAAAGCACCATCCTGAAAGCACCAGAGATGATTATCAAGTAATATACAAAAGTAATCGTTTCTAATTATGGAGTCAGAATGATTGGCATTCCATCACAGCCTCTGTGAACTTCTTCACAGATTTTGTTCTTGGGGTAATGTGGGGGTAGGACTGAGTCTTAGTTATAAACCTAGTTGATAAACTAGAGTATGTGCTTTAGCCTCCATGTTACTACTTTATGATGGTACTTTCTTACAGAGAAATAGAGCACTTAGAAATTCTTTAATCTGATGATGTTTCCAAATTGGGGTATCTACTGAGGTCAAGAACACACAGTCTTTTCAAAATGATGTATTATTAAAGGCACACTTGTTCTCACTGAACCTGCTTATTTGGAGTTGAAAATCTCTAGTAAGTGTTTCTTACCTGGTATTGCCTCTAGAAAGGCATTTTTTTTTGATGGGTAAGGCAACTGCCTCTGGAAAGGCAATATTTTTGATGGGTAAGTTGAGGCCTTTTGTAATGTATATAGCCTGAGAGTTTACTATTTCAGTCATAAACAAACAGAATATATTTGGATTTTGTAGAGGTTGTGTAATGATCTCAGGAATTTGGGTAATTCCCAGACAGAATCTAGTCAAGAATAAGGCTGTTGTTCCTCCAACAGTGGAGGGAATGGAGCATGGTTTAGATTTTTACAAAGATGGATGGAAATGTGAAACAGGAAGCAATATAATTTAACAAACGGTCATCCTAATTGCTGAGAAATTGTACTTTTTGTTGAGCAATAATTAGTATACAACTTGAAGGAGCATCAAATTTGAGGGAGACCCTAAAATCATGTCAGTAGAGACATTCATTAATTTAACTACAGCTTCTATTTCCCTGAGACAAGATGTACAGGCTCTTGCTCCTAATTAAGAGAAATGTCATGACAGTCTACCTATTTCTAATCATTTCCATGAAGTTGAATCAGAACACCAAAGACTGTCCGCATCATTCATGTAAAATAGGAAGAAAGGTTTATGATAGTTAAGGCCTAGGATAGCAAGTGGTCAAAGTGTTCATTTTTTTAAAAATTGCCTGTTCGTCTTTAGGTTGCAAAGGAAGAGTACTGGATACTGAAGAGTTGGTCACATCATATGGCATGGCAATTTCAGGGAAGTTGGAAATTCACAATCTGCAATACTAAGAAAGTCACAGGAATCTTAGTTGACAGCAGCCTGCCTGGAAAGTATTTGAATGGCTTGTAGTATTCCAGAAATGAGGGATTTATCATTTCAAGACAAGAACAGACAGAGAGGCAAATAGTTAACAACCAGGAAGATTTTTACCAAGAAAAAGAGATTTTTACATATGCACAGTCATTTGAAAGCATCCCTTATAGACTGGTCTTCCTTTATAGGAGGCAGAACAAACTCAGCATTTGGGAAGCCAATGGAAATGAAACACAACTTGGATGCAGCCTAGGACCTACCTCACTGTCATGAACACAGAGTCCTGAGAAGGAGGCTCCTGGGACCTCAAGGGAGTATGCCCTTCTGGCATCGAGGGTCGTGACATATGGAAATGAGGTAGTCTTGACTGGCACTTCATGAGACTCAAGGATTGTCAAAACTCCCACAAACACAACCAGAAAAATGGCTCTTTTAGTAAAATTAAGGCTATTAAGTTTACCTCAACAAGCAAAAACACTACCATGAGTCTTGTAGTGTGTCAAGATTATTTTCCCTAATATCTGAAAATTGATACTCCTTTAAAAATGTGTTTTTTCATTGCCCCTTCACCATTACTTTTATTAATTATTTCTAACACAATATATAAAAATAATAAATCATGTAAAATAAATAACATAACAGCATTAGAGCTGATATTAACTGAGCACCTAATATGTGCTGGGCGATATGTAAAATGTTTTGCATATTTGTTTTTCTTTTATTTCTCATAAAACCCCATGATGTAAGATATAGTACAGAGAAGAAAATTCAGATACAGAGATCAAATTGCTATAAATGTTAGAACGAAGGTCGGAGTCAGATCAAATACCTGTTAGGTAGCGAGCACTGCTCCAAGCACCAGGGATTCATCAGCTAACAGAAAGACGAAAATACTTTCTCTGTAGAGCTTATATTCTACTGAATAGAGAAAGAAAACTTAAAAATAAGAAGGGAAAGAGAAGGTGATAGTCACAATGGTGAAAAATAAAGAAGCAAAGAGGATAGAGTAGGAAGGGGAGAGTAGGCAAGTTCAATAAGATGGTCAGAGAAGGCCTATTGACAGGAGACGTTTGTGCAAAGAGAGGGATGAGTCGAAGGGGTAAGCCATGGGGATATCTGAGTGAAGGGAATTACAGCACAGTTGGACAGCAAATAGAAAGGTCCCAAGAGAGGGCATTCCTGACTCATTCCAGAAATAGTGCTGAGACCAATATGGCTGTTGGAGAGAGAAATCAAGGAAGAGTTAATGGGAGGTCAGATCATAAGGTCTGTGGAAGCAGTTTTGTTCTTATTTTAGAGACATTGTCTTTTATTCTGAAAGGCCTTGGGAGACATCAAAGGATAGTGACACAACCTGACTTCCATTTTGATAATCTCTTTCTGGCAACTGTGTTCAGAATCGTTTGTAGGCGCACAAGTGAAAGCAGGGAAACTATAGAGCAATGATGGTTCTTAGGCTATTCCCAGTATAAATCCATTCTTCCCTTTATGCAGCATGGTTTGGGCCTAGGGCTCTCTAAACTTGCTGGCTTCCAATTAGTTGTGCCAATAGTGGTGTTACAGGTCCTCTGGAAGCCAAGGAAGAAACGAATGACACTTTTCTTCCCCTTTGCTTCTAGCCCCCTCAACCAGACCCCAGCAGTTCAGTAACAGTTAGTTTAGTAGTGCTAATTGATTCCAGTTTGTAGTTTCTTCGAAGCTCCAAGAACCTGCCTTCTTGTGCCTTCTCAGGGCTCCAGTATTGACACCTTGGTGGTCTGAGTCCCAGACCTATTAGTACCTTCCTTTGAGTTCTTGGGCTATCTGGATTTTGTCTAAAGCACCAGTGAGAGCTCATGAAACGCATACACAAGCCCTAAAACTGAAAAGAAAAGTAAGAGAGTGGTTACTATAAATGTGAGAACAATTTTTGTACTCCACAAAGGACAGGAGGATCCAGAAGGGGAATGTTGGGAGGAGGGAGCTTCTGTTGTGATTTAAACTTTATTGATATGGGTGATGGTTTCACGCTTATTTGTGATTACTCACTATGCTGTATATTTCTGTTTTATACACTATCCTGTGTATATGTTATATTTCACAATAAAAACCATTGAAAAATATCAATGTGAATTTTAGAATTATTCTGTAAAGATGTAAACAATATCAATTAATTGCTTAACAGATCTAAAAATTGTCAAAACAAAAGCAAATCTGGGAAAACCTGGTGAATCTTTGGGTTAACCAAGTTCTCTCTTCATTCAAATTTGTATGTGATGGTTTCATATACTTGTTGTGAATTTTTTCCAGTCTTTTTCTGGTGCTATTGAGGTATGTGTATGATGTTTTTCTCCTTTAATTTGTCATTTCAATGAATTACATCTATAGAACTTGTAATGTTACATAAATCTTCCCTTCTCGGATTAAACACAATTTGTTCATCAGGGTTTGAGATTTAAGTTGAAGGAAGACTATCAAATACAAAATATCAATTGAATGTTAATAAGATTACTCAGACATCACTTTTTCATAATTCAGTTGATAAGTAATTTTACTGAAATTTTTAAATTCTTGTTTTGATTTATTCATATAAAGTACTGTATTTTAGTTTTTTAATATTTAATCTCATATTACATTGTAAATATATTATATGTGCATTCTACCTTTTTCTCTTTATCACTATCAAAGTTGTTTATTAATATTATTCTTTTAAAATGAAACTTTGCTAATCCTTTATGTCTTGTAATATTATTTTCCCATTCTAGCTTTTATTCTGTGATTCCTTTTCTAACTTCTTACCTGTGTGTGTAAAGCATTAATTTTCAGCTTTTCTTGTCTTCAAAGAACCATTCTTTAAAATACCACATTAGGAGTATTACTCGTTTCCGTATGTAGCATTTTTAATTTCATTGCCTTCTCAATCGGTTTTAAAATTTCATTTTTGGATTTTATATTTATAAATGTACAGTTTTTTAAGTTGGCTTTTGCTTACTTTTTAGCATAATTACATTGCGTGTAGTGGAGGCTGCCTCTGTGTTGCAATTATTTGAAATTTGTTAGTACTTGTTTCAGGATTTTATTTATTGTGATTTTTTGCAAATGTTTCAGTGTTCTTGAGAAGAATGTGTATTCTGTAATTGTTTGGTGCAGTATCCTATATGTGTGGTTGTTAATTGTGCATTTGAATATATTATAGCTTAATTATCCAAAATTGGGATATTTGTCTTGACAGCTCTCATAAGATAAAAATTTGTCAGTTTCCCTTTGAACTTCCATCAATTTTCATTTTATATATATTGAGACTCTCTTATTACACACAGATGAGTATAAAATTGTTATTGCTTTCTGAGCACTTGAACTCTTCATCATTGTATAGTGAATTGCACATGATGCTTTTGTATTAAAATCTATTTTGTATCAAATTAACATAGTTTTATTTTGCTTAACACTTTATGGGTTTTTTCCCCCACTAATTGACTTTCAAGCATTTAGCATTTAAGCTTTTTGGCTCCTATCTTGCACAAAGCCTGTAGTCTATTTTTGCATTTTCATCCAGACTGACCATTATTGTTGTTGTTTTAGTCTAGTCTGTTTAATTTGTTTGCATATGGCATTGTTACTGACATTTTGCACTTATTGCTATATATTGCGTCCATCTAAATTACCTCTTTTTTATCCTTCTTTTCTTCCCTTCAATTACCATATTACAAACTGATTAAGGTTGCCTCACGCATACCATTTTATTTCTTGATATCAATTAGGATGCTTTGAATTTTTAAAAACCTCTTTTAGTGTTTACCTTAATATTTTTACCTTGCATATTTATTTTTAACAATTCTAGAATACATCAATATTTTAATCTTCTCAAATAATACCAGGTCTTAAAAGATTTAACACCTCTTGTCTCCAAAGTTACATAATTTTAGTTCTGTTTTGTCTTTTTACTGTCAAATGCGTAAGTGATGTGTTCTGTAGCCTTAGAGTTTATTGATTGTTTTGCATCAATATTTTTAGACAAAAGTTAGATATTTTTAGAAATTTATGAAATTTAGGCTAAGATTTTATTAGAAAATAGCCTAAGTTAAAATTTATTTTATATTTGAGAAACATAATTTTATTCTGAATTATGTACCTTTTTATGAGCTGCCATGCATATGTTTCTCATATCTTGTTTCCCAGTAGAATCATCTAGGAGTATTTTAGATCATAACATTCTCAGTCTCCATCTTCAGATAATGTTATTTAATTGGTCTAATTGAAACCTGAGCATCCGTATTTTAAAGACAATCTCCCCCTCAGGTGACTACAAAGCAGCCAGGTTTAAAATAACAGGTCAAGCTGAATTGTGGGCTCTTTTAAATCTGAACAATAGCTTGCTATTCTTTGTATTCCTAGTACTTTACACAGTACATCAAATATAGTGGCTACAGGTTGGATAAATAAGTGAATAGCCACATATCATAATGATATTCAGAGCTTACAGAGTACCAAAATCCAGCATGTTGACACAGTCCTTCAACTTCAGAGAAGTTAAAAATTAAAAACAGAAGTAAACAACAACATCTGTTCACTTCTTGAAATAGTTTTATTTTTAGGTTATTTCAATGGTTTTATTTACTTTTTCAGAAGAGACTCATGTCCATCATAGTTTTCGATCGCCTTATTTTATCAATCATTTGAAACTGTTAGCCATTGTTAGTTTTTTACAATGCACCAGTTTATCTTCATTATATAAAAATCAGACAATTATTTGCTGATTATAACTGAACAAGTTTAAAGTGAGCGATATTTTTAAATGGAGGCAGCAGTTTTGACTTTTAGCTTATTCCACACGACAGCTGTGAACTAAGGTTTTTCAGAACCACTAGATCTCTGGTGAGGTGGGTAGGCTTAATTAATGCCAAATGATGCTCACACCAGGCAAGAGACTTCTTGCAGTGTGGGAGGAAGCAACACATTTAATCTGTTATTACTAAAGGAAATGTGATACCAGGACTGGATGATGTTGAAGGCACAAGGGCCTAGCTCTGGCAGACTGTCAGTTTAGGCTCATTTGCATTCAATTGATAACAAAGACATATTTAAATAAATTAAATACAAGCTTCATTTTGTGTTGGATCGATTGCTCTTAATTTTAGTTTCTAGCATTTTTTGAAAGTCAAATTCAATGTGAAGAGCTTCAGGGGAAATGTCATTCAGTAACAGCTCACCATTAGTTTAGATTATTTTGAATCTTCCTTGATTGTAAGCTTAAGTATGAAACCTTCTATTTTTTTCATTAATTCATGTTCCCAGTTGAGCATACATAAGCATGTATAATAAACAGAGTGCATATATATTTGTATATGTGTGTATAATTCTCATATATATAACTCAATTTTTAATTTCTCTAGACATATCTTTTCTGATATATCTGCCTAACTATAAATGAGGCTTGCAGAAATCTACTAATAAAATTGAAATTTTTATCAAGATTTCCTTGCAATTCTAACCTTTACTTTAATTCTAAACCTTTACTTTAGTCTTTAATTGCTTTGTTATTTGATACCTACAATTTTATAATTATTGTGTTTTCTTCATAAATTATGTACTTTATTGAGACCCAGTGTCCTTTGATGCTTCTCAGTGATTTGTACTTTAAAGGTCATCTTTTCTGTTATTTTTGCTATTATTTTAGTAGGCTTGACATTTGTTAGGTACTGTTCTTTGGACAACACCTGTAGAAAGGTGAGAAGACAGTATGGTATAGAAAGAGACATCTACCCACAGGACAGGCCCCACAGCACCAGCTCTCCCTATCAGGAGCTCTGAAGCTGAAATGACCCATCAGCTTTCTTTCACATTAACAAATGGCTAGGCCTTTATACCTCCACCTCCAGCAATCATTACATGTAAATAATGTGTCTGAGGTGCCCCAGAAGATGCTGTCAACTGAAAGCTGAAGGCTACAGTGCTTCTGCAGGGTGGCATGTCACCATGTCAACCACAAAGATTATTTCTGTAAAGTAATACCACTACCATTTTCTTTGTTTTTCATCTCTTGTTGAAGAACCACATTTCCATATGCTGTCATTGCTGTGTAGCCTCAAGAACATCCCTTAATATTTCTTCTAGCGCCAGTTTGCTGGTGAAACATTTCTTGTATTCCTTCCACGAGAAGTGATTTTTTTCTTTTTCATTCTTGAAGTATATTTCAGTTGGATGCAGAATTCTTGGTGGACAGTTTTTGTTTGTTTTGTTTCCTTTCAGCATGCTACAGCTGCTGCACAATTTTATAGCCTCCATAGTCTCTGATGAGGAGCCAGTGGTCAACCAAGTCGCTGTCCCCTCTATCTAATGTGTCTTCATTCTTTCACTGTTTTCAGGATTTTCTCTTTATCTTTGGATTTCATTAATTGTACTATGATAAGCCTAGGTGTGGTTTCATGTATATCCTGCTTTGACCTCACTGAGCTTATTGAAAATCTAAGTTTATTTCTTTCAACAAACTCAAGAAAATTCTGTCATTATTTCTTAAAATTCCTTTCCTGCTCCATTCTCTCACTCCTCTCCTGAGACTCTTATTACAAGCATGTTAGGATTTTTTATATTGTTCCACAGTCCCCTGAAGTTGTTCATGTGTTTTCACAATTTTTTTCCCTCTGTTTTTCAAATAAGGACAATTTCAGTTGATCTATCTCCACGTTAATTTACACTTTCTTCTGTCTTCTCCATTCTACTCTTTAGCACATCTAACCAGTTTTTAATTTCAGATATTATATCATTCAATTTAAGAGTTTTCCACTTAGTTTTCTTGTTCATATTTTAAATATCCTACAAAAATGTTCTAGCTTTTTTCCACTGTGCTCATGTTTTATTATACATCTTTTACAGTGTTTATAATTGTTGCTTTAAATTATTGTCTGATAACTCCAACATCTGTGTCATCTTTGCTTTGGAGAATTAAACACATTTTCCATATGGAGACTTATTTTGGATTGAATCCTGGCCATTGCGAGTGTTATATCGTAGAGACTCTGTACTCTGTTATATGCCTCAGAAGAGTGTGGAGTTGTTGTCATTGATGTTGTTGTTATAATAAAAAATTAATTTTGTTGCATTCAAACTGCAGTTAGCTAACTTGGATTCAGATCTGGTTGTTGGAATTATGTTCAAAGGTAGGAACCCACAAGTGGGAAGAAGCTAGAAAGTCTCTACTTCTGTGGACCTGGCATGCAGAGGCAAGCTTACTATGGAACCTCTGCTGATGGTTTTTCTGTTAGCACACATAGAGAAGGGCTCCTTTCTGCACTCCTTACACTTTCAGATGTAGGTAAGAATCAGCCTCCATAAAAAATTTCTTTTGTTTTTGGAAATCAGAGTATACCTCAATTCACCGTGAATGAACAAAAAGGGACTGATTCCCACAACGATCCCAGTAGTCAGAGATCTCTGAAAGCGGAACTCTGCTAATTTCCTTACACCTAAACTCTAATGCACTTCTCCTGATATTTTAACAGGTAATGAGGGAGAAAGCTCTGTCTTCTCTGCCAGTTTTATCTGCCAGGATCATAAGAGTGCTTCACTTCATTATAAAACGCTGCTGTGCAGATCCTAGAAATCTTTTGACTTTGGATAGGCAAATAACTTGAAGATGAGCATGGTGAAAATTCAACCGTATTCAGATCAGCATAATTTTAGAACCCACAGATTTTGCCTATATTCCCTACGCTGAGACTACATACAAAATTTGATCAGTAGGTTTCCATGGTTGCATGATTCTAATTGTTTGCATTTTTCTGGCACACCATGGCTAACTGTTCTGCTTCTGTAGTTGACCAGTTTTTACTTACATCTATCAAGCTGTACCCTGACCTTGGTCCTAGCACACTATAACTCACTCCACTGTATCTGACATTAAGTTTCTTGATAAATAAGAGTAAAACATTTCTATCTGCTCACTAAATACAAAAGGATCTACCTTTCTGGTCTATTATACACATACAGAGAAAAACGATAAACATTTACTTAAAAACTTCCAAATTCTTCTAAAACTATAAACATTTTGTTCTTTTCAAGTACAAAAATTAGTAACAGTTTTCCAAAAAATTTTTCGTTAACATTCATTATTCAAGGAGATGTGCCTAGGGCTTTCACGTCTTCCAGTGCATTGCTACTCGAAATGTTGTCCACTGGTCAGAGCCAGTCTGAGAACTGTTAGCTGCTGCTCTGTCACAAAGTAAGTACAGACATTGAGAGCTTTTCAACACATTTTTATAGAAATTTGTTGGAGCCATTCTTATCTGTAGAATGTGAAGATAATAAAAAGTGACAGTATATGAGTTTCTCTCATTTATTTTCTAGTAATTCCTTTTTATTATGTTTTATGAAGTTATTTGTCTGCCATAGATTGGAAATTTTTAAAAAATTAGCATTGTCTTTAACCAAAGACAAATGTCTTTAGCACTGCCTTAGCAACTGAGGACATGGCTGAAGTAGAAGCATATCGAGAGAAGCGTGCCTGCACCTGCTGGAGAATAACCAAAGAACTTCAGTATAGGAAGGATTTGAGACAGCAGAATTTAAGAGGATCATTGTACTGTCAAAGTGAACGCTGCCTGAAGACAAGAAAACCCACTGCAAAGACTAGTGTGTGACGTGGGAGATGAGAGCCTGGTACAAAATGATAGTGCAGTAGAAAAAGTGGAAATAAGACTTGAGAGATCTTATTAATAAAAAAATGTCAGGGCCGGCCTGGTGGTGCAGCAGTTAAGTTCGCACATTCTGCTTCAGCAGCCCAGGGCTCGCCAGTTCAGATCCAGAGTGTGGACCTACGCATTGCATATCAAGTCATGCTGTGACAGGCATCCCTCATATAAAGCAGTGGAAGATGGGCAGGGATGTTAGCTCAGGGCCAATCTTCCTCAGCAAAAAGAGGATTGGTGGTAGATGTTAGCTCAGGGCTAATCTTCCTCAAAAAAAAAAACACATAGGCCTGGACCCATTTTTCTTAAGGTGCATCGTCATACTATTAAATAAATCAAACAATACAAATCAGTTTCCTGTAGAATAAAACAAACTTTATAACTGTTTTGTAGTCAAGTCTTCAGTGAAATAAAATGAATAAACTCTACGTGTGTATGTTTAAAGACCCATAATCTCAATAGTATAATAATTTAAAAACCCAAAATGTATAACTTCGCTCTTCTTATAAGTTTTCTCAGGAAAAAAATTTGAGTACATATTTTACGAGACATTTCTACTTTGCACATCATTTTTAGAGAAGGAATAGTAACAGAGGAAAAAAGTTTTGTTTTATGTCTGAGGGAAAAAAATTGATGAAGGGTAGTTGTACAGAAATGTCAATTTTAGTCTTTATTTTCTTCTGTTGATAACAATCTACCAGTAATTACAAAAGCTATGAAATATTTTAGGATCATATTTTTATATATCTAACCTAGCTGATTTTTTAAATAAACCCAATGAAATCATTTACCAATAATGATTGTCTTTCCCGCAATCTGTTAGCACGTGTTTAGCACAGATAAATTCCAAAGATAATTAAGTTCAGAACAAATATCTCAAAATCTAAATTAATGCAATTATTCCAATACAGTAAGAGGATATGAGATGATAATTCTCATAAATAGTATTTGTGAATCTATTTATTTGAAATTATCTACAAGTTTATGAGCTAATGGTCACGTAAGTAAAATTCTTCAATGGATACACTGAAAGTCAGAATCAACTGCATTGTTTCTTTCTACATCCTTTTATAGATGCTACATTTGAATAAAACAGATTGCTAGTCTTCATAAATTAGTGGAACTTGATTAGGATAAATAGAAATATGTTGTAGTGATTTCAGGTATTTTCAGAGAAGACTATTACAGATGATTTCATTGCTGGAAGACACAGATACTTTGAGATATAAAGAGGATCTTCATGAAAAAAAGTAGATATGATGAAAATGGTAGCAACAGAATCATAGTTTGAATTATCATACAACTATTTGGGTTCATTGTTTATATAGAGTGTTTTATTTCTGACTTTCATATAATCTTACATATTAAGGTAGATTATATGGACTTATACCAAATTTAGCGAAGTGGAGATCGTATTACTGTGTGAGTGAGTGTCTGTGTGTGTGTGGGTGTGTTTAACACCATTTTTTATGCATAGTAATGTCAGCTAATTTCATTAATACCATAAGCCTAGTTTGAATGACATATGCCTTTAATGTTTATTGTAATAAAAGTCAGTTCCTATAGTTTTGACCCCAAAACGTAAAAACAAAGTAAAAGAGCACAGCTCCAGTAATTCACTTAAATTCATTTCCTCATGTAAACTAACCCACCCATATAAGGTTCAAATATGTTTGGGTACTTAAATAATTGTTCTGTAAATTTTACAACTTGTCTCTTATTGCCTAAATTCCTCAGTCAGCATGACCTCCATCCATTTGAAATGTTCTAATAATACTGAATCCCAAAAGAGAACTGGTCAATCTCTTTTTCTTCTAGGAAGCTCTTTACTCCTCTACTGATGAACCCACAAGTAACTTTGCATGGAAAAGAGTTTTGGGAGAGATTGTTTTTGAAAGGGTGTATAAAACAATCTGCGACACCTTTCTCCTCTTATAAAACAATGAGCATTACTTGTCTTATATTTACATGACTTACAGGGGCCCGTAATGGGTTCTACTCCAAAAAAGCTAACTGAATGTCTAGAACTCTACACGCAAGTTGTAGTTAAAAGCTGGTGACAATCCAGAAGCAGAGCATTTTAAAATTAATAAATGAAATAAAATTTTAAATTTCCCCCCATCGGAACACCTAGCTACATCTTACTTCCCCACAGAGAAAGTCAAATTTTGAAGACTGGGCTTAAGGTTCAACTGTCAATTACACCAATTTCAGATTATTTATTTTGTTTTTAGGTCTGATATGTCTTTTAATTCTGATGATGGAAAATGACCTTTATCAATAAAAAGCCATAGATATTTAGGTAGATGTGTGTGTGTGGGGGGCAGATATGAGTAAGAGAAACCTGTGTGAATCAGTTCACATTGTTCATTATATAATGATATTTGATTTTTAGGCCATACACTGGTGGGATTTGCTTGTGCTAGAGTAGTTTCTGACACAGTGCCTCTTAAATTATTGGGCTACAGTCAACAAATGCGTATTTTCTTTTCTCTGTATTATATCTAAGCCATTTATATATTTCGCTCCCCAGTAGAGAGGAAGTTAACAGCAATAAGCTCTATTCTGTAAATAAATCCCTGCCAAAAGAATTAAGGAATCATTAAGTATGATATCTCTTCATGCAGTGACCCAAACTCCATAAAAGGAACAAAGAAACAAATCTAAAATCACGAAAGGCAAAAAAAAAAAAAACCCAAAACAATAATCTATTAGAATTTTTACATCCTAATTGCCAACACAATAGCTGGATAAAGAAAGATTCTCTTGGACAGAAGCAACAATGCTCTTTGTTCTCAGCGGAATGAAAATTTTTGCTATTTATGCTACCTTTGACTAAAACAGATTGCTAGTCTTCACAAAATTACACTTGGGACAAGCTTTGAATCAAATGTTTTTACTTTTTTTCTTCCTTTGTTTAAATAGCAACTGTCCCAGCGATTTTGATATTAATTCATTTCTATGGTCCCTGTCTACGATATGATATGTGTGGCTTACTTTGCTTATCTTAGCTTGACACCTTCTTATTATTATGGCATCTTGTCCTTTTCTTTTCTCTTACTTGCCATAAACAGATAATCATTCCTCTAGCCTTAGGTGTTAAGTTTTTCTAAGATGTCTTGGGACTGGTTTGTCCTATTACTTAACATACTCACACTTTTCACAGTTGAATCTTTTGCAGTAGTGGCTGATAGAATTCTTCGAGTAAGAGACAAAACTTTCTGGACTTCTTCCTTAGTACTTGAGCATTAGCAAGCCTTCCAAGACCATATGGTGCAGATGGCCATCCCATTTCATCTCGCACCTTCCCAAATTCACTTCAGATTTAACACCAAATTATTCAAAGTCAACTAACTGAAAATAGTTGATCTGCCTTCTTTTTAGCAACAACTGGTATGCGGCTATAGATAAATTGAGAAATGTGATTATTAAGTGAACTGAAAGATGCATACATTTTTTGTTCTATCTGAAGTAATATATTAATATTTTTGAAATTATCATATTAGAAGTTATTATAATATCAAGGAGTTGTTTTTTCCTTTTTAGGAAGGAATGTTCATAATCACAAACTAAAACTATAGAGCTTCACATTAAAGTTAAGTATCTAAAATCTTTAATAAAAATATACAAAATAATACTTGATAAAGCCCATGGTAAACACTGACTTGTTTGTGAAACATTATAATATTGGAAAAGTAATTGCAGGATGAAATTCTCAGATAAAATGAAGCATGTTCTATTTTCATTCATATTTTGATGAACTTAACGATCACTATCTTTAATAAATTACTAATAAAAAGGTAAATATTTATCTGAGGTTAAATTCCTAAACTGTTAACAAACTTTGAAAATTTAATAGATATTGATTAAACACCTAATATGTTCAAAGAATTGTGCTAGATCTGGAAATACCATAATGACAAAAAAAATTTCATCTTTAAGAACTTCACAGTCTAATGGAGAACATAGATGGATAAATGAGTAATGGCAATACAATCTAATATACTGGGTGCTATAATAAATAGCTTTTATTTCTGTTTAAGAGAGTGAGGGAAGGCCTGACAAGAGGGAAGATAAGAGCTAGTTTTCATTGAATCCAAATGTCCTAACTGCCAAGAACATTAAATGGGGAAGAAAAGGTACAAAGAAATATGAACAGATGATAACATCTGGCTCATAGGTTAGCCAAAGTGTAGTAGAAATCTAATGTTGGTAAGTATCATAGTGCCAAGAGTTTAGCCAAGGAACTTCATGGTATTGCTACCTTGGCATCCATTTTGTTTGGCCAAGTGGCCTGCTGGGGGCCTTAAACTGACATTAGCCCCTCAACAAAGTGCATGTCCTAGATAACAGCCCTCAGAGTCACATGTAAATATAAGTTCCTTACGTGACCTCACCAGTGGCTCTTGTTATCAACAGTCTCCCTCACATGCCAGGGCATTCTCCTCGTGCACCTCTTAGATAAGACCCCTGCAGAGCTCACCAAAACCTGACTTTTCCTTGTTTGAATTGACCCATCTGGCCTTAGCCTGGGAATCCTGAAGAACTTCACCTACAGACCCTAATAAAGGAATGTGCCCCAGCTCCTGCGGTTCTCTCTCTGCCTGCAGCCTGCCTGGACCTCCCCTTGTGGCCTCTTGAAGCATGTCTTGTATTTCCTCCAGGGCCTGAGAATAATCAACCTCTCTATTTCAATTCCCTTGTGGTCTTTTGTCGAACCTTGTCTCACCATCCCACACTCCAGCTCTACCTCACACGTGTTAATTTAACAACACAAAAAAGGGGAAGATTGGGACATTTGTGAAAGATCTTTTATCTTATAGTGGAGGGTTTATGTTTTATCTTTAAAAACAGTAAATGAGTGAGGTTATGAAACAGGAACATAGCATGATGAACTCCATTTTTAACAAGAAAACTTTGGTAGTTCTGTGGAAGAGGAAAAGAAGACAGAAGGGACACTTAGCAGGACAAAGTAAGATATTGGTATAACAGAAAATGTTAGTGAAGTAGAGAAATGATGCAAAATTAAAAATAAAGATGAAGAGAAATATTTAAGAGCTCCCCTCCTCACCTTTGGTAAAAGACAGACTACGTGGTGCTTGTTGCATGTGGAAAGAGAAAAAGCAAGCATCTACGTCATCCAGGTTGGGAGTGATTAGTGATGGAATTTACACTGGGGACCTCCTTGACTTTTCTTTTTACTGAACTGGATAACATAAAATATTTTTCTCTTACATTATTCTGTTTAAAATAATGGTAAATTAAACTCTTATTTTCCATAAAACTTATTTTGTTGTCACTGTCAGATAACTAGCCTTTTAGTACCTTAGGTTCTATCATATATCTGATCAGAAGTTAATTTGCAAAATATATAAGGAACTTCTACAGCTCAATAACAAATAATAAGAAAAAATGGGTTAAAACATAGACAAAGGACTTCAATGAACACTTCTCCAAAGAAGACATACAAATGGCCAATAGGTATATGAAAAGATTAACATCACTAACCATGGGGAAGTACAAATCAAAACCACAATGAGATATCACCTCACTCCTGTTAGGATGGCAATTATCAAAAACAAAATAAACAAACAAAAAAAAACCAAAATGATAAAAAAAGCGTTGATAAGAATATGGAGAAAGTGGAACCCTTGCATACCACTGATGGAAATGTAAATTGGTATAGCCATTATGGAAAACAGTATAGAGGTTCCTTAAAAAATTAAAAGTAGAACTACCATATTATTCAGCAATCCCACTTCTGGATATTCACCTAAAACAACAGAAATTAGGATCTCAAAGAGATATCAGCATTCCCATGTTCATTGCAGCATTGCTTATGATAGCCAAGATGTAGAAACAACCTACATGTTCATCGATGGATGAATGGATAAAGAAAATGTGACATATACATACAATGGCATACTATTGAGCCTTAAAAAAGAAGGAAATCCTACAATATGCAACAATGTGAATGAACTGGTAGGACATTATATTAAGTGAAATAAGCCAAGCAGAGGAGTACAAATACTGTTCGATTCCACCCATATAAGATATCAAAAATAGCCAAATTCGTAGAAGCATAGAGTAGAATGGCAGTGCCAGGGGCTGAGGGCAGGGGGTGTTGCTAATTAATGGGTATAAAATTTCAGTTATGCAAGATGATTAAGTTCTAGAGACCTGCTGTACAACATTATTGTACTACAGTACAACAGTTAACAATATTGTCCTATACACTTAAAAATGTATTAAAAGGGTTAATCTCATGTTAAATGTTCTTACTACAACAAAAATGGCATTTTCTATTTTTGCTTATAACATTTGTCTTATAACGATACAGAGTTAGGACTTTGTTCTTTAGTATGAGTAAACTAAATTTCATAAAAAATATGATGCACATAATTCAGCATGTAAAACTATTAGAGAGCTATGCATTCTTAAACATACCACATCTTGAAATATGTGAACTTTAAGATAGTAGGTATTTTAAATTTCCTTCCTTCAATATATATTTTCTGTTTGTCAGAGAGAAAACACTTAAAACTTTTTATCATCTTAAGTGGCTTTCCCCTACAACCCTCAGTCAACACACTACTCAGTAGGGAATGGCACCTCTGATTTGAAGTAATAATTTAAAGGTGAATCTTTCAGTCTTGACAGAATCAATTAAAATTTTTCTGGAACATGTGAAAGAATAACATCTCTACCTAGCTGTGCCAAAGTTAGTAATTACAGTCTTCACAATTTCTTTATATTGAAACTTAGACCCTAAGTGTTAAGAACTTGCATTGCCTTTGTTCTGGGTTGGATTCTTTCAATATTTCACTTATAACATATAAATATGGCATCTCTCTCTCTTTCTCTGCTTACATCATCCCTAATATCCAAAGATAACCCTGCTAGCCTAATGCTAATTGTGCAATGATATTAATTTGGTCTTATTCATTGTAATTATTGGCCATCACCTAAACTATTATTACATATGAAGGTAAATCTGGCATCTACCATTATAAAAAAGAGATCCAAAAGGGAGGAAATAAATTCACTGAATTTTGACTAAACTAACTTCTCTTCTACGTTCAATTGAACTTTTGTTTGAAAGAGAGAAAGAATGGTGGAGGGGAGAGAAAATGCTACATTTTCCCATTCTAAATGTAATATTTGAAAAAATATTGTGGCTTTTATAAACTCCACACTGATTATTAATAAAGAAATATCTATTGTTTCTTGTGTTTTTCATTCCTAAGAGGCAGAAAGCTTATTACAAAAGAAGATAATTTTTAAAGCCAGTGTAAAAAAGTTTTGGCTCATATAGACCTTCTGTAAAATTTAAATGTAGAAATATGAAGTGTTGTGAATAATATTGATTTCATATGGTTCCAGAAGTTTACAACAGACATCAATGCTTGAGCTTTGTTTACAGTATATTTTAATTAAAAAAATTCTTTTTTATCATATTCACATCCCTTAGGCACAATTCCTACCCAAAAAGATTTTTTTCTTTTTTCTTGTTTTTGCCTAGGAAGATTCACCCTGAGCTAACATCCGCTGCCAAACCTCCCCCTCTTTTTTTTGTACATGAACTGCCACTACAGCATGGTCACTGACAGATGAGTGGTGTGGGTCCATGCCCAGGAACTGAACCCAGGCTGCTGAAGCGGAGCACTCAAAGTCCACCACACTTAACGATTAGGCCACCAGGGCTGGCCTTCTACCCAAATAGATTTTAAAATCAAAACTAATTAGTGCCATAGCAGCAGTGCTGTTGCATCAGCATCAGCATTTCTATACACTAATAACAAACTAGCAGAAAGAGAAGTCAAGAACACAGTCCCATATACAACTGCAACAAAAAGAATAAAATCCCTAAAAATAAATTACACCAAGGAGGTGAAACACTTAAACACTGAAAACCATAAGACATTATTGGAAGAAATTGAAAGACATAAAGAAATGGAAAGATATTCTGTGTTCATGGATTGGAAGAATTAACGTAGTTAAAATGTCCATACTACCTAAAGCAATCTACAGATTCAATGCAATCCCAATCAGAATCCTAGTGACAGAAAGAGAACAAAGAATCCTAAAATTTATATGGAACACAGAGGACCCCAAATAGCCAAAGCAATCCTGAGGAAAAAAGAACAAAGCTGGAGGTATCACAATCCCTGAATTCAAAATATAGTACAAAGCTATAGTAATCAAAACATCATGGTACCTGTACAAAAACAGACACACAGATCAAGAAAAGAGAATAGAGAGCCCGGAATTAAAGCCACATATCTATGGACAGCTAATCTTCAACAAAGAAGTGAAGAACACACAATGGAGAAAGGAAAGTCTTTTCAACAACTGGTGTTGGGAAAACTGGACACCCATCTGCAAAAGAATGAAAGTAGACCATTCTCTTACACAATACACAAAAATTAACTCAAAGTGGTTTAAAGACTTGAATGTAAGACCTGAAACCATAAAAATTCTAGAATAAAATGTACGCAGTATGCTCTTTGACATCGGTCTTAGCAGTACTTTTTTAACTATATCTTCTCAGGCAGGGAAACAAAAGCAAAAATAAACAAATGGGACTACATTAAACTAAAAAAATTTGGAAATTTTTTTCACAGCACAGCAAAGAAACCATCAACAAAATGAAAAGACAACCCACCAACTGGGAGAAAATATTTGCAAATTATATTAAGTAAAAGCACATAAAAACTATAATGAGATATCATCTCACACCCATCAGAATGGCTATTATTAAAAAGACAAGAAATAACAAGAGTTGTCAAGGATGTGGAGAAAGGGAACACTTGTGCACTCTTGGTGAGAATGTAAATTGGTGCAGACATTGTGGAAAACAGTATGGAGATTTCTCAAAAAATTAAAAATAATACTACTATATGATCAAGCTATTCCACTTCTGGATATCTATCCAAAGAACACGAAAACACTAATTCAAAAAGATATATGCACCCCTATGCTCATTGCAGCATTATTCACAACAGTCAAGACTTGTAAGCAACCCAAGTGCCCATAAACAGATGAACAGATAAAGAAGGTGTGCTATACAAGTATAGCACACACACACATATATATACAATGGAATACTACTCAGCCATAAAAAGACAAAATTGTGCCATTTGTGACAACATGAATGGAGCTTGAGGGTAGTATGTTAAGCGAAATATACGAGACAGAAAAAGACAAATACCGCATGATTTCAATCACATGTGGGAGATAAACAAACAAACGTGGATAAGGAGAGCAGATTGGTAGTTGCGAGAAGGGAAGGAGGTGGGAGGAGGGCAAAAGGGTGAAGGGGCATGTATGGGTATGTACGGTGATGGATAAAAACTAGACTATTGGCGGTGAACATGATGCAGTCTATACAGAAGCTGAAATACAACAATGTACACCTGAAGTTTACACGATGTTATAAACCAACATGACCTCAATAAAATAATTTTTGAAAAAGTCATTCCCAAACATGCAGCTAGGATCACTATTTCCTCGTCTTGTGTAAGCACTGTATGAACTGAATGACTTTACCTCTGTTTTCACCTCACAGCTGACCACACAGGAAACCCACACTGCTGACAGCCAGATGGCAGGGGCTTTGATTCTTCCCGCTGTTGTGTCTTGGGTACATGTTTTATTGTCCTGCTAAAAATAATGGAAGATTGCCTCTTAATATCATTGTTATCAGGATAACCAAACAAAACAATCACAAAGGCAACAACATCAATAACGCCTCGACATGCTCAAAATAAGAAAAATCAGCTAAGTGAAAGACAATAAGTACAAGACACATTTATACATTTAAATAAACGTTTATAATTTGGTTTTAGCACAATATTATCTTTTATGTTCAGCTGAGGATGTTATTAAGAAAATCATGGTTTTTGATTTGTGTTTTCTTTGTAAATTTTTTTGTTATTCAAAAAATTAAAACTAATGAACTATAAGCTGCAACGTGAACTATAAGCTCAAATAAAGCATATGTAACTCTACGTTTGTGCATATTTGTTATACGATAAGAAAATTAATTACATAAGGAATATATACAAGAATAGTTTTTATTAAAAGGTTGAGAAACGTTTATTTAAAAAAAATTCCTTTAATGGCCGATGTTCCTCAAGGCCATAGCATCAGTTTTCTTTTTCTCTTACTCTCCTAAGGTGATACTCCCAAGGTTTCAATTATAATCTTTATGAATTACCCGTATTACTGTTATATTATGAAAATTGATGCACTTTATAATGGAGCCCTTTTGAGAAACTTCATGTGCAATGCACATACTCTTGGTGTGATTTATAATTTATTGGATGATATTATTAATACATATATTTATATTTATTCACACAATACATACATACAGAAATGGCAGGATAGATTTCATGGATAGCTATATTAAATTAACCTGCAATGCTTATTTAGGGCTTCTTTTGGAGAACACTTTATACAAGGAGGTTTTTAAATTGGTAAATGTAGTATTAAAAAATTAGTGATAATAAGAATAGTTACCATTTAAACTAAAGCAAAAATTGTGCTAAGTTTCCATATATTCTAAAAGGAAGACTAAATGCTATCAAATTCACATTTTTTAAGAAAGGAGATAGGAATTCCTGCCATGGTTTGTAAGTTTAGCTACAAAACTGAAGCTCTTCAAAACCATATTCTAATTGTATCCTTGGAAAGGTCAGTGTGGGGAGAGCCAGGGACCCATAGCAAGACTTTCCTGGCAGGGTGGGAAAATTCTGCTCTTAGGGGATGAAAAGTGGTGCAGGATATTCCTGAGAGCATATGCTCAGAACTCTGTTTTGTCTAGTAGTTCAAAGTGTAATTGTGTGTATGTATTTACACATATATATATGCATATGATCTTGATAGTGCATGTGCTAAGAACTCTAGTTTGAACTAGAGTATGGCAATTAAGCAAAAAGTTGACGTTAAATAAATGCAGTACAAGGTAGTGAGGAATCTCTATCAAGGAAGGGCAAGAAGGAATTCAGGGAATACTCAAACTGTAAATATTCGGGAAGTCTTGCAGTAGGTAGCAAAGCACCATCCAAAAGCTTTCTAGTTCCAGAGGAGACTCCTAGAAATCATAAGTTCTATCCAAGGAAGAACATACTAAGTCATGCAATAAACTAAGACTTTGAACCTAGTGGCAAAAGACTGTTCATCAAAAATGAAGCTATACTAAGTGAAATAAGCCAGACAGAGAAACACAAATACCACAGGGTATCAGTTATACATGGAATCTAAAAAAAAAGTCAAACTCATAGATACAGAGAGTATAAAAGTGGTTGCCTAGGGTTGCGGGTGGGGGAAACAGGGAGAGGTTTGTAAAAGGGTATAAACTTTCAGTTACAAGATGAAGAAGGTCTGAGGAGTTAATGTATAAGAAGGGTACTACAGTTGATAACATTGTATTGCATAAGTGAGATTGCTAAGAGTGTAGGACATAAATGTTCTTACCAAAAAGAAGAAAAAAAATACCTGAAAACAAATTAAAACCAAAAGGTAAATATGTAAGGTGATGGATGTGTAATTAACTCAACATGGGGGAATCCTTTCATAATGTCTATGTACATCAAATCATCACATTGTACACTTTAAATATCTTACAATTTATTTGCCAGTTATACCTCCATACAATTGGAAAAAATGAAGCTGGACTGGATTATTATAAAATTATATTTCCTAGAACTCATTATCTATTGCTGCATAAACAAAAAATTACTCAAAATTTAGTGGCTATGGCAACAACAATTATTAGCTCAGTTTCTTTGGGTCAAGAATCCCGGCATGATTAGCTGGGTCTTCTAGCCCAGGGTTTCTCATATGCTGAGATCAAGGTGTCAGCTGGCACTGTAGTTCTCTCAGGGGTAGGATCAACCGGTGGAGGATGTGTTTCAAAGCTCACTCCCGTGGTTGCAGGTGTACATCTGTACGAACACGTGTATATGCTTAACGCTGACAATCTGTACTTAAGTAAATGTTTCTGCAGTCATTAATAGAGAATAGTTTGTCTAATAGTTTAATCAGAAAATGTTCAAAGGAAAAATATTACCTACGTTATTTTATGTTCATTATAGTTTGTGCTCTTTCTTTGAATGTCAGTTTGGTTTTATATGAAATTCTAGATTGACATTTTTTTCTTTAAGTAAGTATCATATATGTTAATTATTGTTTACTGGCCTAAAGCATATTTGTTGAAAAGCCTGATTTTTTAACATACCTTCCTTTATTCAAAATAATTTTAGAAAACAATTTTAAAATTTAGGTGAAATAGTTGAAAATAGGTTTCAAAAAGAAGGAGAACAGATGAAGTCTAATGCTATGAATATAAGAAAACAGGTTTTTGTTTTGTTTTGTCGTTTTATTGTATTGTATTAAAAACACAACATGAGATCTACCCTCAATAAATGTTTAAGTGCACAAAAACTATATGTTTTTAAGTTGTAATAATTGAAACACACATGTAACACAAAATAACTAAAACGAGAGATTTAGTGTGTATAAAATAATTCCAAATATAATAAAACATGAATAGGAAAATTGGTTCTTAGAATTGAAATAGTATAACTGAATATTTGAGAAACATTAAGAGTAAAAGCTTGGTTTCTATGATAGTATGTTTCATCTGTTTTTAGGTTAAATGCATGAAATTTAACTATAAAGAGATACCAACCCATACATGAAATGTAAAATAAATGAAATTCTGTTACATAAAAAGCAAAGTCATAGGCTTCAAGTGTAATGTTTAGAATCTGAGAAAATTAAAGCATTATTATAAAATAAATTTGGAGGGATAGTTAACTATATAATGGTCCAATATTTTTTTCAAATAAATAGCTTTTATTCCATCTCTAACTCTTTCCCCTCCCTAATTTCTGAGACAATACTTAATGACTTTGAACCTCACAATAATAAAACTTAAAACAGTAACATTACACTTCTGGAGTCATTGTGAAAACTAAATATAGTTATCGGTTATTTTTGATGGTAGTGTTGTTACTAATTAGTAGCATTAATATTTGATGAATAATAGGCAAACACTAGACAGGCATTTTATTACATTTTAACCAATAATAAATTATACAAGACTATTAAAATCATATACATGTAAGTACATATACACAAATACATATGTATGCATATTTAAAATGGAAGAAAATTCATCAAAATTAGAATAATTCTAGGTGCTCTGATTTTAGGTGATTGTCTAATTTTTATAAATTTCTGAGAGACATATATATATGCATAGGTGTCGTATTACATTCATCTAAATTACATATTTATTAAATATAATTTAACTTGTGTATGTTATAAATAGTAATTTTATTCTCCTGTAATATACATAGGGCCATATGTGTTAAATTCTAACATGTATAATATAAAATATCATAACAGTAATAAAAGCAGATTTCCCTTTTGTAGACAAACCCTTTTCCCACCCCAGCCCATGCCAACCACTGATCTGTGTTCTGCCCCTCTAGTTTTACCCTTTCCAGAAGGCCATATAAACGTTTCATGCACTTGAAATCATTTTGAGCCTGACTTCTTTCACTTAGAATAATGCATTCGTAATTCATCGAGGTTATGTGAATCACTAGTTTGTTCCTTTGTATTATTAAGTAGCATTTCTTTATTTATATGCTCAATAGTTTGTTTTCCTTTTTCCATTTGAGGGCTGTTTGAGTTGCTTCTAGCTTTTACAAGCAAAGCTGTAATCGCATTTGCATACAAGAATAAGCAGAAGTTTTTATTTTACATGGCAAATACCTAGGTGAGAGATTGCAGAGTGATCTGATAAGTTTAACTTGCTAAGAAACTGGCAACTGTTTTTCAAAGTTGCTTTACCAGTTTGTATTCCTACCAGAAAATGTGAGAGTTCCAGTTGCTCAGCATCCTCACCAGTAATTGTTAGTTTTTTTCAGAAAGATCTATTCATTCTGGTAGTTGTGTAATGGTACTTCAACGTACTTTTAATTTGCATCTCTCTGTAGTGTCTATGTCAATTATTCACTCATTTTTAAAATCTGGATGTCTGCTTTCCAATAACAGTTTCGAGTAAGTTACATATTCTAGTTACAAATATTTTATCAGATGTGATATTTTCTCCCAAGCTGTGACTTTTTATTCCCTTAACAACTTTTGAAAAGCAGAAATTCTTAATTTTCGTTAAATCCAATTTATCAAATTTTTATTTTATTCATTGTGCTTTTGGCATCATATCCACAGAAGTTTTACCTAACCTAAGTTCTCAAAGATTTTCTCCCGTGTTTCTTTTTAGCTATTTTATAGTTTTCTTGTTTTATATTTGAGTGATCCATTTCGAGAAACTTTTTGTATATGTTGCAATGTATGGATCAAGGTTACTTTTTAAAAGTATCTATGTCCAATTATTCCAGCGTTTGTTGAAAAGTCTATCTATCTTTCTTTGACTGAAATGTCTCGGCATTACTTCTGAAAATTGCTTAGCTATTTTTGTGGACCTGTAGTTTTTGGACTCTTTATTCTGTTGCATTGATATATGTATCTAGCTTTTAGTCAATAGCATAAGGCTTTTATTCCAAAGCAGAGTGTGAAGTTCTGTTTTAAGTACTGAAATCAAATAGTGTGAGTCCTCCAACTTTGTTCTTTCTCATAATCATTTTGGCTTTCTTTTGTTTTTTTTTTTTTTGCTTTTCCATAAAAAATTTAGAATTAGCTTGTCACTTTCTACAGACATCCTACTGCTATGCTGACTGAAATTTGGGAGTTTTTAGAGAAGAACTGACATCTTAACAATATTCATTATTCTATGATATATTTCTCCATTTATTTAGGTACTTTTTGATATCTTTCATTAAGATGTTTTGCAGTTTTCAGCAACCAGACATTCCAAATGTTTTGCTAAACCTATGACCAAGTAGCTCATTGATTGAGAACTACTGTAAAATGATTTTTATTTGAATTTCTAACTGTCCATTGCAATTCTTTAGAAATTTGATGAATTTTTGTATAATTAATATGTATCCTACAACACTACTAAAGTCACTAATTATGTCTGGCAGCTTCTTGGTAGACTATTTTGATTTCTAAAGAGAAAATAACGTCATCTGCATACAGAGTCCTTTATTCTTATTTTTTATTGTATTTTTTATACCTTATTGTACTGCTTAGTACCTCTAGTAGGAAGAGGAATGTTAAGAGAAGAAATACTTGCCTCCCGAAATAAGAATGAAATATTCCGTCATTTATCATTAAGGATAATGTTACAAGTACCTTTTTTGTTTTATTTTGTAAAAGCTCTTTATCTGGTTGAGGAAGTTCAACTTCAATAGCTGTTTGCAGAGATTTCCTTAAATCATGAGTTTGTATGTGAGAGTGTGTGTTAACCATGGATGTTGAATGGATACTGAATTTTGTCAAATGTTTTTCTGCATCTATTAAGCTTATCATTTTGTTTTTTCTTTAATGAAATGTTGAATTAAATAGATCACTTTTCAAACAATGATCCAGTCCTGCATTCAGAGGAAAAATTTCACTTTGTCATTCTGTACTATCTTTTATATGTATTGCATAATTCAAATGATTATTGTGTGAGAATGTTTGCATCTATATTCAGGAGGAATATTGTGTTGTAAATTTGTTTTTCTTATATTGACTTTTCTGACTTGGGGTCTAGGTAATCCATGCCTTATGAGTTGGGATGTGTTACTGCCTCTCCAATTTTTTGAAGAAAATTGTGTAGAATTAGTATTAGTTTTTTAAATAGTTTACTGAGATATAATTCACATACCATAAAACTCACTCTTTTAAAGTATACAAATTGGGAGTTTTTCAGTATATTTACAGAAGTGTGCAGTCATCTTCTTTATCTATTTACAGAACATTTTCATCACCACTACCAGCAAATCCGTACTAACCCTGCATACATAAGATAAATCTAACTTGTTCATGGATACAAGGAGCTTCATATATTGTTGGTTTCTATTTGCTAGTTTGGTATTCTTATGACTTTTGCATTCACCTATAAGAGATATTTGTCTGTAGTTTACTTTTCTTGTGATGTTTAGTTTTCAATTTAGGGTAATATGGCCTCAGAGAATGAGTTGGTAAATGTTGCCTCCATTTTTCCTTTTTTGGAAGAGTTTGAAAAAATTTTGTGTTAACATTTTATTTAACTATTTGGCAGAATTCAACAGGGAAGCCATCTGGGCCAGGGCTTTTGCTGTGGGAAGTTTCTTTACTAATTCAATCTCTTTACTCATTATAGATCTACAGTATTTTGTCTATTTTATCAGTATTTCCTTATACACCTTTTAATCCTTTACTACCTTTTAGTCATCAGCAATGTTTTCTCTATGCATGATACTATAAATTTGAGTGTTCTCTTTTTGCTTTTTGAGGTCTAATTGTTTATCTTTTCATAGAACTAAATTGTGATTGTATTAGCTTTCTTTATTGTTTCTATTCCATTTATTTTTCCTCAACTCTTTAATATTTCCTTACTTCTACTTGTTTAGGGTTTAGTTTGCTCTTCTTTATCTACTTTCTTAAGGGTAAAGTTTAGGCTATTGATTTGAAATCTTTCTTCCTCTTTAGTACTGATATTTACAGCTCTAAATTTCCCTCTATATACTGCTTTAATTGTATCTTATAATTTTTGGCATGGTGTGTGTTTCAACCATCTGAGAAAGTTTTCCAAATTCCCCTTCTACTTTATCTGATGGTCTATTGGTTATTTAGGAAAATGTGATTTAATTCCTACAAATTTTTGAATTTCTCAAATTGCCTTCTGTTATTGTTTTCTAATTTCATTCCAATACTGATGAATATATTTTGTATTATTTCAATTATTTGACATTTATTCAGACTTGTTTTATGGCCTAACATGTGGTTTATCCCGGAGAATTTTCAACGTGCACTTTAAACGAATGTATATTCTTTTGTTGTTCTATGGAGTGCTGTATAGGTGTCTGTTAAGTCTTGTTGGTTTAGAGTGTTACTCAAGCCTTCTGTTTCCTTGTTGATTTATGCCTCGTTCTTATATCCATTAATGAAAGTGGAACAATGAAGCCTCCAATTGTTACGGAATTGTCCCTCTCTCCCTTCAATTCTGTCCATTACTGTTTCATAAATTTTGTGGCTCTCGTTAGGTATATATTATTTATAACTGCTTAATCTTCCTGATGGATTGACCTTTTAAACTAAAGTATATCCTTCTGTCTCTAATAATTGATATCTTGGAGTCTATTTTTCTGATATTAATACAGCCACTGCTGCTCTCATGGTTACTCTCTGAAAGTATATCCATTTTTATCATTTTACTTTCAACTACTTGTGCCTTTGAATCTAAGTTATGACTCTTAAAGATAGTACAGAGTTGGATCATGCTTCTGTTTTTACACCTTCTGCCAATCTCTGCTATTTTATTGGAGTGTTATTCAATTTACATTTAATATGATTGGTAATTAGTAATGATTAGTAATCATTTAATATGATTACTAAGGTAGGATTTACGTCTGCATTTTGCTATTTGTTTTCTATATATCTTACGTCTTTCTCTATTCCTCCATTATAGCCTTCTTTCATATTAAAAAGATATTTTCAAGTGTATCATTTTAGTTTTTTCTTTTGCAACATATTTTTTGGTTATGTTCCTAGTGTTTTCCCAAGGAGTTAAAATTATCAACAGTCTAATTCAGATTATTACCAATTTAATCTGAATAGTACACAACAACTTTGCTCGAAAGTAGTTCTATTTTCACTCTCTCTTTTACGTCATTATTGTCAGATAAATTACATCTTTATGTATTATAAATTACATCTTTATATATTATAAACTCATCAAAACAGTTTTATAACCATTACATATGTGCTTGCCTCTCTTGTTAGTTCTAGGAAATTTTGGAGGGCAGATTCCTTGAGATCTTGAGATCACTATGTACAAAATCATGCTATCTTCAAATAGGGATATGTTTACCTATTCCTTTCAAATGTGGATGACTTTTTATCTTTTTTTTTCCTTATTGCAATGGGTTGCACCTCCAGCACAGTATTAAATAAGAATGTTGAAAATGGACATGCTTTTTTTGTCTGGTCTCCTGGGGAGAGCAGTCTTTCGCTATTAAGCATAATGTTAATTGTTGATTTTTTTGTGGATTCTGCTTATCAAATACAAGAATTCTCTATTCCCAGTTTTCTCAGAGGGTTTTCTTTCAGCGTATTTTTCTTTCCATTGTTCAGAGTTGTTCACTTCTGTTGCTTTATCTTTCAAGTTCACTGATTTCCTCTATGCCTTCCAATCTACTGCTGAACCCAAAGACTCAGCTTTTTAAAAATTTTAGTTATTTCAATTTTCAGTTATAAAATTTCACTTGCTTCTCTTTTACATTCTCTATTTCTTTGCTTAGAATTTCTATTGGCTTTGAATTGAAACCAGAACACTTTCCTATTATGTTGTGATACTGTAGACAGTATTTGAACTTTTTAAATTTGAGCCAGTGTCTTTTTTTTTACTGAGGTTATGATAGTTTACAACATTGTCCAAATTCAGTTGTACATTATTATTTGTCAGTCACCCTAAAGGTTCGCCCATTCGCTATTTGTGCCCATCCTCCACCTCCTTTCCCCCTGGTAACTGCTAAATAGTTCTCTTTGTCCATGTGTTTATCTTCCACATATGAGTGAAATCATACAGTGTTTGTCTTTCTTTCTCTGGCTTATTTCACTTAACACAACTCTGAAGGTCCATCCATGTTGCTGCAAATGGAACAATTTTGTCTTTTTTAATTTGTTGAGTAGTATTCCATTGTATATATATATATATATATATATATATATATATATATATACCATATCTGCTTTATCTAATCATCCGTTGATGGGCACTTGGGTTGCTTCCATGTACTGGCTATTGTGAATAATGCTGCAATGAGCATAGGGGTGCATAAGTCTCCTTGAATTGTTGATTTCAAGAACTTTGGATAGACACCCAGTAGTGGGATAGCTCGGTGATATAGTTTTTTTTTATTTTGTTTTTTGAAAAATCTCTGTACTGTTTTCCATAGTGGCTGCAACAGTTTGCATTCTCACCAGCAGTGTATGAGAGCTCCCTTTTCTCCTCAACCTCTCCAACACTTGTTATTTTTTGTCTTGGTTATTACAGCCATTCTAATGGGTAAGAGGACATCTTAGTATAGTTTTGATTTGCATTTCCCTTATGATCAGTGATGTTGAGCACCTTTTCATGTGCCTATTGGTCATCTGTATATCTTCTTTGGAGAAATGTCTGTTCGTATCCTCCACCCATTTTTTGATTGGATTGTTTGATTTTTTGTTGTTGAGTTGTGTGAGATCTTTATGAAAATTAACCTCTTCTCAGATATATGATTTGCAAATACTTTTTCCCAGTTGGTGGGTTGACTTTTCATTTCTATCCTGGTTCCTTTGCCTTCCAGGAGCTCTTTAGTCTGATGAAGTCTCACAAGTTTATTTTTTCTTTTGTTTCCCTTGTCCAAGAAGACATGGTGTTTGAAAAGATCCTTTTAAGACTGATGTCAAAGAGTGTACTGCCTATATTTTCTTCTAGAAGTTTTATGGCTTCAGGTCTTAGCTTCAAGTCTTTGATCCATTTTGAGTTTATTTTTGTGTATGGTGTAAGAGAATGGTCTTCTTTCATTCTTTTGCATGTGGCTGTCCAGTTTTCCCAACACCATTTATTGAAGAGGCTTCCTCTTCTCCATTGTATGTTCTTACCTCTTTTGTCGAAGACTTGCTGTCCGTAGGTGTGCAGTTTTATTTCTGGGCTTTCAATTCTGTTCCATTGATCTGTATGCCTATTTTTGTACCAGTTCTATGCTGTTTTGATTAATATAGCTTTGTAGTATATTTTGAAGTCAGGCATTGTGATGCTTCCAGCTTTGTTCTTTTTTCTCAGGATTGCTTTAGCAATTCAGGGTCTTTTTTTGCCCCACATGAATTTTAAGATTCCTTGTTCTATTTCTGTGAAAAGTGTCTTTGGGATTCTGATCAGGATTGCATTGAATCTGTAGATTGCTTTAGGTAGTACGGACATTTTAACTATGTTTATTCCTTAAATCCAGGTGCATGGAATGTCTTTACATTTCTTTGTGTTGTCATCAATTTCTTTCAGTAAATTCTTACAGTTTTCATTGTATAGATCTTTCACTTCCTTGGTTAAAATTATTCCAAGATATTTTATTCTTTTTGTTTCAGTTGTGAATGGGATTTTGTTCTTGAGTTCTCTTTAGCTAGTTCATTATTCGAGTATAAAAATGCAACTGACTTTTGTAAGTAGATTTTGTACCCTGAGACTTTGCTGTAACTGTTGATTATTTCTAGTAGCTTTCTGATGGATTTTTTTATGGTTTCTATATATAAAATCATGTCATCTGCAAACAGTGAGAGTTTCACTTCTTCATTGCCTATTTGGATTCCTTTTATTTCTTTTTCTTACCTAATTGGTCTGGCCAAAACATTCAGTACTATGTTGAATAAGAGTGGTGAGAGTTGGCACCCTTGTCTTGTTCCAGTTCTCAGAGGGATGGCTTTCAGTCTTTCCCCATTGAGTATGATGTTGGCTGTGGGTTTGTCATATAGGGCCTTTGTTATGTCGAGGTACTTTCCTTCTATGCCTACTTTATTGACAGTTTTTATCATAAATGGATGTCGGATCTTGTCAAATGCTTTCTCTGCATCTATTGAGATGATTACATGGTTTTTCTTCCTCATTTTGTTAATGTGGTGTATCACATTGATTGATTTGCGGATATTAAACCATCCCTGTGTCCCAGGTATAAATCCCACTGGATCATGGTGTATGATCTTTTTAAAGTATTTCTGTATTGTTTGCCAATATTTTGTTCAGGATTTTTGCCTCTATGTACATCAGTGATATTGGCCTGTAATTTTCCTTGTGTTGTCCATGTCTGGCTTTTGTATCAGGGTGATGTTTCAGCAGCTGTCTCTTACATTGCCCCAGAAGGGAAAGGGAGGGCCCTGTCTTATAACTTCTAATTAAAGATAGAAGTACAGGTTCCTGATTCAGCCTCCAGTAACAGCTGAGTGAGTGGGGCATCTGGGTAGAGGTGGAAGTTCCAGACCAACACATGGTGTCCCTTGACACAGTGGTGTGGGTGGTGACTTCTGGGCAATGATGAAAGTGCTGACTTCATTAGGTCTCCTCTGAGAGCACCACAGCGGAGAGGGCTAGGAGTGCCTCCTTATGCTCGGTGCCAGTGGAATTTCAGGCTTCCCTTGTAGTCTCCAGTGAAACTATGCTGGGTGGAGTCTTTGTTACCACTGGCAAGGTTGAACATTTAGCCTCCTTACTTGGCCTTCTCTGACAGCATCCTGGAGGGTTGTGGAGAGACTCACTATAGCCTCATGAGTGTCTAAGTCCATCCTCCTCAATAAGGTTTTTCTCATGTCGATGAAGGTGTGGCTATAATATTTCCTGTGGTGTTTGGTTAGAGAAGAATGGTTATTGTCTAAAATATTTCTGTCTTGCTAGATTCCCACTTTTCTTGGTCATCTGGCTAGAAAGAGAAGGCTTTGGTTGGAGATTTATTTTTTTTTAAAGATTTCACTTTTTTCCTTTTTCTCCCTAAAGCCCCCTGGTACATAGTTGTATATTCTTCACTGTGGGTCCTTCATAGGTGTGGCATGTGGGACGCTGCCTCAGCATGGTTTGATGAGCAGTGCCATGTCTGCGCCCAGGATTCAAACCAACGAAACACTGGGCCTCCTGCAGCGGAGCACGTGAACTTAACCACCTGGCCACGGGGCCAGCCCCTGGAGATTTATTTTTGTCTGCAGCCATAGGCACTTCCATTTTGCCAGCTTTCTCAGATCCAAATGTGACATACGTGGGGCAAAAATAAAACCCAGGAATTCACTTTATTCCTTGCTCCTACGTTCCTATCTTGTCTACCTTCTTCTTTCTACCTCTCAGAGTCTTCTTGTGTTTGTTTTTTATATATAACACTCTTGGTTTTTAGTTACACTTAGTGAGAGGACAGGGGAAAGTACAGCTGTTCATCTTCGCAGAAGTGGAAGAAGCTCTTCATCGTCGAAAGACAGTTTTTCTCGATAAAAAGTCTAAGTTAACATTCTTTCTTTTCCTTTCAGTGCTTTGAATGTCATCCTTTTCAAAATTCTCTGTTTTCCTTGGTTTTAGATAATTTGATTATGATGTGGCTAGAAGTGGATATCTTCAAGTTTATGCTGTCTGGAGTTTGCTGAGCTTACTGCATGCATAGATTAATGTTTTTCATAAAAATTGAGAAATTTGGCAATTATTTCTTCAAATATTTTTCTGCCCCTTTGCTGATATTTTCTATTTGTTGAGACATTCTTCTCATACTTTAATTTTCTAGACATGATTTCCTTTAGTTCTTTGAATATATTTTTAATAGCTGATTTAAAGTCTCTGTCTAGTAAGTCAATGTCTGGGCATTTTCAGGAAGAGATTCTACTATCTTTCTTCCCCTTTTCTGATTTCTTTACATGTCTTATAATTTTTTGTTGAAAACTGAAAATTTTAAATAATGTAATGCAGCAACTCAGGAAATCAGAACTCTTACATTCCCCAGGATTACTGTGGTTGCTGTTGCGTCTACTGCTTGATTATGAATTTCTTTAATTAATACTGTAATGTGTATTATTTGTTGTGTATGACCAGTGAGGTATCTGCTTGATTATATTAGTAGTGAGATAATGATTGAACATAGGTTTTTCTTAAATGCTTTGAACTAATAAGTCTCTGACCATTTGCCAATAAATTTTGTGTGTACTTTGGAGAACACATTCAATGCTCTTGCAATTTAATATTCTACCTTCACTTTACTTTCTGCTTACATATACACAAAAGATTAGTCTTAGATTATATACTGGTTGGGGCCTAATCAGGTCTCTTCTGGGCTTGTGTATAGACCTCCATGTGAATCTGGCTTTTCAGATTCCCAGGAACACGTTGAAGCTTTTCAAATACCCCTATTGACATCTCATTCTCAGCTTTTCATTTTGCTTTTTGGTCGGTTTCTAGTTTGCCCCAATGATTACTGCTTTCTCAAACAGCTGCAATGATAATTGCCACTGATTGTTTTGATAAGGGTTCCAGAGAAAAGGTTGTTTGCACTGAGTGAGCTCTGAGTCAAGTCAAATAAAGACAAGCAATGCCAGTGGCAAGACAAGGAACTGTCAGGCAGGTCAAACAATAAAAATTATCCGGTGTTGGGACTTTGGGGGAGCTTGAAACACATTCTTCTCCTCTAGTGACTACTAGTCTCGCAGGTTTCATGACTACCATAATTGCATGACTCTTGGCTTTCAAGGTTGGAGTTGGGGTACAGGGATGGAATAGGGAAAACTAAAATGCCATAAATCTCAACATCCTTAACAAGATTCGGCTGTTTTTCTTAAATAAATATTCCTCACATTGTTGCAAGTCTTTGGTTAATTTCCTGAAGTCTAAAAAGTTGATTCTGACAAATTTTGCCAATATTCTTGTGCTCTTACAGAGCAGCAGGCTTTCTGAGGTTTTTTACTCCATTACTGCAGAAATCTTCCTCTACATTATTTCCTAAAAGTTTGGTAGAATTTGCTAGAGAAATTTTCTGGGCTAGGAATATTTTTTTCCTGTATATTTTTATTATAAATTCAATTTCTTTTTTTTTTAAGTGCTTTTTCTCCACAAATCCCCCCAGTACATAGTTGTATATTTTTCGTTGTGACTCCTTCTAGTTGTGGCATGTGGGACAGTGCCTCAACATGGCCTGATGAGTAGTGCCATGTCCGTGCCCAGGATCCAAACTGGCAAAGCCCTGGTCCACCGAAGCGGAGTGTGCGAACTTAACCACTCAGCCACAGGGCCAGCCCCAAATTCAATTTCTTTAATCCATACAGAACTACTCATATTCTCTGTTTCCTTTTGAGTACACATTCACAGGTTATGTTTTAATTCTTTGCAGTAATCTTTCATTATTTTTAAACCATCTTTATAGTCTGCAGCAATGTTTCCTCTTTCATTTCTGACATCTGTGATTTGTGTATTCATTATCACTATCTTTTTCCTCCCTGGTCAGTCTAACTATAGGATTTCCATTTTATTGATGTTTACAAATAAGGAAATATTCATTCATTTTCACCATTTTCTCCATTGTTTTCCCAGTCTCAATTTCATTGATTTTGCTCTTATGTTTATTATTACCTTCTTGCTGTGTTTTTGAAGAGTAATTAGTCATTTTTTCTAGTTTTTTATAAGGAAGCTTAAATCACTTATGCTTTAAATTTCCATAAAGCAATGCTTTAACAGCATTCCTCTAATTTTGGTATGTGTAGTATTCATTTTCATTCAATTCACTGTATTTCCCAGTTTCCTTTGTCATTTCCTCTTTGACCTCATGGGTTATTTAGAAAAAACGTTTAATTTACAAATATGTGGAAATATTCTGAAGTCTTTTACTTAACAAAAACGTTAAAACAGTTCTAATAACTGTACTCAATATGTTCAAAAATATGTTAAAAAATAAATGTACCCAATAAGTGAAAAAAATATGCGCAGATGAATAAAATGTATAAAAAAGAATGAAATCTAATTTCTAAAAATAAAAACTAAAAAATATACACTGAATGAGATTAAGGGCACACTAGATATTGCAGGAAAAAAGTCAGTAAACTTGAGAAGATAGTAATACAAAATATCGAAAACAAAACACAAAAGAAAAAAATATCAGAGAATGCATAGAGCAACAGCAGCATGCATGACAACATCAGGAGGCCTAATATAAGTATAATTGAAGTCCTGAGAAATGAGGAGAGAGATGGAATTAGAGAATAAATCTTTGAAGAAACAAAGCCTGAATATTTTTGGAATTGATAATATTTTTGTGTAATATTATCTACTTAAAATTTTAACATATTGAATACAATTGTTGTAACTGTTTTAACCTCTTTGTGGGTAATTCAAACATCTGCTTCAGTCTGGGTTGATGTTAATGGATTGACTTTTCATCTCATTATAGGTAATATTTCCCTGCTCCCCTGCACATCTGATTTTTTACCGGATCCACACATTGTGAATTTTACCTTGGTGAGTGATGGATATTTTTGTATTCTTATGATCGTTTTTGAGATTAGTTCTGAGACAGAGTGAAGTTACATGGGAACAGTTTCATCTTTCAGGTCTTATTTTTAAAAATTTTTTGGGCAGTACCAGAGTACTGTTTCATCTAGGGCTAAAAATTCCCCACTTCTGAGGCAAAACCCTTCTGGTTACTCTATCCAATGGTCCATAAATTGTGAGTTTTCCAATCTGTCTGGTGGGAACAGGCTCTATTCCTGGCTCTAAGTGTAAGATATTATTCTCTTTTATCACTTCAGTGGTTCCTTTTTCATTCTCAAGTAATTTCCTTCTTGCCTGCACTCAGGTGTATCCTGCTGACTACTCCAGTGGGAGTCTCTGCAGATCTCCGTAGTTCTTTCTGTATGCAGTTCTGTTATATATACTCTGTCCTGCAAATTCTAGCCACTTTTATCTTCCCAAGATTCTTAGCTCCCTCTTCTTAAATCAAATAGTAGGCTGGGCTCTGCCTGAGTTCTCTCTCCCTGTGCTATACTTGCATTATATTTCTTCTTGCAGGTGCCTCTTTCCCCTTATATTTCAACTTAGTTGACTGCTGTGCAACTTCAACTCTGATGGTTCAAGAAAAGTTGCAATTTTTCTTTTCTGTAGTAAACGAGGTAGCTATCTTCCAGTTCTCTCCATCTTATGTGAAAGCTTATACTTAAACTTTTGAGCATTTCTCTTCTCTTTTAGGGACGGAGGTTAGAAATGGCAGTTTAAAAAAAGGAAAAGCAATTATAAAACTTCCTAACAAGCCTCCACTTTGTCTTTAGTATTTGTATTGCTTTGCTAGGGTTGCCATAACAAAATACTGTAGACCTGGGGGCATAAACAATAGAGGTTTATTTTGTCACAGTTCTGGAGGTTAGAAGTCTAAAATCAAGGTACAACAGGTGTGGTTTATTCTGAGGCCTCTCTCCTTGCTTGTAGATGGCCACCTTCTCACTGTGTTCTTATAAGGTCTTCCTTCCATTGGTCTGTCTGTCCTAATCTCCTCTTATAAACACACGAGTTGTACTGGATTAGGGCCTACCATATGACCTCATTTTATCTTAATTATTTCTTCAAAGGCCCTATCTCCAAATACAGTCACATTTTGAATACTGGAGGTTAAGATTTCAACATGAATCTGGGAGAAGATACAATTCAGCCCACAACAATATTTAAAGCATCAATTTTCCAACTTAGACTTAATTTTTAATGTTGTATATTTATAGTAATTTATAAACCACTTTTTAAAACATTTGAATTTAAAAGACAGCAAGCTACTTTTGAATGTTTGAGTCAATTCTCATATACAAGTGCAAAACCAGAAAAATACGAAGGAAATAAACTATAATTGTGAAATAAATATTAGCTTTTTAAGTACATTATCCACTTAGCTCCTAATTCAGCATGTACATATGCAGTCAGTTCTGAGATAAACAATATTTCAACTCCATAATTCCAACTGTTACCTTTATATTGGAAGATGACATCCCTTTAGATTAGAATGTTTTTAAATAAATTTTAAAGATGATAAAATTTGCCAATTCAGTATTTGTAACTATGGAGAATGTATATGTTACAGAAAGAATTTCTGTAGATCAGCAGAATCATATAAATTAGAACCATAAAAACCCAAGGCCTCAGAGATAACTTAGATCTGCCAGTGATGGTTTCTTTCTTACATTACTGTCAATGACATTTGATTCAATTTAAAATGGAATATAGCTGTTCCCTGCAAAGTAGCTTAAAATGTTTTTTGTTTCACATTATTATTCTAGTTATTATACTTAAATTATTTTATTGTCTTTTTTATTTGACTTTTACCTGTATCAGCTGTTAGTTTACATATTTTACATGTGTACACACACATACAAACACGTATACATTGTGTACATACACACACACACACACACACATCCCCCATATAGTCTCCCTTAGCTATCTCAATTGTGGTGCATGAATGTATTCTCTGAGTTTTTGTCCCTCCCTGATCAGAGGTATGCGGGTTGGGAAACACTGACATATCCAATTCCAGTCCTTAATGCCATAATGAAATTCACTACAGTTTAGAGCTTCTTCAGGCTTATTTTAAATCAGTCTTCTAATATTACACTCCACATTTCTCTCTTTCCTGTATGCTTTCTCCTCACAGATTTTTCAATATTTCTTTAAGGCTCAACCCATGACAGCTACTTAAATTTTATACTCAAAGCAAAAGTTTCAGGAAATTTCCCCAACCCTTTAATTTCTTAGACTCTATTTCTGTGTGATTTGTAGCACCTCTCTTAATAAGCAGGTTAGGGAAGAAGAAGGAAAACTGTAGTCAAAAATACTGGGTTAAGTTAATCCAACGAGAAGATCTCTTGCACTCTTTCAAAGTATGAAAATAAACAATAGCTTTGCGTCTGCTGCACATCTGATTTTGACTCTGTCCCAATAGCCATTGAAGTTAAAGAAGTCACACCTCTGCCCCTTTTTCCAGCAGGTAATAGCTGTTTTTCATTTCTTTGGTAATATTAGATCAAGATCACGTACACAGGTGAACAAAGTAGAAACCATTTATATTAACTAGTAATAGCTGAAACTTGCATGTATTTACAAAGAACTGATAGCAAATATATCTATATGCAGTCCTATAAATAACATTAAAGCCATATATTAAGGAATGAAAAACATGAGAAATTCTCAAAACTGCTTTAAAAGTGAACATCAGAAGTCTTGTTTTCCCTCAAAACAAAAAGATTTAAACTTGTTGATTCTCATATGGAGTGACCTTCTAGGTCAGTCAGATATATATTCCTGTATTCACAGGGAAGTCAGCAATATATATTTAAAAGAGCAAGCCAGATTAATATTAGAATATATATTTTAATATATATTCAAGACATTACACTCACCTAAATCCTAGCTTTCACTAACAAACAATGGACGAGTGGTAAAGATCACAGAGATGCTGATAACATACAAAAATAATGGAAAGCAGCTATACTCCAAGAAACACCTTTGGAATAAAAACAAAGGAACAAAATAACAGAGCCATATTTTCTATGGCATAGTACTGCAGGTTAACTGACAGCCACTAAAAGCCCCTTACTCTGTAATTTCTCTTGCCCTCAAAAGCCATTAGGTGAACAATGACCCATATATAATTGTTTCCCTTGTGTTTCTTTACATGATTTTAATATGTGGCCCTGCTCTCCAGGAACATTCTCACTAGATGTGGAAACACCACACATACACACTTGAAACATTTAAATAACAACAGAAAGTAGTTTATGGATGAGCCTACCTGAAAGGTTTGAACAAAATCACCGTTGCATTTAGTATGTTGGTGATAAGAATGGCAAATTTATGGACTAACATACAGGCCTCTGCATCTCCTCAAAGCGCAGAGCTTACCGAAGACTTCAGAGTTACAGTTATAACTGGTGGGAATGGGAATGGAAACCAGAGCTACAAGAAAAAGGAGCAACGGGGAAATCTGGAGTTGAGCACAGGAAGACTGTTGCTAGTGACAGCACAAGACCAGGACCCTGGCTCTATTCTAACCATCTGGGTGACCCTGGACAAGGAATTTCATCTCTCTAGGTCTCAGTTTTCCCATGAGTAAAATGGAAGATTCACTCACACCAGCCATGTTCACATTATATTTATAGGGCTTTGGATCCAGACCGAGTGTCAGGTAGAGGACACAAGTGTAGTTCAAGACCTGCGACGCGCTAACACCTGTAAACAAGCCCTATTGTCGTCTGTCATTTGTAACAAAATAGACATCTGTTTGAGGATCAAAATATAATTATGTTTGAAAATGTTATTTTAAAAAAAAGATTGAGAACAACTTGCTTCATTTATCCCTTCCAGCTATGATGTTTTATGAAATGTTGTTAAAAAAACTCACTGATTATGGCAAGGTTGTATTCTTCACAGCACTAGAAAATACTGGAAAGAAATTAACTGTAGATCCACATTAATAGTTTGTACTCCCAATAATAAAGCCCAAGTCATATTCTCACCCATGTCAGCAAATAGCCTTCATGACCATAAGGAAGCTGTGCCAGACAAAGGTATATAATTTAGCTGAAACCTTTGAAAGGAAGAAAAGCACGTCTCTCTCGCGCGTGCCCTCTTTTCCTCACTCTTAGCTCCTGGTTTTAAGCCTCTACCTGTTGGCAACACATGCATCCTCAAATGGTCTTTAAATTCTTCTCCTATACTGTGGCTTATGATGCTAACTCTGAGGTGTGATTCTGACACCTATTGGCTCTCCTTATGTCACTGTTGCCAATGGTCAAAAGTCAGCCAAAGTTTGTCTTGATGCTCAAGAACATTTTCTCACCAAGTTAAACACATTTTAAGCCCTAAATTAAGGCAGACTTGCACTGTTAAAGCCTCTATTTTTCTAGTTATTCTTTTTTTTTTAATTTTTTTAAATTTGGCACAAGATTCTTTGATGCTAGATAAGATGATAACACAAACACCCATACATGGGCTAACATCTGAAATTTTCTTTCTTCAGTACTGAGTCAATGAGCGCAACTTTAAAATTCTCAAATTTCAAGAAAAATTCTTATTAACACACTGTGGTAGATACAGAATGGGCTGTGTAGCTAAAAAGTCCTGGGTTCATAGGGTAATTTTTAATTTTCTCACTATAACCTAGGGAAATTACTGAATGACTTACAGTGTCCTCATCTGTGAAATGGTGATTTAATTTTGTTTCACAAGATGATGTGATAACTACTTCATTAGTGAGATGCTGGGAACATGGTAGGAATCAACAAGTTGAAATTCCCCCCATGTCTTCCCCTGCCAACACATTAATTTTCAGTTTTAGAGGCCATGTATGTGCTTCCAATTTCCTTCAGTGTGTCTAGCCAAGGTGCATTCTGGTCATTGTGGAGCCCTGCAGGCCCTAGGGGACCTTATGCAAATTTCTGTGGTAGGCATAGAAAAAGCCCCCTGTGGCACCCTGGATACACTTTCCTTAAGGCCTGACTTGTAATATCTCTCAAGTGAACATATGACCTTTTCATATACAGATTTAATTCTATTCCCAGAAAACATTTTGGAGTTTCTAAAGTCATCTTGCTCCTACTGGTATAAATACTATTTCCAATTGTCTGTAGCACACTTCTTCTCAGCCTGCTATTCCAAGCTTCCCTAACACTACTGTCAATCTCTTTACTAGCCCAGGCATACAGGAAAGTTGGCCTTGGGTTTTTGAAGGGAGCTGAGCATTGTCTACTTATTCATTCTTCCAGTACGTATGTGTGGAGTATTTCCTACGTGCCAGGGACAATTCTAAGCACCTGGGATACAGTGCTGAAAATGGTAGGGTAGGGGTCTCTTATCAAAGAAGGGGTACTGAGGATAAACAAACCATTAAATAACATAAATTAGGGCTCTTGGATGAACACTGCTTAGGTGTCAGAGGTGATAAAGGGCTTCCTGAGAATCTGATTCTTCAACTGAAAGCTGGATACTGAAAAAGAGCTGACTCAGCAAAGACCTAGATGAAGACTATTGCATAGAACCAGTAAGAAGTTCTAAAACAGTTTGTAGCTATATCGTTAACTTGACAGGCAGGCCTACTACCCTTTAAAAATTTAGGAATTTTTATATCAAAATGTTAATTACTATTTTGCTTTTTCTATGCTATTTATGCTTTCCTTATAAAAGAACGTTTGAGCAAGGTTTTAATTTTTGTTAGTTTTAATTTGGAGGAATATATTTTGTGTGGTTTAATACTCAATATTTTATCTACATTTATGTTTATTTTTATATATTCTCAATATTATAATTTTTAAGAAAATTAGTAGAATCATAACTTATTTGTTATGGTTCTGTTGCACTTTTCTAATATCCCCATATATTCAAATATAAAATCTACGTCAGTTGGAGTAAATTATTTTCCCAAGGAAAAAATACATTCCATGTTCATTTACTCTGTGTTGTCATATATCGAATCTCTTCTCAAAATTATTATTTCATCTTTTAAGCCACAGTATATCCAGCAATATGGTACTGGAAAAAAATTAAGTATAATTAAAGTCAAGTGGTTTAAAATTTGTTGGTAGAATTGATTTTCCTCTCCAGTCTTAGGTATCTAAAAACTAGTATGCTTTCCTGGAACTGGAAAGGATGTTCTTGACCTATGCTTCTCTTCATTAATAAAGGCCGGAATGTTTGGTACACAATGCAGGAGAGTTTACTTTAAGTTTCCTTGAATTTGTACAGGGTCTAATGGGGAGCAAATTTTTCAGTTTAAACCACTTTTGTTGTTTTTTATTTTGATTTATTTTAGTCTGAAGTGACAAAGATGGAAAAGAAATTATCTGGTTTTAATAATACAAAGCTCTCTTGTTACACAGAAAGATGTCACTGTCAAAAAGATAAAAATTAGAAAATTTAGCAGGGGCAAAAGAAACAATTCAGATACATCAACTAACTCTACTATGGAGTGAAATTCATAGGTCTATAACAGCAATCCCCAATGTATCAACTACCGGATCCTTGAAGGTTCTTAAGACACTTTCTAGGGGACTGCGAGGGCCAAAGAATTTTCATAATAATTTTATCAGTTTTTGTATTGCTGCCATAACAAATTACCATCAACTTTGCAGCCTAAAACAACATAAATTAACTAACGGTTTTGTAGATCGAAGTCTGACAGGGGTCTCACCAAACAGAAAACAAAATGGTTGGCGTGTCTATGATCCTTTCTGGAGCTCTGTGGGAAAACTGTTTCCTTACTAATTGAGGTTATTTGTAGAATTTAATTCCTGGCAGTTGTAGGACTGAAGTTCCATTTTCTTACTGGCTGTCAGCCAAGGGCCATTTTCAGTTTCCAGAGACTATGCACATTCCTTGGCTCTTGGCCTTCTCACTCAGTGCCGAAAGTCAGTAATACTGAGGTGAGTGTCTCTCTCACAATGCAAATCGCTCCTGACTTTTTCTGTCATTGAGCTCTCTCTCTTTCTCTCACTGCAGCTAGGTAAGGTTCTCTGCTTTTAAGAGTTTCGGTGATCATATTGGGTCAACCCAATAACCTCGGATAATCTCCCAACTCAACGTCCATAAACTGATTCACATTTACAAAGTCCCTGTTGTCATGTAAGGTCACATATGCACAGGTTCTAGCGATTAGGACATAGATGTCTTTGGGTGGCATTATTCTGTCTCCTACACTAATTCTAAGACTTTATCCTTATAACTCTGTTGACATTCGCACTGAGGGTGCAAAAGCAATAGTGTCTAAACTGTTAGTAGTTTAGCACAACCATTCACTGCCACCAAAGTTACTGTATTTTTCACCTCCATGTAATTGTAGTAAGATAAGAAATAAAGAAAATCCAGAATGTCCTTGATGAAACATTAAAATTATTAATTTTAATAATTATAATTCTTAACTACACCTCTTGGTAATATTCTATGTCATAAAAGAGAACTATTCGTAAATATTTCTGTTGTATTCTGACGTATGATAGTTAACTTGAGGAAAAAACACCTGTGCAACTGTTTGAATTATATACCTACTTAGACTTTTGTCATGAAACTGCATTTTTGCTTGAATGAATAAAAGACAAATTACGTTTGTTTAGACTTGTGTATCTGGCTGATATAGGTTTGAAAACTGAAGTTGACAACGTAACTAACTTTGGTGGTAATAATAACAAATGTTATCTTTTAAACACGTTTTACAATAAATGTGGCACCACTTGGGATATCTGCATAACTCAATGAACCAGTATTTTTCAAATTACAAAGCTTGATGTAACAAAATCATGAATAGGTAAAAAAAAAAATCCACTCAAGGAGCAGGATAAACCAATGGATTTTAGTATTCACTAATATAGTTTCAGATTTTAATGTTCATTGAGACGATTTCAGATTCCACACTGCAACTAACCTTTTAGAAACTACCACTTATCTGAAAAGAATATCAAATTACTTTCCCTTTAAATATATACCCTTGTGAAGCTGTATTTTCTTCATATACTTCAACTAAATCAATATAGCAACAAAATAAATGTAGAGGCATATTGTAAATCCATATTGTAAATATATAAAGCATATTTCATTAATCCATAGTTTAAAAAGATTTACAAAATCATAAAATAATGCCACTGTAGTCACTAATTATTTTTGGGGGGGAATACAGTTATTTTTTATAAACATTTTACTAATGTAAATGTGTGAAGGTAATATAATCTTGATATCAAATGTTTTAAGAACTACAGAATTGATCGATAATATTTCATTTTAGTAACATGTTTATTATTAATGCCATTGTTAGATATTAAGGATAAAAAAGTAAATCTTTGTTGTTCCATGATTAAAATATATAAGTAATATATAAGCAGAAGTTATTGGTTGCTTTTAAAGATATAGTCTCATTTTATATATATTTGGAAACGTTATTTTTGCTTTGTTAGCAAAAATAAAATATATGAAACGAATAGATTTAAGAGTACATATCTATCTCTATTTTCAGTTCTATCAGTGTTTTCCTCATGTATTCTGAATTTCTGTGTGGTTTTAATTACACACATATTTGGAATCATTATACTTCTTGGAGACTTAACTCGTTTATCATTATGTAATGGCCCTCTTTAATCCTGACAATCTTTGTTTAGACTCTTTTCTCGGAAATTAATATAGCTCTTTCAGCTTTCTTTTGATTAATCTTATTATGGTGTATCTATCCCTGTACCTTCACTTTTAACCTGTGTCATTATAAAGTCAGTTTCTTACAGACAACATATAGTTGCCTTTGTATCCATTCCAACAGTCGCTGGTGTATTTAAATAATCCATACAGTTAGAGTGATTATTGAGATAGTTGGATTAATATTTATCACATTTGCAACTGTTCATGTAATGACTATTCATTATATAATTATATATATCACATATATAATATAATGCAATGCATTATAATTAAGGGTTTAGTGGAAAGGGTTTAGTGAAAAGACCCAAATAAATCTACCTTTATTAGACCATGAATAGGAGTATTAAAATTTGGTTTATAGGACCTACTCAATGGAAAACAATTATTTTGTATAGCCATTAAAATAGATACAAAATTCTAATTTGGGGCTATTACTAATTTTGTTTATGAATATTTAAGTCTGTATCAGGAATTCATATTGACAAATAACTGTACATGAAAAATAAAAGAGTATATGTGCTAATAGACATTCTTTCTCAATTATTGCATCATAAATTTGAAATATTAAGTTTACACATGTGTACATTTCTGACTTGATTGGAAACAGCTCTATTTGTTTTTAAAAAATTTCTGATGTCCACAGGAATCAAGATAGTATCAGATTATAAAAGAAATTTAATTGGTTCTTCATTTCAAACAAACATGGCTGTTTATCGAATTTTGATGCTGAGTTGCTTGCTTTCAAGGCTAGAGTGAAATATCTCAATTATAACCTATATTCTAATCATAATACCTAATTGCCAACACAGAGTCCTAATTTATTCTATTCTGTGTCAGTAGTACTATAAGCAAAAACAACTTGTCAAAATAGAAAGATTGTATTATTTAAGATCAATTACTCAGCAAAATGCTATTTCCAGCAACTGTCAGCCATGCAGTTAGAATATGTAGAGATTTCTGTGTCTATATCATGTAGGCAGTACAGTCTCATGGTTAAAATGCAGTTTTAGAATCAAAATGGTGAAGACTGAATTTTTTTTTTTTCAGGAACATTAGCCTGAGCTAACTGCTGCCAATCCTCTACTTTTTGCTGAGGAAGACTGTCCCTGAGCTAACATCCGTGCCCATCTTCTTCCACTTTATATGTGGGACGCCTACTACACCATGGCATGCCAAGCAGTGCCATGTCTGCATCCGGGATCCGAACCAGTAAACCCCGGGCCACTGAGAAGCAGAAAGCATGCACTTAACCACTGCACCACCGGCCCCTGAAGACTGAATTTTAATGGTGCATATCTTTACTATGGGACTTGGATACATCACACGTTTAATGCTTAGGTTTCTCGTCTGCTTAAATTGGAATAATATTTACTATTGAGTTGCTTTAATGGTTAAATGCAAGAATCTGTGTAAATGACTTGTCAGATTTGCTGTCACATAGTAAATTCCCTAATAAGTATTAGCTATATTTAATGTATGATTGCTATGTACCTGGAAAATTGTTGCCAAATAATTATTTCTCTGTCAGTGTCTTAAAGTTCACAATTATCATAAGAGAAGTTTATGAGTTGGAGGGGGCGTGAGAGGTCAGAAGGACACTGTTTGACTTATGTTGTAAAGCTCTCACAAGACAGCTTGTGGTTAGAAATAAATGCTTTTGTATTCTTCCCATGGGGAGCTTATCCTAAAATGTAAATACTCCAGGGAAGAGTAATTTCTTGAATTGATTCTCACAAAGTGATTAGTTGCTGAGGACAGAAACTATCTTTCATGGGAAGGCACATTTGCATAGCAGTTTTAAGAACACAGGACGTGAAGTTGAATAGTGGTTCTAATAATTACGACTAACTTGGGAAAATTATTTGATTTTCCTTTGTCTCAGTTTCCTATTTGCAAAATGTGGACAAAAATTTTACCTACCTTGGGGCTGCCTGATGGCATAATGGTTAAGTTTGGCACTCTCCACTTCAGCAGCCTGGGTTCTCAGGTTTGGATCTTGGGCACAGACCTATACCACTCATCAGCCACACTGTGGTGATGAACCACATATAAAGTGGAGGAAGAGTGGCACAGATGTTAGCTCAGGGCTAATTTTCCTCAAGGAAAAAAAAACATTACCTACCTCATAGGATTGCAGTTAGGATTTAAAAAGTTAATATTTCTAAAGCACTGAGAATACTGCCGAGGATATAAGATATAAGAACTACACAAAAGCCTTTTATTATTATATTATTATTCCAAGACATATATAAGTATAAAGAGGTACTACAGAGAAAACCACCTTTAAAGGATTATAGATTAGCCACAAATCATCTCATTTGTTGAAATTTGAACAAGGTGGTCCCAAATTACTAGCAATCGCAGTTACCAGGCAGAAAAATATGTAAATCCTCTTTGGAAGAAAATAACATTACCCCTAGGCTCAAAATATTTCCACAATTAATATTATAAACACAGTCTTAGACAAAATAAAATAAGTATAAATGTGAGGAGAGATGATAAAATAAAGAAAAATTAACACAGATGACAGACAAGAGAAACACCCACAAAGGTTAAAATTATTCTTGCTAAAAGACACAGACTTTAATATATGTATGTTGAATGATATAAACAAAACTGAAAACTTTAATAGAAAACTAGGAATTATATAACTAAAATACACAATGTAGAAATTAAAAAATCAATAGGTGAGTTGAACAGGAGATTAGAAAGAACTGAAGAGAGAATTAGTGTACTTGAAGACAAATTGCAATAAGTATCTAGAATGAAGCATGGAGGGAGAGAATACAAAACAATATCAAAGAGAGGGAAGAGGCATAAAGTAAATAAAGAGATTAGTTAACATATTTTAATTGCAGTCCCAAAAGAAAAAGAGAGAGAGAGAAGTTACTTTTTGAAAAGAATGAACTGAGAACTTTCTGAACTGATAAAAGATATCAAAATATAGATTAAATACACTCTCAAAGCCACAAACAGTATAAATAAAAAGAAACTCACAATTGGACACGCATAATGATTTTTACAGAAAAGCAAAGAAAGAGAAGAATCTTAAAAGGAGCCAGAAAAATAAGGCAGATTACCTTCAAAGGATCAAAAGTTAAACTGACAGCTAACTTATAAATAACAGTAATGGAAGCTAATTATATCTCCAAAGTATTCATACAAAATGACATCCAAACCAGAATTTGATTGGATAATTTATCCTAATTTAAGACAAAAAATACTCTTAAAAAAAGACGATGAAATACTGACATTCTCAAACAAATAAAAAAATAATTCTATCTATTATAAATACTATAGGATAGTATAAGCTATTTTCCAGCCAGAAGAAAAATGATCATAAATGGAAAACTGAGATGGAGAGCAAAAAGATTTCAAAATGAGTGTACGATTTTTTTTTTTTAAAGTTACATTTTTTTTTTTTTTTAAAGATTTTATTTTTTTTCCTTTTTCTCCCCAAAGCCCCCCGGTACATAGTTGTGTATTTTTCGTTGTGGGTTCCTCTAGTCGTGGCATGTGGGACGCTGCCTCAGCGTTGTCTGACGAGCAGTGCCATGTCCGCGCCCAGGATTCGTGTCCGCGCCCAGGATTCGAACCGACGAAACACTGGGCCGCCTGCAGCGGAGCGCGCGAACTTAACCACTCGGCCACGGGGCCAGCCCTGAATGAGTGTACGATTTTACACTGAAACAAAGTTTTAAGTTCTATTTGCTCCACGTGATGTAGAATATTTGGCGTTTAAATTGTTTTCATTTTAGCTATTTTAGTGGTTACATAATAGTATCATTTTTTTTTATATTTATTTTTATTTACTTGCTGACTAATGATGCTGAGAATTTTTAATATATTTATTGGATTTTTCTGTATCTTCTTTTAGGAAGTGTCTGTTCAAGTATTTTGCCAATTTTTATTGGTGTATTCACCTGTTTGTTACTAAGGTCTAGATTTTTATTTTTAAAAATATATTGTGGATATAATTCTTTCTCAGTCATATATATGACTTACAAATATTTTCTACTAGATACCTTATTGATTATGTTTTTTGAGGACCACGGGTTTTTGATTTTTATAAATTTCAACTTATCAATGTTTTATCTTATGGTTCATGCATTCTGTGTCCTCTCTAAGAAATTTAACCTAACTCAAAATTTTGAACATATACTCCTGTTTTCTTCTATTGTCTATTCTGATTTTTTATTTTAAGTTTAGGTCTATGGTCTATTTCAAAATGATTTTTGTGTAAGCCACGAGATACGAGCCAAGGGCAGCAGCTAACCCTTCTCTCTTTCTCCCTCTCTCTCTCCCCCTTTTTCTTCTCCTCCTTCTTCTCCCTTCTCTTCCTCCTCCTTCCCCTCCTTCTTCTCCTCCTCCCATCTGCACGTCTTTCTCCTCTTCCTTCACTATTCACAGCCAACACTTAAGAAATAGTGCGTTACGATCCCTTTCCTTGAGGACAGAGCATCTACATGAATTATTTAAAATTCTCCATGGGAGATTTGTTTATCCTCCTCCGTTTTTTAATTCATTCACTAGTTTATTTATATCAGGATGGACTCACAGTCATTTATTTTATACACTGGGTTATAATCCAGTACTACTTGATTTATTTTGTTTCTCACATTGTTTTGAGTTTTGAGAGAAGACAAAATATTTGGTGGCTTTGTATTGCAAAGTTATTAAAGGCTAACTTTTAAACAATTTGCTAGATCAGAAAAAAAAGTAGTAAAGTGGCTTTAAATGAGACAGAGAACCCTTTGTGCAAATGAGGTAGTCTAAAAATTAATTCATGAATATAGCACTTGGCATTAAGGAGCTAAGTTCAATCATTAATGCCTTCTCATATAATAATCAGAATTTGTCCAAGCATAAATTCTTCAAACAAATATTACAGGTGAAAATAACACACTTGAAAAGAGGAGTAAAAATACCTGCCTGTGCTTTGTGGAAACTATATTCTAACATTCAAAATCACATTAAAAAACAGATTTAAGATAATGACTAACTCCGGGCCAGCTCTGTGGCTGAGTGGCTAAGTTTGTGCACTCAGCTTCTGCGGCCCAGGGTTTCACTGGTTCGGATCCTGGGCGCCGACATGGCACTGTTCGTCAGGCCAAATTGAGGCGGCATCTCACATGCCACAACTAGAAGGACCCACAAGTAAAAATATACAGCTATGAACTGGGGGGCTTTGGAGAAAAGAAGGAAAAATACACAAAATAAAATAATTCAAAGTTTTTTAAAAAAAGGTAATTCTCTGAACTGAGAATTAAATAAATGTTGGCTTTTTATGGATGGTTGAAGGAAATACCAACAACGAAAAAGAAGCATGCACTTCATATGATATGTATCATACTTTTATAAAATAAAAAATATTTCATTCTGTGAGACTATAATAAAACATTAGACGTAACAGAAGCATGTTTGGCTCTAATCTTAAAAACACTATTGTCTACATTGGATTATGGACATAATACAAACTTCATGAAGTTGTTTACGAAAGTCTGCAATGTTTAAAGGGTCCATAAGTCAGTAAAAGAGGGCTTATTGTTAAAATGTTCTTACAAATTCTATGTGACACGAATAGATGTTTGATGTACACTGAAAATAAAACAATTATTTGTTTAAAAATGTTCTAAATTTTCTCCAAGGAGTGATGTTAAATAACCCTTATGTACAGTGAGAAACTAATACAGGAAACAAGAACATTTAGGAGACTTTCCAAATAACATCATTATATTTAGGAACTAAGGGGGTAGTGTCGACGTTTTGTGTTTTATTTGCGTTTTCTATAATATCATAATACAAATTCTAAATGCAACTGTGAATTTGAAGAATCACCTGCACTACCGCCACAGACTTTAAATAAGTTCTTTAACTACACAAAGATATTTCCGATGTGACACACAGAAACAGCATAATTAGAGTAATTTTTGACTTAGATTTTCAAAATCAAAATCTTTTTTCCCATATCTGCAGGGAAAAAGCTGTCACAATTAGCCCCACAAATTAGTTCATTTTATAGGTTAGAACATTAGTGCTCAAAAAGTATTAATGATCTCTCCAGCTTTTCATAGCAGCAGAATCAAAATGAAAACTCAAGACCCTTCCCTTACTCACACTTTTATTTTTCTATTCAGAAGTAAAGTACACATTTTAAAGAACTAGAGTATTTATATATTTTTAAAATGTGAATTTAATAATATTCTAAAGTCATCACAAATATTCAAAATCATTGTGTCTGGGAGTTGTCCAAATTTTCCTCCAGTTATTACAGAAAAAATTAGAATTTTCATCCCTGTGTGTACGTATAAACAAAGTAAACAAATACATTGATAATTTGGTGATATATTCATATTAAGAGAAAAACACTGTTCCATGCAATTTTGCCTGGTATTTCTTTCTTACACATTCTGATTTTTAAGTAAAAACGTTACTTTCTTAAAAGCTACATCAGAACTATGATTTTCAATGATATTTACAAAATTCAGTTAACCTGCTTGTATAAGTTGGAGTGAAATTTCTCAAATGTATATTAAGAAAATTAAGTAGAATCACTAAGACTTGTGTAATACAGGTTATGCATTCTGGACTTAAGCAGCTTTAGTATATAAAAGAAAATTATAAAAATACCTGAAATTTAGATTCCATATATTTTGTTTTTTGTAAGGGCATTCAATAATTCTCTCTTAATGGCATGCTGTCCCTAGCGTGAAATGCTTTAAAACATTATTTAACAATGCACTTATATAACTTGATTTTAGATGAATCTGAACAAATACTGTTTTAAATTATAGGTAGATGCTTATTATTCCTATAAATAGAAACTTTCTTGAACTTAAAAGACATACAAATCCTTAAGAAATGGGGAAAAAAGTCATAACTAATAAAACTGGATTCTTCATAATTATATACCATTAAGTTCAGGGGAAATGATATTAGTCGTTTCTATCAATGCATTTCTGTCTTCCTATTTTAATTATGTTTTCTTTTGTATATCTCTACGCTCACTTATTCAAAGGAAAAATGTACAACAATGCACACTGACAGATCTAATCCTTTAATCAAATTTTATAAAAGCTTGGGGAATATTTAGTTTTATATGGCTGTCTGATTTTAAAGAGGTGCTGTGCATTAGTTGTCAAGGGAGTTCTGAATGTCTCTCTAATAATGCAAAAGCAATGCTGAAACATCAAGGAAGAACAACAAACATTTGTCATCTAATTACATAAAGATGAACAGAAGTATCTTTCAACATCATTCATAGGACCCATTAGAGGTACAAGGTAACAATTGAGTTGAAAATACATGGAATTTATTTTCTAGAAATAGAAACGCTTTTTGTTATATGTAAAATGTAAGTTTGATAAATGACTCTGGTTATTTTAATAAAACTTTATAATACTTTCATGTCCCACAGAAAATATACCTAACCACTATTTGTTAAATCATTTAAATTATGGTCAACATGCAAACTGATTTTTTTTTTTTAATATCCTTACAATGAAACCAGAGAAGACCAAGAAATAATATTTACTACCAATTTGATTTGGCCAGGTCATATATTATAAGGTTCTTTGGGAGATATCAGGCAAACCTCATTTTATTGTGCTTCATTTTACTGTGCTGCACAGATACTGCATTTCTGTACAAGACCCTCCACCAGTACAACCGTTAGGACTCACTGAAGGCTCAGATGATGATTAGCATTTTTTAGCAATAAAGTATTTTTTAATTATGCACATTTTTTTAGACATAATGCTGGTGCACACTTACCAGACTACAGTATAGTGTAAACATAACTTTTATATGCACCGTGAAACTAAATAATTTGTGTGACTTGCTTTATTGCTGCCATATTCACTCTATTGTGGTAGTCAGAACCAAACCTCCAATATCTCTGAAGAATGCCTGTATGTATTGAGTGAAAACCCAGTTTTATTTCTTCATTGATTTTCCTTAACAAATTGTGCTTTTCTTGATCCTGAAACTGACTACTTATTCTGAGATATCATCCTCACCCTAACCACTTCTAAGTACCTTTAGGAGTAAGGATGGGGGAAAAAAAAGAATTTCCCAGACTTCCTTACAGCTAGCATAGCAAGTCAACAACAAGATACACAGGCTTGAGATACTGAAGCATAGGACATCCTCTAGCTGCTGTTGGTGAGGAGCTAGTTTACAGAAGTAGGCGTGTTGCTGGATTCTGCAGTCTAGTGTTCAAGAGACAGAGCAGCAGTGGTTAAAAATAGTGTTTGCTGTCCTTATTTCTAGTAGTCACCAGTTCTGTTGGTGTGAATGGTAACTGGGAGGACACTAGCTATGAGAGAAACAATAGTAACTTTCTTATTTCTCATTGGTGGTTACAGTGTTAACTCTTGAAATCTATTGTCCAGTTTTACCTCCACTTACTTCCAATCCCCCAACCTTTCCAAAAAGGTTTGAAGCACATGATTCCATTGACTAGTCTATTTTTGACTTAAAATATCTGTGCTAAACCCTCAAAAATTATATCAATAAACCTCAAAGGATAAATACGTCATTACATGACTAAGTCTAAAGTAAGTCCACTCCGTTATTTTTGGTAGGGCAAAAACAAGCACACCATTGAAACTCTCGTTGAATCATTAGAGCAAAATGAAGCAACTACTGTGTGATCCTCAAATTATAATTAGTAATTATAACTCATGTTAAAGAATTTCATATGTTGTAGATTTTGCATTTTATAATGTTTGAGTCATGTCTGAGGTTACAAAAGCTGAAGTACTCAAAACTGAAGTACTCAAAGAATACTCCAACCTTTTTCTTCCTTCCCACTACACTTTAGAGGTGAGAAAAGACAAATAAATAATTTTTCAACCTCCTTTGAGATTGAGATGACCGTGTGACTCAGGTTTCATCAACGAAGTATAAGGATAAACCAGCAAATTTATCAGGGAACTAATGTGAAATTTATTTCTGATTTAAAAATATGTAATGGAATATCTCACTAGCAGTTCTTTTTCACTATTCTTTCTTCATTGAATGGTGATATAATGTTTAGAGCTTTTGAAGTCACATCGTATCCATAGGCAATAAGCCCAAAGAACCAACGCCACCACATACAATAATGGCTGAGCAAAAGGAAGGAGAACATGAACTTCATAATATCAATGAGCTGCTAAAGAAATCTTAGAACCTCCTATCTCCAGATTTGTCACTAACTAAAGGGTCATTTTACTTGTGGTGTAAGACACTGATTAGCAAGTGTTCTGTTATTTGTGGGTAAATATATCACTTACTATTTTCTTGAGCTAACGCCTTCTCTAAGATTCCAGCAATCATACATAAAATTGAGACGTATTTTCAAAGGCATGGATTACATTTAAACAGAAGTGAAATCATACATAGAGAATACCATGCTTAAACAAATGCAACCTACAGACTCAATTTTTCAAGTAAGAATTGAGTTCATTATGGGGGCCAGCCCAGTGCTATAGTCGTTAAGTTCACTCATTCTGCTTTGGTGGCCCAGGGTTTGCTGGTCTGGGTCCTGGGCACAGACATACACACCGCTCATCAAGCCACGCTCTAGTGGCATCTCACATACAAAATAGAGGAAGACTGGCAGATGTTTGTTAACTCAGGGACAATCTTCCTCAAGCAAAAAGAAGAAGATTGCCAACAGATGTTAGCTCAGGGCCAATCTTCCTCACCAAAAAAAAGAAAAAAAGAAAAGAATTGAGTTTATTATGGGTGTATATAACTTCGGGGCCAGGGATAGCATTTCTTTCTTTCTGTGCTTCTAGACTTACAAATAAACATTGAAGGAAGGCTTCTGACCTCAGAGTTAAATTAGAATTTGAGAAATTAATCATGTTGAGCATAAAGAATATCAGAATAGTATATGGGAAAAGTATCACTGGCTTCCATAACTTTAAAGAACTGAAGATTGCTCTAGAGCATACATTCAATTCTTAGTGTCAATCTCAAGAAAATTTAAGTATTCATCCAGTAGCACACGGTATATAAATAAGCAAAAATTCTTAGGCATCATGTTGCTGGATAAGCAATAATTCAAACATGCAAGTGAATATGTCTTTATAAGTGTAAAAAAGTATGCAGAGGTTAATAATCTAGTTTTTTTCCCTAAAATACAAGCATAAAAGAGTTTAAAGGTTTCTTTTAAATAAGTAGGAATATTTCAACTTTGGGTGCCATTTTGTAAGAGATTCTTAATTGACTGACATCAAGTAATATTCTCCCTCTTAAGACACTTGTGATAGCTTTAGTACCCATGCCTGGCAACGATGATTGAAAGAGAACTTTCAAATCGAACCTATAAAGATAATAAAGTACTAATTTGGAATAACTAGACTCACTGAAGAGAACACAGCTTGCATGTAACATTTAACATAAGCATAATTATATTCTTATGCCTGTGTTTAATACAATCTATCCACCCATGTAGGATGCTACTGACTCATATTGCTGTAAAGTGGATATTTTTGGTTTTAATGCTCTTTTCCTGGGATTCAATTAGATTCCATCCATTCAATGTATAACAGCAGCGAACATAGGTCCTAGTTCATGTGTGATTATTCTAAACAGATCAGTTCACTCTTTAAGGTTTTTAAACTAATTGCAGTGATAGCCCGATCACTCACTCTTCAATTTACCAATATTTTCTTCTTGGGGTATTGGGTTTTTTTGGGTTTTTTTTGCTGCTTTCATCATTTTTCTTTTGATATTCCCTTCCTAATTAATAACAGTAAAATTTATTGCACATTGCTTTGTTCTGGGCCTACTCCTACATTTGGAGGCCTTTTTAGAAAGTATCTTTTTCTTTTTAGGTGAGAATGACTTTATCTTGTTAGTTGAATGATGTCTGGTAGCTCAAACACTCTGGTTTTTGTTTTTTTCTTTGGAGGAAGATTAGCCCTGAGCTCACATCTGCTACCAATCCTCCTCTTTTTGCTGAGGAAGACTGGCCCTGAGCTAACATGCCCATCTTTCCTCTACTTTATATATGGGATGCCTGCCACAACATGGCTTGACAAGCGGTACGTAGTTCCACACCCGGGATCCAAACTGGCAAATCCTGGGCCACCAAAGCGGAACGTGCTAACTTAACCACGACACCGGGCCTGCCCTCAAACTCTCTTTTGTCTGTTGTTTTCTCTCACTCAAAATCTTTCTCTTACCCTCTGCCATTTCATTGACTGTAGATAATGTGCACGTACTGCTGCCAAAATGATATAAAAATGGTGATATAATGCTTATGCACTGCAGCATGTGTTACGGCTGATCATACATATGTACAGAACTGACAGACTTATACCCTGAGTTACAGTTGAAATGTTCTGAGTGTTTTAAAATGTTGCTTCTTTCTTTAAAATATAATTTAAAAGCAGTTTAAAAACAGTAGGCTGGGGGCTGGCTCTGTGGTTGAGTGGTTAAGTTCGCGCTCTGCTATGGCAGCCTGGGGTTTTGCCAGTTGGGATCCTGGGTGCAGACACGGCACCTCTCGTGAGGCCACGCTGAGGCAGCATCCCACATGCCACAACTAGAAGGACGCACAACTAAAATATACACCTATGCACTGGGGGGACTTGGGGAGAAAAAGCAGAAAAGAAAAAAATCAAAAAACAAACAAACAAAAAACAGTATGATGACAAGAGTATAAAAGATTGCAAAGTTAGTAAGGTCTCAGATAAGGATAACAATTCCAGCCAATACAGGTAGATGTGTGGCCTTGAGCAAGTCATTTTGCATGCGAGTCCTTATTACCCAATCTCTAAATAGGGATAATAATAAATAACTAAGGGATGGTTTGAGTAAGGTAACAAATGTACACAAAACAAAAGCCTGGGGCACAGGAGCCATACAGTGTTTATGTACTTAAACTACATATTGTCATAAATCAATATTGATGTCCAGACACATGCAAAAGGCTATTTACCTATCATCATGTTCTCTCTGTTCCTTTTGTTTCCTGATGATGTTGATGATGATTAGTGATAGATACAATAATGATTAATAATAATAGTATTATAACTAAATCAATTTCCACATGGTAATTTTACTTGAAGAAATATTTTCACTATGTGTTTAGGTAAAAGGTTAATAGATAGGAAATTACTTTTCTCATATATGACTTTAGAATGTCTTAGTGTCTGCTAAAAGGGGTTGGAAAAAATAAAGCTGGCTTTGTTTACAAATATAGAACTATCTAAAGCAGATTTCAGTTTGAGAAACAAATTCTTCAATATTATTCATAGGCTAAGTGGCCTTAGAGTCAATATGATGCCAGTGTTGGGGTAAAGATGATGAAAATATATATCCTTTTAATTGAAAGTGTTTAGGTCAAAATTTGATGCTGGTATACATTTCAAAGTATCATATTATCAATTAAAACTCCATAATGGTCTGCCTTGAAACCAGAATAAATAGGCAGATATCCTTGACTGAAAACACTTATTATTTTCGTAAACTTATTTGTATTTTACAAAGGACTAAAAATGACTGCTAGAATTGAGTACAGCCAAGCGCCACATAATGACACTTTAGTCAATTATGAACCGCATATACGACAGTATTCCCATAAGATTAACACCATACAGCTTAGGTGTGTAGTAGGCTATACCATCTAGGTTTGTGTAAGTACACTCTGTGATGTTCACACGATGAAACCACTTGACAAAGCACTTCTCAGAATGTATCCCCGTCATCAAGCAACGCATGACTGTAGTTTTTGCTTGTGCTTTTTCCAATCCTGACAATTAATGTGGTCACAAAAATATACATATATCCATGAGGCTAACCTAAAACATAAGTGCCTTATTTTAATAAAGAATAGCAACCAAAAAAATCCTAAATAATCAATATGGACAGAAAAAGACCACAATGGGTAAACCATAGCCTACATATATGTGGAGAGGAAAAACATTTATTATACTGTTAGATGTCCATTTTATAAAGCTTGTGAACAGAGAGCAGATTTGAATAATAAGAAATCCCTTCACTAGCAGGAAAGAATATTATGATTTGAGGTTGAATTCTTTTGAAGAGGGCTCTTGATACAAACCTAGAAGTATAGGCAAAGGTTGCTTTGAAGGTTATTCAAGTTTTGTTTGCTTGTATGCTTGGCTGCTTGCTTGCCTGCTTGATCAAGAGCACTACTCATTATATCTGAAGTCCCTCAGACTACCATGAACCATCTTGAGAACAGAGGCAAAAATGGTAAGGTTTGAAGGCTAATGGAACAGCAGCACGTTGCACCAATCCATACCGGAACACAGGGTGTTGACTGTATTCATCTGGCCTGCTCCTAATCAAGACACTGACCGAAACCTAGGAGGAATGAGCAGGCTCACGGTGTTTTCACTTCTGAGAAACAAAAGGCAATAAACATATGTTCCTGTTCACACTAACACAAAAGTCCCATTTTTGTTATTAATACTGAAAATACTCAGAGTGAGTTAAACCATTAATTATTGTGACAACATTCATTCTCCCAGTGGCTTACATATGATTAGCCATAACATATGTTGCACTGCTTAAAAAAAAAAAAAAAGAAGGATCAGTGAAGAAAAATTGCAATTTTTCTGGAGACATGATAAAAAGCACACCTGTACTCTCTCCATTTGTCTCCTTTCCTCTAGCCTCTTGCTCATCTCTTAATTTGTGTGTCAAAAAGGTTTGAAAAGAGCTACAACGGCTTCTGCTTCAAAATACAACTTACATTTTAGCCAGTAAGCTTTGACATTTGACAACTGAGGAACAAAAGAAATACGTTGAATTCAGGTATCGGTTTAAATCTGAGAGGCAGCACATTCATCAGAAAAATAAAGGGGCAACATTTTGCTTTAGGGAAGTTTTGTTTACATTCTTCAAGGGGTGATGCTTTGTTTGCATCCTTTTAAATATCGACGCAGTGTACTTAATATATGATTTAGTTTATCTAATAAAATCAACCTATAGATCATTATTCACAGGAAAAATATTAGGGTAAAGTGCAAGTTGAGGAAATAGGAAAAGCACGCACATATCTTAACCTACACGCTGTAGTTTCTACTAATATCCTGGGCTTCTCCAATTACTAGTTTGCCAAGGCAACTTGTGACTTTTGTGAGTTGCCTGTAGAAAGAGACCTCAGTTGGAAACGACTCCTCTTTTTTATGAGACCCATTTTATATAATAACATGTACAAAGCAAGGAACTATGGCAAAACTGGGGAGAGAAGGGATGCTTTTGTATAATTTTCATAGGACTTTTGTTGCTCTGAAGATATATCCTGTGATTACTAATGGGCAAACAATGAGGTTGCTGACCTATTTTGGCAGATTTTAAGTTGCTTCCTTCTGACTCTGCTAATTGCATCTGGTGAATACTGGAACAGAAACTGCTGGGCTGGAAGGCATTGCTGTCATACAGCCAATCAGGTGCACACGCAGCCAATGGGAGTTCTCCTCACACAGCCCCCAGCCCTGAGGTGGTTCCAAGCAGCTGGTGCCCTACCAGATCCATGTGTCACGTGGCTCGGCACGCAGCGATTCCCTGCAGTATGCAGGGCTTCCCTGCAGCTTTCTTATTTCTGTGCAAAATACCCCTTTCTTATGGAGAAAGTGCCGCTAAATGTCTATGACTGCAAAGCTATTGAGAATTGAGGAAGCAGAGAAAAATTGCCCTTACTTCCTGGTACCCTGAACTTTGAGCAATGTTAATGGGAGTTATGTGAGCATAAAAGAAATGCAAGGGCAGCAGGACTGCACCCTCAGTGGTTTCCGAAGAGCAGCCTGCGCCGCAAGACACATTACAAGTAGGTTGAGCGGTATCAGAGGCTATTTCAGGGCCGAATACATTTACCATGTGGCTCCTCACTTACACCAGCTGTCTCCATAGTTCCACTACTCTGAAGTGAAGATATTTTTTGTTCTTTAAAATAGCTCCCCTTCACTCCAAAAGGAGTCTTATACTATGATAAGCATTTGTTCTTTCTGGATTATTGTGCCACGATGAAAAGAGTATACTTTCTGCTAACTATTTTTTCTTCAAGAGACAAACGCAGTATGCTGCAACAGACTACATGAGAACTGGAGCCATAGAGCCTGCCATTAATTATGTGTCTTCTGAGAAAATCATTTAACCCTTCTGAATATATTTCTTCCTCTTTAAATATAAGGTAATACCAAATAACTCTATAAAATTATTTTTAAGATCTTAAAAATAAAAAGTATTTTGTAACTAATGAAATATTATCTATTATCATTAGCTTAGTCACTTTCAAACCAACCACAACAAAAGCATAGTTAGACACTATTTTGTTGGAAGATTAATTTATGTTTATCTTGTATGTTCAATATAAGTCCTAAGGAGCTGGCCATCGTAAATTTTGGTTTCTTCTAGGTTTTTCAGTTACTTAACACAATACAAAATGGATTCTTACAATCCAAGATTTCATAAATAAACACAAGGACTAGAAAGGAAAAAGGGAAATCCACATCATCCTTTATAAATCTCAGATTACTAGGGTAATTCACACACAGAGCAGATTATGAAAGTTTTCAGGACATGGGTATGTGTGGCTGTGGTGCTTACAAGCAGCGTTCCTACACGAGTACATTGGTAAGGTGCCAGAGAGCAGACATCCAGATTCCCTCCTCTCGTTAACTGGTCTGTTTGACCTCTGCGGTGCCGTCTGCGTTTCTGTTGCTCACAGCGCCAGTTATTCTCTTACACTTACCGACAACTCTCTGACTTGCCAGTCGATCCAACTTCAGTCTCCTTCAGCATTCTGAATTTCAAACTTGGTATGATATTTCCTAGCTCTTTCTCTTTCTAGTTACATTAGGAAATCCAAGTATATGCTATATAGTCAGAAGGCACTATTCTCTTTAACAATAACTTTTCTCTGAAAATACTTTCTACAGATTGCCTCGAATAAAATAAAATGACTCCCTGAGAATCAATAAAATGACGTGCACGTCTGTGAACCTACCTAGGTGTAGACACAGACGTGGAGGGAGCGGCGGACGTGACGCAGACCAATACGTAGACTTAGACGTGACGTGACGTATACATGAGGTAGACGTAGACGCGATGTGACGTGACGTAGACGTAAATCTAGGCATTCCGCCGTTATTGTTCCTCCAATGAGTTTTGTCTTCTTCTTTGTTCTCCGCCACTTTGGGAGAGCTCATCCGTGCATAGATGTGTTGTATATTAACCCGATCAAGCAGGGGCACAGGCACAGGAGTTTCTTCCAGCTCTTCTTCTGTGTAGCTTTGTGAAACTGGGTAAATTACTTAAAGTCCCTAAGCCTCATTTCTCCAACCTTTTAAGAACATAATTATAAATAATTAATTGAAAATAGATTATATTCAAACGGCGCAAGGGACCACCTTCACATGGTAATTTTAGCAGTTGTTGTTTTTGTTATATTCCTGCTATTAAGGTAATGCCTCCGATGCAACAGCTGGGGTTAAAGAGACTGCTGCCTCATTGGTATTTTGCTGTTTACTGCTTAGTGCACGTTTTACAGATGAGTCTATATCTTCACAGAAAGACACCTTGTGAAAATCTAATGCTAAACTTTAGTCCACATTTAGTGGTTATAACCCCCTATTTCTAAACTAGATTTTATCATGTATATTATAGAGTTTATTGTTGAAATACTAGTTTTATAAAAGAAACATCCTTATGTTTAGGTACTAGGTTTGCGTTGTTTGAATTTTTGATAAAGAGTAGATGACAAATGCTAAGGTTAGTGAATGATTAATGTTAGGCTAAATTTGGATGTAGGAAATGTCACTTTTCTCCAGAAACTTAAAGGTTCTGCCTGAGTCTTCATCCATAGAAGTGCCCAAGGTAGTGAACATCAGTAATAGATGATGCACATAGAGTATGGACGTTCGATTTTTCATCCAAGTATATTTGGATTTCCATGTTAGGTTTCCTCCTCCGCTTCCTCATCCTCTCATAGAACAATTTTGGTGAAATTATGTCCCACCATTTTCCGTCCTTCTCATATGCTGTTAATGTATTAAGTAGTAAATAATACATGAATAGCATAAATAAGATTCCGACTTTTCAGGGATAGTCAAATGACAACTGAGTAGTAGCTAATTATGTATCATCTTCAGAAATGTGACTTATTTGTGTCACTGTTCTTTTTAAATGCACTAAACTGCCACTTGCCCTGCTGCTTATCAGGCCAGGAAAACTCCAAATAGGGGGTTATTGTAAAAGTTAATGGAGATACCAATTATGATATGTCCATAAAATGTCTCTAAAGAAAGCATTGATATACTTCTCATACATGATATAGCAAGTGCCTGTTGCCATTTGAGTTTTCCAACAGCAGAGATTGAGATGGAGTTTGGCATGAAAAATATTTATTACAGATCAACATCTCTAGCTTGCAACTATGTTGTGGGATAACCCTGCAGGGAGCTCTGGTATATAATGGCTCATCAGAGTATTCAACATGACTTTTGCTGAGTTGTCTGATGAAAGTATGCCACATGTATAAACCTGGGCCCCTAGCACTATGGAGACAGAATTGTAAGGACCCAGGTATTCTTCCTGTTGGGCATACAGCAGCATATAAAGATTTTGATGCAGTGTATATGTTGCGCATGGTGACTAATCCTTGTATAATGCCATTGTCAACTTGATACTTCAACTGCATATTCAGGAGACCACACCAATGCTCTATCAATCTGGCAAAAAATGTGTGGTATGATATTTGGTATAACTAGTACATCCTATGTAACTTGGCTCACTGTCATACCTCCTTTCTATAAATAGGTTCCCCTGGTCTGATACAATATTGCATGGGGTTTTATGCCAATAAATAAATCAACCCATAAACCCTCAGACCATGATGCTGGCTAAGGCCAGGCAGTTGGGAAAACCCATACCTTTAGTATTTGTCTCTTCCTGTTAGAACAAATGTTTGGCCTTTCCAAGATCAAAGGACTACAATGTATTATATTCCACCAAGTGGCCAGTTGATCTCCTTGAGGTATAGTGTCATATCGGGGACTAAGCTTTAGTCTCTTTTGCTGGTAGATTTAACATTTAGTATCAGAAGTATATAAAATGATCCTCAGTACGTGGGAGCCCATGTTGTTGGTCCCTTGAGTAGTCTGCATCTCTCCCAGTGTGACCACTCTGTTTATGTATCCAATATGCCAACACTAGTGTGGCTGATGACTAAGGCTGCCTGACATTAACTAGCTGAGTCTTTCTGACTACTTGTTACTTAGTATCTCTTCTGTGGTGCATACTTTATGGTGTGCATTGATACAAAGATCTTCACACTTTGTGCCCATTCCTTATGTCTGCCATATGTACAGACTGTAGACTCATTCCAAACTTTCTTTTCCCAGGGTCCTGACCAGCCAGCCAGGCCTTTTGTGACTGCCCATTAGACCATATATATTCTAGCCTTAGGCCACTTTTCTTTATTTACAACAAAATGGATGGCCAGATGGACAGCATGAAGCTGTCCACTGGGAGAATTTTCCTTCATCATTAATTTTCAAGTTCATTTCTGAGGATGGCTGTAGTGAAGATGCTGCCCATCTTTGGCACATCTATCAAGAAAGCTTCAGTTTTTACTTCCTCAATCACTCTTCAAGCAGGATCCTTTATATACCAGAGGTATGACCTGAGAGAGGAGTACTCGTGAAACAGCCGTGGGTGATTTGTGGATCTGGGCTATCTGCTCATGCAACTTCCTTGCACGTTTAATATGATGGATTGCTGATGGATGGACCCTAAAATCTTAAGACTTGGCCCATAGAACAGGACTCAGCTCATGGAGATCATTCAGTCTTACGGTCCCTTGCTATCCCATCATCAGGCATTCCTTCTCCACTGGAAGCATGCCAGAAATTTTTTCTCAAAAAGCCTATAATTCATGTTGCAGATAGAATGGCCTTGCCTAAGAACCCCAGAGGCCTTTGTTGTGATTCTCCCACTAGCACTTTCCATAAGTTCCATGGGATATTTTATCCCATCCCCGCTACCACCTGCAATACTATAAAGTCTCCAGAGTGTATGACAGAGCTCCTTACATCCCAGCCTGGATCTGCAAAGTCCTTTCCTAGTCTGGGCCCCACTCAAAGCTAGTAGAATGTTGTATCACGCAGTATATGGGCCTGCTCAGTATTCCCAGATGTGGAGTGTCCTCCTCTAGAACCTGTAGAGGCTGACTAGGTGATGTAGTTCCTTCATCATGCTGGGAGGTACAAGCCACAATTATTTGTCTTTTACTTTGGAACGTATGTTCTGGTATGCCAGTGATCACTAAATCCCTAAACATTTTACTGACATGGAAGACCCCTGAATCTTTGCAGGATCTCTCCCCATCTGTTGAAGTGCATGTCTTAACAAGACTTCCAATGAACCAGCCATTTTTGGCTCAGATGGCCCAATTTGGCTATTGAATTAAATAGAAATCGCTACTCTTGTATATTTTAGATCCTTAAGAATGGAGTCAATTTTTCCCGTCCCTTTGGGATATTATATAATTTTTGAATTATTATCTTGGCTGGGATAGGGGTGGTTTTAATGGTTGCCATCTGGCCTTCTGCATAATAGCTGTTACCCTGCAGGTCTAGGACCCAGTGTGTGGCTTGCACAAACTATCATGCATGCCAAATCCAATTATACATTTGAGGAACAGGAAAATTAAAATTAGATAGGTCTGTGGACTCATTGGAACCAAAATAATCTGGATCTGAACCAGAACTCCATTTTTTACTGGCCCATCATATGCTCCCACTTTCATGGCAGGGCAGGGAGGGGTAAGGAGAGAGGCATGATGCTGTATTAAATGAATGGGTATCAATGTCAACCATTTGTTGTTGTTGTTGAGGAAGATTACCCCTGAGCTAACAACTATTGCCAATCTTCCTCTTTATTTTGCTTGAGGAAGATTAGCCTGGAACTAACATCTGTGCCAATCTTCTATTTTTTATATGTGGTCGCTGCCACAACATGGCTGTGGTGTAGGTTCACGCCTGGGATCTGAATCTGTGAACCTGGGCTACTGAAGCAGAGCGCACCAAACCTAACCACTAGGCCATGGAGCTGACCCCTCAATGTCAACCTTTTATCTAATATTCCTTAATGTGTTTGGATATTCTCCATTCACCAGTTTACATTTGTCTAAGTAGGTGACTGTAGGAACCTTTGGGGAAGCACTTATAGAATTATTATCAAAGTACTTTCTGTGGTGTTGCAGGGTCCTTACTCCACGGGTCCCAGCTGAATCTTCAGGCAGTGAGTTCTGTGTCTGAAAACTGGCAAGAGTTTGTGACCTTTTTTTTTTTTCTGAGAGGAAGTTATCTTGTCATCAAACCTTGATTATTTTCTGTCGGCACAAGCTGAGTAGAGTCCTTGTTGGCTAATGGTTTCTGTTTTTCCCTGGGGACGCTAAGTTCTATTAACCACCTCCGTAATTCTCTGTAAGTCAGCCCTCCTTGTCTGCAATTTAAACCTGTTTCTCCTTATGAAATCTTAGTCTACTTGTCGTCTGGCACTTCAACATTGTACTTTGCCTTTATTCTTTTGGGATCCTGTTGTGCCCATTCTTATCAGCTAGTCTAATTCTGTAATAACCTTTCTTTCCCTCTGAGGGAGGAGCGCCACCATTGACTTTTGCATTATGCCAGTGTGCCGCTCACCAGCACATTCTTAAGGTTTCAGTAAATAGTGCATCATAGGCCATCTCATGGACACAGTTCTGTGGTGTGTCTTCCACTGAGCCTTTTAATCCTTCTAAACCATCAGCCATGGAAATTCTGGCATTTTAACTCCCATAGAATGAACCACCTTTTTTTCCATGCTTCTCAGAGCTTTCTTGGGGTCCTTGCCAGGCTGTTAAATCCTGTAATTTGGAATAGTACTCCCAAATCAATAATCTCTCCCTTATCCCAATTTTATGTTCCAACTGCCTTGATCAGGCATTCTCAGAATCCAGTCTGTACATCATGCTCCTTCACTTCCTGTTGGTGCATGTGAGTTAGGACTTGCAGCTCCATTGGAGTATAGTGCTGTTCCTCCCTTATCAGGCCCAGCATGTCCCAAATGGGTTATGTTGCAACTTAACCTTAGTTATAGGTCCAATAGCCAGAAGGAGAGGTGATGGAAGATCTTAAGGGGGCACATGTCTAGTAGGAGAGAGTCTTGTCTATTGTATTCAGTCGTTTTGGAGTGCTAGCTCTTAATAAAGAGGCTCAAAGTGAACAGAGAAGTAAAGTATTTCGAAATGTGAGGAATCCTCCCAGTTGTCTTCGTAATAAGTCCCAGGGTCCCTGTTTGTCCTAACTGGGACTTAATAGACAATGCCTTGGTTGTGTCCACTCTTCTTGGGAGTTCACCCTTTCTGACTATTAAGTCCTTGTCCTAGTTTTCAGCTTCCTTTGCCTTTCAGCTACAGAAGATAAAAGCCTCTTTGTAGTCTGCCAGGGAGGTCTTTTGGCTTTCAAAATTGACTTTCAGTTGTCTGTTAATGGCTAGCAGCTTTATGTTACCTTTTTCTTGGATATCAGTGGCATTTAGCCATCCAATTCCATGGCCTTATAGTTATTATTTCCCTGTAATTCTCAAACATCTGATATAAAGCACCAACTAGTACAGGCCCTCCGATCTGCTATCACAATTTACCACTGGTGAGGATTTTAAGAATTGGAACTCATGCCAGGAGCTTTCAGAAGTTCACTGATTACTAGTGATAGGATCTTCACTTCCTGCCAGGTAAAAAGTGCTACCTGCTCCAAAACCCCATCTTATGGCTTGCTTTCTCAGACCACTCCTGGTAACAACTATTGCAGTTGTGTTTTCCATAAGGAAAAGATAAGATGGAATTTGGTATGCAGGCTATTAATTAGGGATCAACATCTGTGTAAAGGAGAGGAGGGAAGAAGTATTGAGTATATTCAAAATTCTTACAGCACTGTAGGTTCCACAAGCTTCAGCCATCACCAAGGAGGAACACACATGATCCATCAGGTATCCTGTATTAGGCCAGATGGCCAGGCCTTTATACCAACAGCTTCCTGAGTCATTGGTAAAGGCCACGCTCTGAAGAGTATGCCCTTGGGTGGGGCAGCTCACTGTGGTGACACGAACTCTAAAGGAGGTGTTAGCTGGAGGCTTTCTGCTTATAGCTGGGCAGCAATTACTTTCATGAAGACAGATCTGTGTCTACTACACTGCACATAAATCATTCAGCAAATAGTTATCAATTATGTACTGGGGATCATTAACTGTACCAGACACAGGGGTTAACAAAAAATGAAGAAAACAGATGTAGGCCCCAGTTATAAAGGTCTTAAAATCTATTGTGGGAGATTGATAAGTAAACCAGTGCTTATAACATTGTAACAGCTTCTAAAGAGAGCAGTGAAAGAGATATGCTTTGGTATTCTGGGAGTATCAAGAATGGGCATCTCACTTAGAATGTGAAGAACAGTGAACGTTTCCTGAAAATAGAGTATTTGAAATAAACATTGAAGTAGGTATTAAAGTAGGTAAGAATTTGATAGAGCGTTCAACGGAATGCATAATCTTATGGAAAAGAATCTGATCTATTTGAGGACATATTTCAGCGTAGTTGGTGCATAATATGACAATGGGAAAATGGTCAGAGGTAAAACTGAAGAGGTAGGGAGGTTTGGATAATAAGGGAACATGCCTGACGTGCAAGGGAATATAGTCTGTAGGCAATACAGAGCCACCGGAAAGTTTTGTTCTAGGGAATGAAATGATCAGAAATATACTTTAGAATATTTGCTCTAGCAACAATACCTGGAATGAGTTGTAGTAAAAGTTACTCTAGTAAGGCTAGTGAGAGAAAATGGAGACTTAAAATGATGGCATCTTTTACTACCCAGTAGATTTAAAAACTGTTATGTTAAGATTAAATAGCATATAATGTGGGATGTATGCATATTCCCAAAACTACTAATGCCTCAGGGAAGATTGCTACAAGAAGCTGGTAACGTCCTGACTGGTGAATGAAGGTGAGAAGGGGAAGGGAGCTGGTTTATTTAGGTCACCAGTGTCAAACTGTCACCCTTATCGAATGTCTCTGAGTTGTTTCATAAATATTTCCCATGGCTAGAAGACTCCATAGGGAAACTCCTTTCTTCTCTGTGTCTATTCAGGTCAGGCAAATTTTGTATCCCCTGCGATCTACATTATTTTGAAATTCTTTCAAAAGATTGCTCTTCCTTACTCTTTTTTAAATCTTCTCATCATCTGATATACTCTCTCTGGACTGTCACATGGTTCCTTTTTTAGCCAAAATGATCAAGTTCAACTATAAAACACTGCTTTTCACATATAAGATATACCCATTCTGTTCCCTGCTTGTGAAATCATTTGCTGCCTTATCTTTGTCTGTCTTGAGTTATCCCAAGTCTGTAAGTGTGCCCTGCTTGTTTTAAGTTGATGCTGGGCCCCAAGAGCCTCTTCAGAGGTCACTAGATGAAAGGGACCTTTGGAGAAATGTTTTAAAGGATCTATATACTGCATTTTAAGCAAATACTTGGTTGAAAATGCTCCTTTTTCTAAGTACAGCAAGGTTAGAGATGTCAAGCTTTTTCTAGTGTATTGCCACCAAATTCACATATTGATCTCTGATATTCCATGTTTTAGTTTTCTCAATGGTTAGCACATGAATCATGCAGTATCTTTAGAAGGTAGCTATAGATCTTTATGTAAGTGTCTGTGAGACATTTAGATTTGAACTGCACCTCATAACTTTTTACTCTAAGCATGCATAAAGAATTCATTCTCTAGTCTACTTTGTAGTTGGTGTGACGTCATGACTGTATTCAAATCAATGGAAGTCATCTGTACCAATTCCTGGTTGGGCATTTTAGGAGAGTAAGTGTGTCTTTTTCATCTTCTCTTTCTGCTTATACCAGCTGGATGCAGAAGAAAACAGGGCCTCAGAAGATGGCAGAACCCCAAGATGGAAAGAGCCTAAGACTCTACATGATGGTTTGGAGGAGAACTGCCCTGCTGACCTAAACTCCCACCTGGGCATGTTGTGTGAGCAAAAAATAAAATTCTGGGGGCTTTAATCCACTGAATTTTTGAGGCCTCTTTTGGCTTAGCTGATCAATATAGTATTTAAGCACATTTTTGGCTGTAGCATACTTCTGTAACACTTCACTCCCATCTCGCCACTTAAAACTTCAGTGGTCCAAGAATAAAGCCCAAATTTCCTAGCCTGATCCCCAAAGGCCTGCAGAAACTGGTTTCAGCCTGTCTTTGCAACATCATCTTTCTCTACTGTTTCCTCCCGATAATAAATTCTTTTCTCCTCCCTGGAAGTATCATAGGCCTTACAAGTTTCTTTGTTCTTGGCACACATTGTTCCCTCTGAATTAAAGATCTTCCTCTCTACTTGCTTAGGAAATTCCCACTTCTCCTTCAAGACCCTCCTCTGATGTGAGTGGTCCATTGATATTTCAGTACTGCTTTAGTTGCTCTTTACTAGGTGCTTCCGAGTCCTACATGTGCATCATTACTGCGACACTTAGAACTTTTTATTGTAATCATTTGCTTATGTATCTGTTTTTTATTCTGTACAATGAATTGCTCAAGAATAGGAACCATTCCATATTCATTTCTGTATCCAATGTATATTAAAAAGATAAATTAGCAGTGTCTATTTCAAAGAATGGATGACCTACAAATTAATCATTTAAATTCTCTTTAATGGGAATGTTTAATTTAATTGACCTGAAACTGCTTATTTTTAAACTTTACCTCTGTAAGCCCTTTATAGGCTGTCTACTCAGAGAGTCCATAGAGAGTAACAAATAAACTTATATTCTGCAAGTTTCACCTACTCAACTTGTGAAATATGATTTTCCTCTCACCATTTAAAAAATTCTTAACAGAGAAATACTTCTAAGCTGGGTAATGCAAATGTAACTGATACATCCTTCAACTCAATAACCACAATCCCTCCAGCTACTTAAGGCTATCCAGTGATTTAAGATTTAGTTAAAATTGGCTTGGCTTGTACTCTTCATATGGTGGAAAACACAGCAGTCCTTTCAATATCTCTAGGGGATACTGTGGACAGTGGACAGAAAACAGCGTTTCTCTTAAGAATTTTTATCTCAAAGTCTATGATAAGATTCTAAATGTCTACTTTCCTTTTTACCTCAGATATATTCTGTCTCTTTTCTGTATTATGACAGCCTGTTGGACATCACTCTGATCCCTTCTCTCCTCAAAGTATGACTCAAATCGAGGCTAGCTTTGAAGATTTCAAAATAGAACGATATGATGTTGCTGCATAAAACTTTAATCTGAAAATTAGACATACTGTTTTGAAAGTTTCTTAATCATTTCTGCCTCTGGAGTTAAAATTGGTCACTTCTTCTATACAAATTTCAGGCCCCTAATATACTTTTGGGCCATGCCCTTCCTTTTTGACTTTCTTTCTTTTGCTATCTAGATACTTGCCCCTAATTCAAACCCCCAAATTCCAGCTTTTGATTTTTTTTCCAGAAAATTGAGATCCACTATTCCACAAAATAAGATTAAAAGTTTGGTGATGCATTGTATCTCTCATCTGCCATATTAGCATGAAGTCTGATATCCCTTACTTAAGATGGTTAACTCCCTACAAAATGGCTAAGAAATCATAGCTCTCTTAAATCAAAGGACTGCCAGTTCAGTTCACTTCTGAAGATAGTCACGGAAGGCTGTTTCTTGAAGCCACATGGATTTATTACTTAAGCTTAGCCCTAGGCAGTCAGTGGACACTTCTTCACTCTGAATAATGTCAGGCTCAAATCCGTGTCAAAGCTCAAGGGAAACTCATGCTTAGGTTCTAAGAATATATCACTTTTATGCTCACTCAGATTCACTGTTGTTCCTCAAAGCAGTTTACTGTGCCAGAGTGTCTAGGTATCTATAGATTTTGAGATCGACATAGGACAAACCAAGCCAGAACCAGCTGTAGTCCACATTTATTAGTCATAGATCCATTGTTCAGTAATTAAACTCCCTCTTTCCTGAGTTAATATCATTTAGGGACCTAATTACATTTCGTTACCGTTTGACCTTTGCCATCTCCAGTATGTTGGAATCTTTCAAGAGTTAATTTGTTTGTTTGGGTTTTCTTTTCCAAAACTTTTCTGGCCTTGTTACACAATTGCCCATATTTCCTGCCCAGTGACAGGATTGGATATTATCTCGCAGTCCTACACCTTGAGGAAGCTCTAACCTGTCTAATGAAGCCAAGGAACTTAGAGAGAAATTAGTTGCTTCAAAAATCACTAGTAACCCAAGTCAATTCACAAACTTCAGTAGAATGGCCCCTTAATTCCAAAGTTTGCTTCATTTGATGCTGCCAGAATATATAATGCAATGAGTGAGAAGTTTATTTCCTCTGATCTCAAATTTCACACACAGTGAATTTTATTTTATCCTCAAATCAAACACGTTTTCACTGTGCTCTGTACAAGCACCTCTTAAATGCCATCTCTCTGCTTCCTTCATTCTTATGCAGCCAGATTGTCAAAACTGGACACTTTCCCCCTTGTTATCATTCCAGTGTATTAAAAGAACCAGCTGATGCAGTCGTGTTCTTGGACTAAATCATGTTAATCTAAGTTTAATCATTGAATTAAATTCTAAATGTGTCCCAGATTTTTACATATTACACTTCCTCTAAGGATGATTTACACGTACACACACCCAAATGCATTGATCAATAGTTTATTTTTGATTTAATCAATTTCCTCCTAATCACTACTTTAGTTAGCTTATTAAATAGCAAACCAGATCACATGCTCAGTTCTGAAGATCAGGCTACCTATTGACCCTAACTTTGAATAACCAAGTGAGGCCCTGGACTGATTCTTAATAAGATGTTGATTACACTTGACCTGTGGTTTCCACCCCTAAACAGAAACTCCCTCCCTCCCCAAAAGAGAGAGAAAAGAAAAAACAATTCCTAGAGTTGGACAACAGTCATCTTTTATTACAGGTAGCACTCCCCTTCCTACCCAAAAGAGAGAGAAAAGAAAAGAAAAATTCATAGAGTTAGACAATGGTGATCTTTTTTTGCTGGTACCAAAATCTGCCAGGGGCTGGACTTTCCACCATATTTATTCATGTACAATTAACAAATCACTCTGTGTGGATACCATCTCTAATAGTCAAGGTGGTAGGAAGCTCGTACCACCTCTAGGCCTGAAAGGACAAGAGCAGAGAGGGTTTGATTGATTATTAGAGAGAAAGGCTGTTGGAGAGGGCTGCCTAATAATAACTGTTGCCTTTGCTAGTGGAAATCGCAGACCTACAGTAGCCTTACAGGGAGGAAGCAAGAGAGAGTAACACCCCAACCACTATCTCCTCCAGCTCTCCATTCTCCTGACAATGACTTCATTGGCTAAACCAACTTAAAGTGGGAAATCTATGGAAGCCATTATAGTTGTCCACGTGGGTCAGCCTCATGGGCTCAAAAGCACCAGTGAGGACTGTTACTGAATTTTGTATCATTGAAAATTTCCAAGTGTAGTTTCTGCCTATTCATGAGGTCATCATCTTTTTCCAGCAGTAACAAGAGTTTGCTGTCCCATCTCAGTCTCCAGTCATGCCTTCTGCATCCTTCGAATGCCTTCCCCCATGACTCTGGTTCCCAACTCTCGGGAAGAGTTGCTTTTCAGTTTAAACTCCTCTGATGTTTTATTTTGGGATACCAAGCACAAGCAATGGCATACGTTGCTTATTTTTAGAAGATCAAAAGTGAAAAAAGACCATATATTGCCTCTTTTTAGAGGACCAAAAGTGAAAGCAAAAATTGCTTTGTTCCTCTTGCCATCTTCTATAATCTATGTATTCTGCCTCTCCTGCTTCTGCTGCTTTGTCCCTGTTTTTCTAGGTTTTTGCTACAGGGGATTGGAAGGATCTGCTCTGTTAACTGAACCTCTCTACCTCTGTGGCCAGGGCAGCTCCTTTCTCAAGTCCTTCTCTCATTGCCAGAGTACTGTTTATAAAAACAAACAACAACAAAATATATATAGGTGTATATGAAAAACACGTATAGATTACTTTACCTCTGGGATGGAAATTACTCAATCTAATATTAGAAACTGTGGACACTCCTTTCAGCACAGTGTTCTGTGTTAAGAGGTAAGGTAACTGACAAAGCTATGTCCTAAGGCCAGAGCTTGAGTCTCAGTGGTCTTTTTGAAATCAGACTCTTTTCCCTCTTTTAGGAACTGGGTTTCCTCTTCCCAAAATTTCTTTACAGATACAGGGAAAATTTATGCTATTTCCTAAAGTTGAATGCTTCACCAAAATTCTTTATTAGGAGTGTCTCTATGAAATATGTCATGAAACAGCCTGATTAGCATCACCCCACCACTTTGGAAACTTTTGTTCTGTGACTTTCTGGAGCGAAATCTCCATTTTCTCACAGAGAATATAACTAAAAAGAAATGTACATTTGGCAATCACATTTGGATGATTCTTCAAGATTTTCATCATTAGCATTGTATATCCTCATTAAGAACCACAATAATTGCCATCAGTTGATTCTGGTGTCAGAGTCTGTTGCTTTGAAGAATATCAGTGGACTGCAATTATTCTTGTCTTAAAATATTTACAAACTTTATTTTTTAATGAGGGAAGATACATGTGTATATATAAAGTATATGACTAGCTCTAGTTTGAATACATTGTTCTCTTGTAAGTATTTTCTTTTTTTTTTTTTTTTTAAAGATTTTACTTTTTGCTTTTTCTCCCCAAAGCCCCCCGGTACATAGTTGTGTATTCTTCGTTGTGGGTTCTTCTAGTTGTGGCATGTGGGACGCTGCCTCAGCGTGGTCTGATGAGCAGTGCCATGTCCGCGCCCAGGATTCGAACTAACGAAACACTGGGCCGCCTGCAGCGGAGCGCGCGAACTTAACCACTCGGCCACGGGGCCAGCCCCCTCTTGTAAGTATTTTCTTAAGTCACAGCACAAATTCCCCTGACATCGAGGAGACAGAAGAGGAGACAGGAAACAGAAGACGAGTGTTCTGTTTCACAAGGTACAGCAAGCAAACATTTTGTCAAATACTTTGTCACTTCTAAGCAAGGTTTACTTATTTCTCAGCCTGGGGTTGTGGGGTACACACTATCTAATTCCTTACCTCCCCAGTCAGATAATTCACATTTTAGCTTCTGTCACTTGTGACATCCACTTCTGCTATAAAAATATCTATTAGCATTTTATGTTCTGCAGGTAACATAAAATCTTACTGTAGTGGCTTAAAGAGATAGAAGTCTATTTGTTTCACACAGTAAGTTATAGAGGGGTAAGCAATCCAATATTACCAGGGAACAAAGGTCCTTCCATCTTCTTGTCTCTGATTCTTCATATGGAGACCTTCCTCTCATGTTTGCCATATTATGATCACATAGGAGAAACCATGCCTTTGACACTTTTTTCTTATTCCTGAGAGAAAGAAGAACATTGAGTAAAATACAGAGGGCAAATTGGTAAAAAGTGAATGGTCAAAAAAAAGGATACCTTTTCCTTGTAAGGACTTCTGGTTATATATTATAGACCAAAACTGTCACCCAAGGCTGGCCCAATAGTGAGAGACAATGACGAGAAGGAGTTGTGAGTATTATGAACAAGTTTTTTTTAGCCAACCTAGAGCGTTTCTCTCAGGAATGAAATTGAAAATTTTATTAAAGAAATTAATTTCAAAGCAATTCCAATGATAATGTAAATAAGTTATAGGATATGCAGGGTGATTTTTAATACCCTGTCCCTTAAGCACTGAATTTCTTTAAAAATTAAGAAGCAGAATTTTTGTACATCCTGATAATTTAATGACACTTTTATCTGAGTTTGTAAGAATCATATGATATCAAGAACATACTTATAGCCCAGTCCTGTGCACATCACTAATAAATGGGTTAAATTTTTCAGAAAATAATGAAGCACTGTTCAGCCTGTGGTGGAGGATGATAAATTATGAGAAGTTGGAGTTATTTTGTGAGAAGCAGAGCTCAGATCCAGGAGATAGACATTCACATATTTGGGTTACAACTATTAGTGGGTTATGAAACCAACTTAGTGGCTCTTAACTAGAATAACCAAATTTATTACACAACATGAGATAATTTTGAGAGAAAAATGATTTGCTACTAATAATTACACTTTGTCAACAGATGTAAACCAGAATTTTCCTGGGAAAACTGGTATTTATGGTCACTGTAGTCATGACCAATATTTTCAAATGAGATAGAAAAAAGAATAGAATAGAATATGCATTATTAAAATTTTTACACATAGTATGGACATTGTTTCATTATTTATTATTATTTTTTACTATTATTTTTGTATCTACTGACTATATTGAGGAAGTCACAGACAAAATTTTTGAAAGAAATTTCAGAGAAAGAAAAGTGATGAAAACTTCTTAGAGACCCAGTCACTGGGGCTCTTATTTTTCTCAAATAAAAACAAACTATTGGCCATGATTGACTCTTAAGTAGTTTTTTATTTTTTTTTTAAGGATTGGCACCTGGGCTAACAACTGTTGCCAATGTTTTTTTCTGCTTTATTTCCCAAACCACCCCCCTCCCGTACATAGTTGTATATCTTAGTTGCAGGTCCTTGTAGTTGTGGGATGTGGGACGCCGCCTCAACGTGGCCTGATTAGCGGTGCCATGTCCACGCCCAGGATCCGAACCCTGGGCCAGCGCAGCGGAGTGCGCGAACTTAACCACTTGGCCGTGGAGCTGGCCCCATTAAGTAGTTTTGAAGAGACTATTGAGAATGTTAAAAATTGGGGGAGCTCATCAGCCGGGTTTTTTTGTTTTTTCGGTTCTTGTTAGTTAACGAATTCATCACCTCATATATTTATCTTGTTTTTCTTTTTTGGTGAGGACATGTAAGTTCTACTCTCTTAGCAAAGACAACTCATGGATCAAAGAAGAAATCAAAAGAGAAGTCAGGTTTTTGAACATCTTCCAGAAGGTTGGAGAAAAGGTGATGGCAAAAGTGATGAATCTAAACAACATCATTATGGATCCTCAGACAAGACGGCACAATCTTGAGGAGCAGACGTCAGGCCCATTTAGATTCTGTGTAGGCAGGACAGATTTCATTGTTATTCATCGAACCACCAAAAGTAACTTACCTTTTTCCAGCTACCAAAAAATATTGAAGAAAAGGAGTGGAAGAAAAGTGATTGCTCACCAGCTATAAGGAAGAGAAGTCAGACAGAGAAGAGACAATCTTGCACTGTCTTAGAACCTGCTGGAGAAGGTAGAAGAGGACTTAGAAACTTAAAATCCTTTTCTACCAGAGTAGCTGAGACTTAATTTAGTCCAACCACCTTTCCCTTGGAGTCAAATCTAAGTGTTGGAGGACTTTAGATCCAAGGCATGGGTGTAGGGTGCACCGGTCTCTGATTGTCTCATGTCCATGTCTGCATGTGTTGAGCCATCCATTACCTGTCCTGGCCTTAAGCATTGATCAACCAAGACCACTCTGGGTTTGCTGTCTCCACTAGACACTTCTGTGTGATGTTTGAGGGAAATGAAGTAATTCAGCTTCTTTCTCTACTGCTCTGAGTCATTGAAATCTCTCTGCCTGGACACTCTCCATGAAGCTAGGAAAAGAACAAAGAATGCAAAGCACGGGAACTCTAGGATTCATTCCCTGACATCTACATTCTCAGCAATTCCCTGCTAGTTCTCCTCTCTTCTCCAAACCTAGGAAAACTTTTACTAGCTTTGAGAGATGAGAATGGAAACTGAATCTTTGCCTCCTGAAACCTGAGATTTTTTGACTCAATAACGGAGCCCTATGATGTTTTACTTTGGACTCTGAAATCAGGAAAATTGCTTTGTTTCTTTGCACACTGTCATATCACTCCTTTGAGGTGATGAAAAGAGGGGAGATTAAAAAAAGGAGAAAATGGCTAAAGTAGGACATACTAATTTATATTTCAGAAATTTTATATACATATTTAGAATATATATTTTTGTAAAATAAGATTATATATCATGTGCTATATATTTTAAAAGCAGATTTATAAAATGAGAATATATTATGTTATATATTTATAAAGATAGACTATAATATATAACTTGCATTTCAACTTTTTAATTTAACAATATTTTATCATTTTCTATAAGAAATATAGAAATTACTAACATGTGGTACTCAATTGAAGAGTATGAAATACTTTACTTTATATATGCCTAATATTTCTAAAGAAAAAGTAGATTTTCAATAAATATTTGTTAAATCAATAAATGCCTGCATGATGGGCCTTTGGTTAGGTTTCTCTAGCAATTTCGTAAACTCTGCTACTGCAAAAATTATGCTTTAACATTTCCTCTTTCACACCTCTCCAAAATAATTAACCTAAAATGGAGGTGAGGAACTTTTGCTTTTATTTCACTTTTCTCTTCATCTTATGATGAAGAGCAATCTGAATCATAGTGGATTCCTCATTAAATAATTGCTGGATATCTATTTTTAAAAACCAGCTGTATTCCTGTTTTAATTATTCTAAGGTTTTGTTAAAATCTTTTTATCATTTATTGTTTAATGTGTTGGTGATTCAAAATTAAAAGTAATTAGATTATATTTATAATCTCCAAAATTCAGAATTGTTTATGGAAGGTTAGTTGAGAAATAATTACATTGTAGCACAATATGTGACAACAGAGATTATGAGAAATTCCAGAATCTCCGGCTTGCTTTCTCTCTCCAAAATGCTGCTGCTGAGCTGCAACTATTTTCAGTGGTCTGCTGTTTGGTGCTTACTCCTGTCACTGAATTCTGAATAGCTATGATAGATATAGGTCATGTAATCTTTTAGTCTGGGTTTTAATTTTATGCATGGCTTCTTAAAGACAATCCGATTATATTTCCTTTTCCTGCCAGAAGTCTGGCAGCTGTACCAAAGCTGCCAAATTAGGTGCCTCATTCCCAATACTTAAGCTTTATAATGTAGCCTACATGTGGCAAGTTCGTCTCCAACTGTATCACTTGATGTACGTTGCCCATGAACTTCTTTCTTGCTAGTGGTTGAGAGTGGTGGTTGGTGGTAGCATGGGGCAGGAAGGTCTATACAAAAATTGGCAAAAAATATATAATAGAATTTATCTTAACTTCTCTTTTCCTGTATTGTGTCATCAAGAGGATATAGAAGATAATGGGACAGAGACATGACAGTGACTTAGAAGTGCAGGTGAAGTGGATGACTACCTTAATAGAGGAATTCATCATCTTAGATGTATCTCTGATAGGAAAATGTCAGCTCTCATATACAAGACATTTAGAATGGCTCCCATCCTAATAGAAAACTGCAAAATGCTATAGTGCAAAGAAGGAGGGGATGGCTATCTTATGCTGTCAGGGAAGATTTCTCAGAACTGGGTTTTAAAGAGTAAATAGCAATTCACCGTTTTTAAGCCTGGAAAGACTTATGAATGTGGAAGCAACATATGCACAAATACATGGAATTATGAAAGTGGATAAAGTGTTGGTTGTTTCCGAACATGACTTTGTGAAAGACTGTGTGAGAAGAGAGAATGGGGGTAAGAGATCAAGCCAAATAGTAGACTGGCTGCAGATTGTGAAGGACGCTAAAGTTTTAGGACTTGATTCTAGCCGCAGCGTTAAGAACTCAACAATTGTTAAGCTTGTTCTTTCTAATTTCAGTGAAAACAAGCATAGAAAGAGTTTTTCAAATGATAAATTGGAGATCCTCTGTGATTGCTTCTAATTTAACCCCTGGCAATGTTTCAACAATAATTGCTATTTAGATCACTGTTGAGCAGTTCTCACAACTGACAGAATTTGTTTCAAAATAAGCCTTCGGGGTTCATCTTCAGAGAGTTATGCCAAGAGTTGTATCAGTTGGCTTCATTCTTTGTTTAACATCTATGTAAATCTATGGAAAGTCCTAAGGATATAGAATATTAAGAGCTTACATCATTATCATTAAGATTCTCTTTTACATTTCAAGTCCTCATTCAGTATGTACATCCTTTCAGGACATAAAAGAAATAACCTTGCTATTTCCCTGCTGTGTGACCTACAGTAAAAGTTTTTGTAAGCTTTTAATTTGCAGCAAGTGTTAGATGAATGGATTAGAGACAAATGTGTGATCAGGCTATACTTTCACTGCAGCTCCATTTAACTTACCTGTGTTTCACTGCACATCCTGACACGTTAGCAGAGTTTCGTACCATGGTATTAACTGTTTTCACTCTTCTAATAAGACATTTCATATTGAATTACCTACAGATGTAGCCATGAACTATGAGAAGAGTTTTCTTGGGATCCAAATGTCAGTCATTTTCCACTTTGCAAATTAAGTCCCAAAGATTGCAATAATGATGTTATTGTGAAGTTTACCCATACAAGTAACTATGCCATAGTAAATAGCTAAATACCTAATGCCGTCGTAGAGTTGGACAAGCAGAATGCATTAATGAGAGTCTCCCTGGGCAGCAGACACACTTCTACTACCATCTCTACCTGATGACGTTCCTGAAAATAGCCTGTCAAAAATAAGACAAAGAGTTGGGGAAACTTTATGGCAAATTTAACTGAGAAATAACTGTTTTCTCCATCAAGAGAATTGCCTGATAAATGTTTTGTAGAACTTAGAAGTCATTCCAAAATTACTTTGAAAGAACTGACTGCAAATGACAGTCCCCAAATGTGTTTTCTCCTTCTTCTTTTTCTCCCTGTCATTGCCAACTCAGAGCATTAAGAAAATCTAACACTGAAAGGACTACTCCTGTGAGATGTGAAAATAATTATATGTTCTGCCTGAACTGATAGGCAGAGAGACATTCTGTCTCAGATTCTGTAAAGCATGTCAATTTCAAGTTTGCATGTCTTCTGTTTCTACTACCACCAGTTGGAGAAGCAGTGATTGGAAAACAAAAGCATTATCCCTATAGCAGGGACCCTTGAAAATTGGATAGATGACATACTTTTCCAATTTTAGTGTAAAATAAGTGAAAAGTGATGTTTTTTTCACGCTGTAGGTTTTTGGGTAGATAATAGAAACTGTTTTGCAAATCTGAGCCTCAATAATTTTACTATAACGAGTTCTGTTGCATTAAGAATAGAGTATTAAGAATACATATTTATGAAGTCAATGTGATTTAGAAAAATTGTCTCTAGAGTGGAATTGCATGAAATGATCTAGTTTTTCATCAACTTTAATTTTAAAATCCAAGTTTATTTCCTATTTGAAAGAAACACCCAATAGAATAAATTAGAAACATTTGAAAATGAATGAACTTTTAAAAATTGTTGGGTGCTCTAATACTAGTAGTGATTTTGTAAAATATCCATTATTTTGCAACATTCCATCATCTCATTCTCTGGCATTGCCAGTTCCCAGGCCCCACTCTGGTTTTTATCATATCTGGTAGACCAAAGACTTCTTTTGCCGACCTGAAATCAACTCCTCTTCTCCTACGTTCTTTTCTTCTCTTCTCTTCTTTTTAGGTCTTGTACAGCTTCAGTAACACTGAAAGTAAAAAAATAAATAAAACAAGTGTTAGCAAAACAAGTTTGTCCCTTGGTGTGGTATGAGAATGTATTGATCCTTGGTGACATCAACATCATGTTAGAGTGAGCTCTTCCCCCAGACTCTCCCTTCTAAAATACAACCAAAAGGACATTAAAACACCAAAAGAGACATACACACAACACAGGAGACACCTGGGAGACCCAAACAGCCATGTGTCTGAAGGTGATGGTGGATCTGGATCCTCCAGAGGAAGGTGAAGCTGATCAGCAGGAGCTCCATGGAGAGAGAGGGGCTATGGCTGGGGTAGGTGAATGGCTGAGGAGAGGCGCCTTATCCTGGTCTGGTGCTCCGGCCCCATGTTCGCCAGGAAAGCAGCACAGTGAGAGAGGGGGCTAGCTGGGGGAGGTGCACAGCTGGGGAGAGGTGCCTTGCTCCTATCCAGTGCTCCAGCCCCACACTTGCCAGGAGAGTGGTGGCACAGTGAGAGAGGGCCAGCAGGGGGAGGTGCACAACTGGGGAGAGGTGCCCCGTTCCTGCCTGGCACTCCAGCCCTGCACTCTAGCCCCACGTTTGCCAGAACAGTGGCACAGTGAGAGAGGGGACCAACTTGGGGAGGTGCTCCCTTCCTGCCCCGTGCTCCAGCCCTGCACTGCACCCCCACATTTGCCATAAGAGTGGCACACTGAAAGAGGGGGCTGGCTGGGGGAGGTGCATAGCTGGGGAGAGGCACCCTCTTCTCACCCAGTGCTCCAGCCTTGCACTCCAAACCCACATTCCAGCCCCATGTTTGCCAGGAGAATGGCACAGTGAAAGAGGGGGTGGGCTAGGGGAGGTGCACAGCTAGGGAGAGGCACCCCCTTCCTGCCTGGCGCTCCAGACCCACATTTCAGCCCCATGCTCAGTGGGAGAGTGGTAAGGTGAGAGAGGGGGCTGTCTGGGGGAGGTACACAGGCTGGGGAGAGTCACCCAGTCTCCACCCAGCACTCCAGCCCCCATGATTGCTTGGAGTGTCACACAGTGAGGTGGGGGCCCGGCTGGGTGGGGTGCACAGCTGGGGAGAGGCTCCCTTTTCCTGCTTGGTGCTCCAGCCCCACAATCACTGGGAAAGTGGCACAGTGAGAGAGGGGCTGACTGGGGGAGGTACACAACTGGGGAGGGGAGCCCCATTCTCATCTGGTGCTCCAACCCCATGCTCCAGACCCACAATTGCTGGGAGCAGAGCACAGAGAGAGAAGTGGCAGCTGGTGGAGCCCCATGAGTGCTCAGAGCACCACACAGAGAGAGAGACAGTGGTTGCGGAGGGAAGGCAGGTATTAGAAAGTACTCCTTCCCCTGCCTGGCAATCCAGTCCTGCAATCTCCCAGAGCTCCACACAGAGTGAGAAGCAGAGGCTGGGGGAGGCATGGGGGAAGGAGAGCACCCTTTTCCTGCTCCAGATCTGCCATTGGCCAGAGCATCACACAGTGAGAAAAGCAGTCAGTGGCCGGAGGTAGGGAGCCCTGGATCTTGCTGGGTCCAGAATACACAGCACCTGATCCTCACCCAGTGGAGGCACATAGCAGCAACAACCAGATAATAATACCATGCGAAGGCAAAAACCCACACCATCAAGCAGATGAGAAAGTATATTAAATCACCTGACCAGAAGGAAAATGACAAGTACCCAGAAACCAACCCTGAAGACACAGAAATCCATAACCTAAATGACGTAGAATTCAAAATAGCTATCAGGAAAAACTCAATGAGTTACAAGAAAATAGAAAGACAAATTAACAAATTCAGGAGCTTCTTCACAAAAGAGATTGAAACTTTAAAGAAGAACCAATCAGAATTGTTGGAGATGGAACACATAATACATGAGATTTTAAAAAATCTGGACTCCCTAAACAACAAAACTGACAATATGGAAGAACGAAATAGCAATTTAGAAGACAATGCTATAGGAATGC